>NC_047119.1:37772718-38087923 GCF_902500255.1 Thalassophryne amazonica | reverse complement strand
CTTACATATTTAGTGATCATGTTCATCATTAACTTCATTGAATTTTGTGTACGCTGCTGTGAGATTGTGGAGCAAAACCCAGCCAAGTCTCTTATTTTGTGGTCCCATCGCAGCTTCCATAACGAAATGAGTAACATTTTCGTGACGCATTCTTTTGTATTTTTCTATTTCTAACCCAACTCTTAGTGATAATGTTTCTCATTAACTTCAATGAATTTTGTGTACTCTTGTGGGATTGTGGGGCAAAAGCCAGTGCTCTGTGTCCACTGGAATCCTGTAGAAGCTCACATTCTCCATTTGTCCACATTTGTTCTGACAGTGAACTGCACAACAAGTCTCAGGCATGGTGTATTAGCAGAAAAAACATTGAAAAACAGAGGAAAGACAAGTTGAGATGGCTTGTTTACACAGTCAAATGTATTGCAACCGGCTAAACACGACCTTCGGCTGTGCGTGGCACCCCCTGTACATAACCTGTGATGTGTAAAAAAGCCTCTATAGGAAGTTGTTCAAGTTGTTCAGGCATACATATTTGTTGTTATGGCTGAGGTGAAGCTAAAGTATTGAAATCTTTCTCTGCCAGCAGACAGATAAGAGCAGTCATTGCTGGTTGACACCAGGATATCATTTTATTGTTGGATCTTCTATGGGGTGGCATTGTAAAGTTATTTAATACATACAGACCATGTTGCTCCTCTACAGCCCCAGATGTTGGCACATGTATTACAACTAGTCAGCGCATTCCATTAATTCGGGAGGAGACACACAATAAAACATTTGGAACAAACATAGGACATGTATACCTTTGTGTTGTAAAATGTTGCTTCCAAAAGTATAAATGATCTGGCAGTCTAATCAATACTAAAGCTCTTGGCGATACTCTGTTGTACTTACATTAATGGTAAATGTGCACCAGGTGGTGATATTGCTCCATTTCAAGAACCTTGAGTATAGGCTGCTGTGGGACACCGTTAACAACGACCAATGTGTTGCTTATATTTGCAGATAACCAGAAAGAGCACTGATTAGAATGCCCACATATGCCTTTGAAGCAATACAGCACTCCTCTGTGCTGTTCTGAGCACGATCAAGGACATATATATACTCGATTAACCCTGATTAATAGAAAAGAGATAATCTGGCAAGATGTTACTTTTGATTTTTAAGCATGCTGTTTTGCATTTTTATGTTTTTGTTCATTTAAATTTTAAATGTAGAGCTAATACTAATCGACTATTTTGGCATTGTTATGTTACTTTAAAAAACTATAAACCTATAAATACTTTCCTATTAAGAACTGGTGCAATTTGGTGCTGGTGTGAAGCCAGAATGACTTCAAGCATTAAGATGTTACTTGTAAAAAGTCAGTAATCGTGTTTATGTGCATAACTGTGTACTGACGTTGAATTCCAAAATTCTAAAAGTTATATAGTGCTCTTAAATTAGCTTTGCTGCCATTGCTTTTTGGCTTCACTGATCTCAGCTGGCTCAGGTCCGACTCCATTCACGGGCTTCCAGAACAAGAATGCCACACAGTTCCCATGGTAAATTACATTTACATTTACACTTCAACCCTCATCTACAACACATTGAATGCTACAGGATGCAAATCTTATGCATGGTGTCAGGAAAAATAAACTACAAGGCGAAGAGGGCTCCAATGGTGCCGGCCTCAGCTGCAGTAACAAAAAACAGTTATTCAGGTAAAATATAGCAGAAATTCTGCTGAAACAGCACTGGCAATTACAATCCACGTACAGTGCCATCGGGTTCTTAGAAAAGTATCTGTACAACTCTGAACCAGAGCAAATGTCAGGCCGGCTAGAGTTTGGCATAAATGATATGAAGCCAAGTTCCAGGAGCAATGTCTGTGCTTTGTGAGACGACCATTGCTCCAAACAAGTAATTTAAAGAAAGAGGAAAATGCATTCCAAGCAAACCACAAGTCCACCCAAGTGGTGGCAAAGGAACAAATCTTCTTTCCAGAAACTGTTCTCTGTCTGTCCCGTCACATCTGTGCCTGCTCAAAGTTTTACTGCCATGAGGCAAAAATTCCTCTCCCCAATATATGCAAATATGTGCTATAAATTTGAGAAAATTAAACTGTAATGGAGGAAAATTATGATTATGTCCATTTCCTCTTCATTCAAGCTAAACTTGTGGTGTATATATGGTCAACGTGATTTTCTTAAACTTTTAAATTCGGATTTCTTGAATTATGTGACGTGGACAAAAACATTTGCGGTTTTGGCTTATGTCATTTTGAATCTGGATTACAGCTTAATTTTGTTTTGGAAACTAATAATAATGAAAATTAGAGTTGCACTCATTACAGGAAATTATTTTCCAAAGCTCACCCCCAACCTACATGAATCATTTTTTTTTTCTTTCTGTACACTCATTTATGCCACCTGCAGTATTTTGCTGTCGTTTATTTTTAAAAAAAGTTTCTGATTGTATTTATTTATATTTTTTACACACACAAGATAGCACTGCCACACTGGAAGATGGCATAGTCTTTCCCTTAGAGACACAAAACATTTTGCCATGGTAACTGGCAGAAAATAAAATATGAAGTGTGACATTCAGTTTCATTTTACTGTCAAAGATACCAGGTGCGAGTAACAGGACATAAGTAAGTTGATTTTTGGTTGTCAGCCCATCTTATTTTTTGCCAAAAGTTAACGTCTCAAATAAATAAACATTTGAGATCGTGCCACACATTTGAGCAGATTTTGTCACCATCTAGGAGGCAATGTGAGCATTTCAGGGCTGCTGGCACATTCCTACTTGAAACAACACATAATTTTTTTTTTCCCACACGCAGAGCTTTGACCTCTCAGTATTAATGTATATAAGTGTTGATTTTGAGAGTTTTACAATTCTTGGATTTTAAGATATGAAAGTTTTCTGGAAGGACCTGCAGAAGAACAGAGTTTCTCCTAATAAGTACAACTTACATTTGTGCAATCAATGACAAAAAGTAGTCAAATAGGCAGCTGTGACTTGAAAATTCTTGTTTGCTTTGAAGCCACTATTTGAAAAAAATAACAACCAAGTTGAGATTCAACTTCATGTGGATATATTCAACATGACATTTCTTGGAACTTTTTCTTTTTTAGCTTTTTGTGTTGATTATTGAAGGAGGGGTGGTGGCCAAGTGGTTAATGCCCTTGGTTTCAGTTCAGAAGGTTCCGGGCTCAAATCCCACCCCTACCACATTTCTCCATGTAATGTGGAGTTGCATCAGGAAGGGCATCCGGCGTAAAACCTGTGCCAATTCAACATGGATTTGCTGTGGCAACCCCGAGTGCAAACAAGGGAGCAGCCGAAGGGACTTACTTTTTTGTGTTGATTATTGAAGCATGCCTTGTAAGCAGTTGATATTTCAAATTCTGCGGGGGTGATGTGCTTCTCTTAGCTGCGAGCGCTGCACAAAGTTAAGTGAAAATGTTGCTTCTGCAGCGTTTATGTTTACTCTCTTAGACCACTGGACATGTGAGTAAAATGCATTTTTATCTTTTTAACATTCTGTATTTTTGTTCTCCCCAGACCACACAGTAATATCTTTGCATTTTTTCATATTTTATTCATAGACAAAAATTATAATCTTACAATTAATTCCCACCTCCACCACCAGATCATCCCCACCTGTCTTATTGCAAAGCGACATTGACGCTGTTGTGCTTAGATAAATATGGATTTATAACAGTGCAAACAGATTAAAAACCAGACATTGTGTTCCGCGCTTAATGGCTGCTTTACATGTGGATTTGCATGAATGGCTCAACAAGCCAGTAAACCATGAGAAACACTCGACATGAAAGGCATCGTCTGTGCACCAAGGAAATTCTGGTGACAACTAACTACAAAAAGAAAAGAAGGAAGGGGAAAAAAAAATCACCCCAAACTCGGTGGGTTATCTTGAGGGAGCGTGACCCCTGTGACACTGATAGGATTGCAGACAAAAAAAAAAAAGCACTTAGTTTGTGCACCAATTCTCTGCAACTTTCTTTCATTAACTTTTCTTTAGGACGTGATTGTTGTCGTGGCAGAGAAGCTGCAGACGTGATGGATGTCTGGTTGCTCCCTTTTGCTGTTGGAGGCAGCTCGCCTTAATGCATCTTTAAGAGAATCAAGTGAATAAAACTAACCACCAAAATATAAAAAAGGGAGGCTCTCTTCTTGCAACCACACGGTGCTTTATCAACACCCAATATTTTACACTCCATAAAACCTCACATAAAAATCTGTTTCTCTTCACATCGCATTGCTGGCAGAACTGGAAGGCAACCAGTGAAACCAGTCACTCAGTCTCCCGTTCTCTTTGTCTGACATGCCTTTCTGATGTCAGGCCAAACATGTGATTTCCTTTAACCGCTGCCCCGGAGCAGCTGATAGCTGAGAATTTGTCTCGCTGGCTGGGCAGCGTTGGACGCAAGCACAAATGTTTAGTTAATTTACTATCAATGGAAAGTGAGGGGAGGTGTATGGCTGGCTTGAGGAACTGTGTAAATCAGCGTGTCTAAGGCCAAACTCAAGAGCATAGTGATGGTTTCACTGAACCTGTGATGAACTGGTTTAAGGCTTTTTTTTTTTAAGGTCAGGGGGTAACGGTCTGGTTTTCAGGCTTACTTCCAGTTTCTTCCTGGTCTGCATATCAGGACGTATTAATAATCATTTATAACAACAAGGCTAGATAGGGCCAAAACAAGGACACGCTTACTGAGACAACACATGGTCTCAATTCATAGAACGCCTGCAGAAGAAAAAATTATTGCAGTGAAAACATGCCACACAACAGCTGTGATATTTGATATGGTTCTACAGCTAATATCTAATAATGGACAAAAAGCAGACAAACTGTGCCAACAAGAATGGAAAATGCAACAAATCCTTTCCACGAGTACCTGACACATACTGTCAAACATTCTTTAGAGGCTTTACCGACTAAAGGGTCATAAGAAGCACTTATGAACAAGTATGGGTACAAAAGAGTGCAACGAAGAAGACATGATGCCAGTAGGGATGCTGAAACAAAGCGATTGAAGAAAAGAGCATTTTTCATGAACAGTGTTGCAAGACCATCTGATAGGAAATGTTTCTACTGCCATCTAGAGAAGAACTGCTGATATTTTGTGCAGTGGGCAGCATGGTGGTTTAGTGGTTAGCACTGGTGCCTTACAGCAAGAAGGTCATGGGATTGATTCCTGGCCTTTCTGTGTGGAGTTTGCATATGTCTGAGTGGGTTTCCTCCAGGCACTCTGGTTTCCTCCCACAATCAAAAACATGCTTATTTAGGGTCTGCTCTGTTCTCTGCCCCTCACCAAGGCAGCGTCTCTACATCTGGAGTTGGTTCCCGAGTGTTGGACTGTGGCTGCCCACTGCTCCTAGTGGTTAGATTGTGTCTAACTGTAATTAGGATGGGTTAAATGCTGAAGTTTTGTTGTATGTATATATGTGCAATGGCAATAAGGTTTCTATTCTATTCTGTTCTATTCAAAGGAACCAGAGGTCTCTCCAAAGAGTTCCTTGATATCACTTGATTGGTGTGGTTTCAAATGAGCAGTAGAGTAGTGAGATCCAGAGGTCCATTGCAGGCATCCCAAGGGACCATCAACATTACAACCATTTTTCAAAGCATAATCCAGGACACAAGTGCCTTTTCTGAGGATTCCAGTGACTGGATCAGGCCGAGTGGACAACCGTATGAAACCTGACTGTAGCACTTCAGTGCTTACATTTGGAGGATACGGGTGGGCTGCAAGTCTCCTTAGAGGGTTGGTAGGCACTACCCAAAGCGGTTCCATTTGGTGGAGGTGCAGCCACACTTAGAACTATTGCATACAACCAAATTTGACCCAAACATTTGAGCCATAAATCCGAATTAATTTAGCATTTAATCCTAAAGTAGGTATATATCTTGCATTTATCATGCAAGACAACTGAGGGGCAATGCATACCCTGTGCACACACAAAATGCATGTTTTGTTGTGATAGAGTGGCATAATGTCATATTTTAGTGATGGTGTCCATGTGATCTCACTTATACCATGTAATAATTAGCAGACTGACAAACTCAATCACCTCTCAAGCCCAGTTAATTGTGGAGGTGCCCTGGAAATTTGTTTTGGGAAGAATTTTCGCATTATTTCTTATTGTCTTTGTGGCATACATTTAATTTAACCTTTATTTAACCAGGTATGTCCCAATGAGATTGAGACCTCTTTTGCAAGGGAGACCTGGACAATTCTAAAGGTTCCAATTCACCTAACCTGCATGTCTTTAAATGTGGGAGTAAACCAGAACACCCAGACAAAAACCCACACAAACATGGGGAGAACATGCAAACTCCACATAGAAAGGCCACAGGTGGGAATCGATCCCATGACCTTCTTGCTGTGAGGCAACAGTGCTAACCACTAAGCCACCGTGCTGGCCACATACCATTTGGTTAAAAATAATTTACTGATTGATATGAGCTTTATATGAACTTTCTAGCCTTACTGGTTGTGGAGATACCTTGGAAAATGTTTCTTGCAGACTAAAGTTTTGACAACCTTGAGCTTAGACCTATCTGCTTTTAAAGTTTGTCCTCAACAGTAGTTGATTACAATAAGTCAAAGAATATTACAACCAAAATTGGTGTAAATCTGCTCACCCACTTCTAAGTTATTTTGCACATATACACACACGAGTAGTTACAAAACTGCTGTCACAGTGTAATTAAGTGCTTTCAAATGTATACTCTGGTAATACTCATAATTAACCTTGAGGGATCCATGGATTCACCAGTGGGTCCACATCAGTGTTTTTGTTTTGTTTGTTTGTTTGTTTCAATTTCAATTTATTTTCATTTATATATCACCAAATCACAACAAGGTTGCCTCAAGACGCTTCACACAAGTAAGGTCTAACCTTACCAATCCCCAGAGCAACAGTGTTAAGGAAAAACTCCCTCTGAGGAAGAAACCTCAAGCAGACCAGACTCAAAGGGGTGACCCTCTGCTTGGGCTTTGTTTGTTTTTTTAAGTTTAGCTGCATGTTTTCAGTGCAGCAATGAGTGGTGTGACCTTCTCACTCCCTCCAAGCACTTAACCTTGCACAGAAGGATATTGGGGAGTAACAAAACAATCCCGTCCCCTGTTGAATACAGTCGGAGCGTAATGGTGATGCGTTGCGGACTTTAAAAGGCAGCAGTCTGTGTGTGCAGATGTTTGCAGTAGGTTGATTCCACTGCTCAACACATCTAAAGATGCACATTAGAGTCTTCACTTAACCCAGTCTGCTTGTTTATGGAGCATGTGAGGGATATGAAAAGTTCAAACCCACAGTAACGCTGAAGAAGTACACTGTGACGCAGTACCTGCAGTGAATCATTCAGTCTACATCGAAGCCATCTCATCTTCATCTGCCTCAGACTGTGTCAGCATGTCCAACGGGACACTGTGGCACGTCGTGTGCACCAAATCACAACCTAATCGCATGCTTGCCACCACTCCACCCATGGTGCTCAGCCTCTGTTGGCACGTGTGATAACATGACTTTGAAGGGTGTTTGATGGTATCAGCAGCAAAAACCACAAAAGGACTGGCCCGATCTGAGTTAGCTGAATGTTTGAACTATCTGTTTGTCACGGTGATGACAGATGTAAGGATAATTAGCAGGGCATCGGTCGGCACACATCCAGACACTGACGCCTTCGCGTGTGCGTTGTTTAAGTCTGTGTCTCAGCTCACGCTTCTTGATGAATATCTATGTCTTTTCATTTTGAACAGTTTCCTGGCAGATGCCTGTTTGTTATGACTGTGCATGCGACTACACTTTTGCTGCAAAGACTAGCTAAGTTGAGAGGTCTGAAACAGAAGGTCCAGGGGCCGGATACAGCACACTAACTAAAGGAGTATGGCCACTGGAGTCCCTTAACATTTACTCTTAATTCTGGCCATTGTTATCGTTTTCTTTTGGGTTGCAAATTTTACACAATTTTATATGTTGGCTGATAATTAGATTTTTTTTTTTTTAATCAGTTGGGTGATTGTTTCAACCAATCACAAACTGCTGTTTGCTGGATGAGTCCAGCCAATCTGATCTGATAATATGGTAACCATTACCAATGGTGCCTGTTAACAATGGGATGAGAATTAATGTAACATTGTGCCTTTTTTTGCAGAGCAGGAAGCTCAGCAGAGTAGAAGTTGGGATACCAATATCTCAACCTGGGTTCGTGCCCCAGTCACATGACCTCTTTGTGTCATTGGGCAAATTATAGCCCCTTCATCTGTATTGTCTCAGTAAACTTAGCTGTAAATGGGTGCTGCCTAGGCTGCAGAAACAACCTGCGATGGACCGATGTCCCATCCAGGCATCTGGACATTAAAGCCCCGTTTACACATAGACCGTAAGAGCTCCTGGAAGCGTCCCGGAAGAGTTTTTGGCCGTCTTAAGGATCACACGCCGTTGTTAACGCCGGCACTAGGGGGCGTGGCTTAGTTCCGGCTTTACCGGGAATCGTCGAAAAAATTATTCAACATGTCGAATAATTCCAGGAGCGCTCCCGGAGACGATGGAGACAACGCGAACAACGGCGTTTTATACTTTTTAATCGTTGTTTCATCCTGCCCCTTCCTGTAGTGCCGCAGCTTACACCGCCATAACTGGCAGCCGGCGTTGTATCCCTAATCAACAGCGTGTAAAATGGCGATAGAGCCCACATCGGCGTCCTCAAGGGCGTTTTAACAGGGCGACATAGGCAGACAAAACGGCGGCGCTAGTGGACAGTACGCCGTTCTAAAAGCCACCTCCCGGTTAATGGCGTTCCAAACCGCCGATAGGCGGCGGGCAATGTAAAACACTAGCGCGCTGCATGCAGGCCTCTCACTCGCGACCAGCTCCAGATATTTTTGCAGAGAAGCTCCAGTATGCCTCCTAAAAGAAAATTGGCAGCGGCAAGGACTTACCAAGTCTGGTTCAGAAGCAGAGGGTAGCCCTGTGGTGGAGAGGGAAAGGAAGGAGAAGAAAAGGCTGAGGATGATCTCCCTCCCCCTGAAGTGACAGAGGCTTCAGCCTATTATACTCTGGGGGCGGTGCCTATATGCAAAAGTTCCTGGAGTAATGCAGGATTTGCCTGGATAAATCCAGAGGTACACAGGGCATTATCGGCGGCAGCAGAACACAGCCGTTCTCACGCATGTCTTAACCTGCGATTGTAAAGGATAGAACTGGGTATTAACCCCCGCTGCCTGACGTGTGCCAGATGCTACGGCGTGAAAACGCCGCTTTATTCGGCGGATTTAGTGGCGTTTTATCCGCGTATTTGCGGATAGTACGGCGGCCAAAACGCTGGCAAAATGCTCCGCCCCTTTCCACCGCGAAAACAGCTGGAACTACCGCGAACTTCGGTCTACGTACTGCCTGCCGACAAAACCATCTATGTGTAAACTAGGCTTAAGGAATCTGAGGACAAACACACGCACCAATTGGCCTTGGGGCGTACAGAAGACTTACTCCTTCTTATTTAGAAAAAACAGAAAGATGTGGTTGATTCATTGTTAAATGCCAACAACAAATCCTTCAAAACCTAAAAACACCATTTTATAATTGCTATTTCTCAACAAAATGGCAACATATTGATATTGACAGAATGGTTGCCTTCTCTAAACCAACATGCACCCAGGTGTAACATTTTATGATGCTGTGGCCATCAAAAGCACAAAATAGCCTCTGTGCTAAAACGTAGCACCTTCAATTCCTGACGATGTCACTTCTGGGAGGGCCTTGAATTTGAAAGTCCTTCATTATGTTCTATCATTCGATCCAAAATATTGGTCCTTTATTTAATTTTCAGTAGAACAGTAAAACTAAACTGTCATTGTATCAACTGGATATTCGCACTCCCCAGACAACAGCAAAAGTCCCAATGCTTTTGTATTTTTCTTCCATGTAATAAACACTGTATTTTTGCTCACATCGGACAAAACATCCTGTCCGATCGCAATGCATTTCCATTAAAAACCCCTCGCAAATACCGGACAGAGCAGTCTGGATGTGCCCAGTAACAGAGGTACAAAATGAAGTTCAGCACTACCACTTGCCCATTTGAGGAAAGTGGGTACTGTATTTCCTTCATTAAAAGTCCAGGTGTTTATTTTTTTCAAACCGTGCTCAGACCTGGCACCTAAACTAGGCAAGCAATACAAAATGCTGCTTGTTGCCTGCACTGTAATATGGTGTTAAGTTTCAGGTATATCCCTGGGTGTGGCGAGCCAAAGACAACCGCTCACATCAGAGCCCTTTGCATGGCTGTGAACCCGCGCACCTGCAAAACGATGGAGACCACAAGGGCTGTGATTAGTCACTTTTCTGGTTTTACTCCTTCCTCTCCTCTCATATTTTAAAAGATTATGCAGTGCACATGCGTATTTCATTTTGATCATGGATCAAATATGTTTGGCAGAAAAGTCTGTAAATTTGACCAATTTTACAACACTGAGTCTAAAAACTACAAAGACGCTCAAATGACTCACAATTCATGGAGGAATTGTATGAAGAAGTGGAGATTGTTGAGGGACAAATTGATGCAGAAAAAGCCACTGTTCCTGCTGTAAATTGCATTGACACCCACGAATACAATGGAGAACTTTAAAAGGGTCACGCGTACGTCGATGTCATTGGATGGCCACAGAGTTACGGAGTTGCAGAAACATAAATCAGGCACAGTGGACTTAGAAAAAAGAGTGACACAACTAAATGTAATCTTTTTAATGCACATAATGTCCAGCGCTTATGTAAGGCAGGCATTTATTTTTTCAGATGAAGTTTTGTAAATGAGGCAGGTCCCTATTCAAGGTCAGGCATACAATCAAGGAAATACGTAAGCCTAATTGGTGCTGGAGATTCCCCGTAGACTGTTTGGCACCTTCTGATTGTAACTAATCCATTACAGACATATAACGGAATTTGTCTAACAAATTTTGTCCATTTTCTACATATAGTGGATTTTGTCCTTTTTATGCATATAGCAGATTTAAATTATAACTGACAAAATTCGCTGGTCCACCTAAATCCATTATATGCGAGTTTTACTGTAGTATGCTTGTATTGCCCACCTCTGCATACTGTAGTATGCAGAGGTGGGCGATACCAGGAAATTTGGTATTGATCCAATACCAAGTAAATACAGGCCCAGTATTGCCGATACCGATACTTTTTCATATTTAAGCTTCATAGATCCAAAGTATCCAAAAGACCTAGGATAGAATTTTGCCAAACATTGTATGTGACAACAAAATACTTTATTATCACAATCAACATTTTTGTTTAAAAAAATCAACACAACTTAAAACAAAATCTCCTGAGGTAGAGGGCTGACAAACCACAATACAACAAAATTAACACACCACAACAAAATTGGCCGGCGCAGCTGAGTCACGTGACAGCGCAACAACAAAAGACCAGAGGGGGGAGGGTGCGCTGCTCTTACAGACAGAGAGTAGACTTTGATGAATCTGCCTGCGCAGCAGTCAGTGCGTGCGGGAGAGAATAAAAGCTTCAGTATCGACCTTTTTACACGAATACCAGCGTTGGCATCGATATTATTGATATTAGGATCAATCCGCCCACCTCTAGCCTTTACTATTGGTTTGTCTTTTAAAGGAAATTTGCACAAAAATTCATAGATCATAAAGTGTTAAAAGATTAACTGGATGCATTTACAGTTTTGTGCTTTCCAAGAGTAAATTCAGACATAGAACCTTGATCTTGTATACTTTTGGTTTCATAGAAGTGTTTGTTTGTGTGATTGGTCAAGTACCACCTCGTGAGAGGGTTACCCTACTCGTACTACTTGATTGTTTTGTATTTCAGTCTACTTTTTGCATTGAAGAGAGTTTATATGAGATCAACCATGATCTGCATTTGTATTATTGCTCCCAAAATGTGTACAAAATTGTGATAAATATATATTCCATCTTTGGGATGACAATTGCTCTCAGTGGGAAGAAACAAACTTGTGGGCAGACAAAAGAGGAAATAGGTAAAATGTGTAAGTTACAGGAGTCCAAGAAGAAGCTGGAGGGCCAAAAGTGGTGCAGCAGGCGGGAATACGCGCGGTATTCTGGTTATTATGCTGAGCTGGTTACAGTAAAATGCTGAGACACAGATTTCAGCTTCACACAGACACCAATCTACTGCCAGGTGCCAAAATCCTTCACCAAGCACCAACCAAAAAGTAGTTAAAGCAGAACTGTGTGTATGCCGTGTAGCTTATCTCTGTGTGTGCATGTGTGTGTGCATCCTTTTTGATGTATAATTAAGGATTTGGGCTTCTGTTATGGAGGTTTATGTCATCAGGTGGTAGGAAATCGAGCAGTTTTGGAGACTTTGAACGTTCCTTTCCCAGGGTGCCCAAACGAAAGTAGCTTTTTTTTTGTTTTTTTAATTTGTGGTTTGACAACCAGCAGAATGTTTTGGATATTTTGAATGTGTGAAAATCAACTCAGAACTGGAATCACTACTTTTTTAAAATTGAGAAATACTCAAGTTTAGCCAATTTCAGAACCACCCACTTTGACAGTTCTGTCACTTTCTGTCATGACGACTAAATTGTGAGTTAGTTTTTCTGCTTCTAGAAATTAAACTGCTGGACTGATTCAAACATCGGAAAATGTCAGATTGTGACTCATGCAGGGAATTGGTAACTCACTGATTAAAAGGTCACATTATGACGGTTTAAGTCCCAGCAATAATAATATTGTAAAAAGTCTTTCGATGAAAAAGTAAAAAATGCATGTCATCTCAACATATAAATGTTTCTTGTGTATTTCTACTTAGACAGAAGGGATTTTGGTTATTTTCCCTTTAGCACAATTTACAAGACAGAAAGTGAGAAACTGCAACAGCCGTATGTAGTTGTGAAAGAAAATGTCATTATGCTCAATTGGACAGTAATTATGCAGCAGTCACCATATGTACCATATGCCGCCCAATCTAAGTGGGCTTTTAATTTGCATTTAAGTGGAGAAGCACCATTTGATTCTGGGTGGATCTGACTAAAAACTACCCCAACAGCTAATTCTGCATGGGTCCAAAATTTGAAGTGAGCAAAGATGGTCAGGTTTGGGAGCATGTGCAGGTGCTACATTTTTGCCACATTCCTTGGGTCCAGAATGCCACAGGTCTACCTGTAATCTAGCCTTATCTTCCAAAAACAGGCCAACACCAGGTGATATGGTCACATCCTGTTGGCGTTGCACAGTTGCTGTAGTTGTCAGCTGTAGTTTGGGACTTGATCATGTTTGGTGGAAAAATGCACCATGTGGTTGTAGTGTCCCAGCTGATGCTGCCTCACGATGCATGTGGTCGACTGCTCATTTCACACACAGTCATTGTAGCAGTACTTAAAGATTCTCCTAGCACCAAAGATAGTTGTTGTCTTCAGTCATTTGTCCATCCTGAAAATGATCTCCAGTGTCGCACTGCTAACAGGAACTTCCGAAACAGTCCTGTAATAATTTTGAGGCCCATTGGTGCCTGTGTTTATCCCAAGATTCTGTGGTGTGAAACTGATGAGATTCTACAACTTTCCCTTTGTTGACAGTCGTACATTACTTCTCCAGCCAACAGCTGGCTGATATTTGTAGCTGGGTTGACTGGCACAGTTGTAGGTGTAGTGTTTTTTCCAAGGAAGGTGGTATTACTGTGCATTGATCCTCAACTGGTCTTCCAGCTCCTATCCCACTGATCAACCTGCACTACTATCAGGAACAAACATACACAAATTGATTTCTACATAGGACACTCTGCTGACTGTGTACACTGCAAAACTGTCCCTCTCAAAATAAGACAAATAATCTGAAATCTAGCCAAATTATCTTGTATTAAGCAAGAAAATCTGCCAGTGGGGTAAGAAAAATTTACTTGATTAGAATTCTGAAAACCAGCAAAATGTCTAGACACTGAAAAATCAAAATGTGCCTTAAAACTAGACAGAATTCTTAATTTAAGATTAGCCACTGTTATAAAATAAGGAAAACAATCTTGTTCCTTTACTTGGATGATTTGTAATCTATTGCCTTTCCTTGTTAATGCTCGAATGCAGAGATATTAGCTGGAAAAAAATATGAAGACAAAAAGTGAGATACATTTTCCCAAAATAAGACATTTCTTCTTAAATAAAAATGCTTAAAAAGATTATTTTTCTATTTTGACAAAAATTAAGTCAAATTTTCTTTAAACAAGTGTGTGTGTGTGTGTGTGTGTGTGTATATATGTATATATATGTATATATATATATATATATATATATATATATATATATATATATTACTTTCTTAGATATCATGCTGCCAATTTGCAACAAGCAAATTATATTATTTTCCCATTGTCGTTTTTGAATATTTCATGAAAAATTGCCAAAAATGTCAAAAAGAAAAAACTCCTTCCAATGTTGACCAAAGTGGGAAAACATTCTTCTTTCAATTGATCTGGTTATGGCCCAAAATGTAATGGGTTCTTTCTTGACCCTGTTCTTCTACCTGGTCAGGTCAGGTCAGGTCTGGGAGCTTTTGCTGGTGCTACACATCACTGCGTCCACCATGGAACTGCCTCAAGAACTGGATGGCAACTACCCCAGCAAACAACTGGTCCATCTTGAAAGTCTATAGACTTTCCACAGATAGATGGATATATCCATCTATCTATGGCATCCAGGTGAAATGTGGGCATCCTCTTGACTTTCTCCGGTGACTGGGGTTCTCAACACTAAATGAAAATAAATAAATGCAGTAATCCTGGTCACAACCAAACAATCAGATACAGGTGAAACCAAACCTTGGTGGAGATAATAAGACCTGACATATGCCCAGTGTGCTTCCAATCCAAAATCACCCAAATAGAAAGAGAAAAAGGAAACACTGACACTGGACACTTTCTGACCGCTGCACAGCCAAAAAGTCTGTTCTGATCCATTTTATAATTAAAAGTATTGATGTGCAGAAATGACATTGTGGAATGGGACCCAACCAGGACTCAATTACACTAATTGTACCTGACGTGTGGACTTGCAGAGACCTTCACTTGTCATCTGGAAGACATTTTGTGTGTTTTTATTGATAATGTAGTGTATTGATATTGGCTGTAGTTTATTTTTCCTGAACATTTTGATTTGAGCGTTTGAATCCAACAAAACCAACAGAAATGCAGACGGGTAGAATTTATTTGAATTGTGTCTTAAGAGACGCATCATTTTCTGAGTTTTGTGTGTTGTATTGGATCAGGAGCGAGGCCTTCAAGGGTCACAGCATCATTAGGAAATCTAGCCGTTGATGACAAAATGTTTTATTTTGAGCCATTCGGTGGGAAAGACACAATCAAAGCATTATTAATTGCTCTCTCGACATGAAATTTCATGCCTCGAGGTGAGCAGAGGTCATTCTTGTTCTTGACCCGCCGACCCTCTGTTCTTCAAGCGTCCACAAAGGACTCAGATGTCACTCATATGACAACTCTGCCCCCCCCACTTCTCCTAATCCCATTGTCTAAATGTCATCTGGCAAACAAAACGCCCGTCGAAGGCGGAACAAAACTCAGCATCCTCCATTCACAGACTGTGAGCGTCAACTCTCAAACAAGCGTCGCCACCTCCTCATTCCCCGAATGTTTTTTTTTTTTTTAAAGGGGCAGCAAACTTCTCACCCCACATCAAAGGGGATATCATAGCAAACATGGCACAGATCCGAACTCTGATACATATCCCAAGTGTGAGTGTGTGATTCGTGCATGCCGAGTATGAAAAGGCTCATTGTGGTCGTGCCAATATGGATAATTAGTGTGTATGCAGCGATGTCGTCTGCCCTGTGATCTCCTCTTGTTCGTCCGTTTGTGGGGCTCTATTGTGAGCCGAGTGGGAACGCACAAGGACACGCTGAGAGTCATGTTTGTGTCTCCTATACAAGTCTGCGTGTTATCAGAGACACCTATCAGCGTTCGTGTCTGTCTGGCTGCGGTTTCTTCATCGTCTCACCGGCGGCATCAGTGTCTCAGATGCCTCCTGATTTACGGTAGTGAAGCCCCTCGGCACCAGGATCAGGTGGCGCTGCTACCCATTGTACCAACTGAGGGTACGAGGGGTCAAGTTCACTCTGGTTGTTTACATTATAGGCCTACGTTTGTGTTCTAATCAACTGGTCTGCTGCCAGTTTTTATTTCATAGTTAAGATCACGTTTGTATTTCCCAAAGGTACCTTAATGTCTCGGAGTTTAATTCAACACAACTGCAATCCCCATTGATAAATCCACTCTCATCTCCACCAGTATTTCCAAAACCTATAAATACTTGAATGTACATTTTAGTAAATTTATGACATTAAATTAATAAAGTATATAAAAATGTTCCAAATAACAACAGTTAAATATTTGAGTAGGTTTCTTTTGTCACAGTATTTATGAAATATGAGTTGAAAAATAAATCAGTTTGGCTGTAATATGCAGAATCATTAGTCTTCAATTAGAGCTGTTATTGGGAAAATACTGACAAACACCTTCCAAGGTCCTTCTGAAGTATTTAACCCTCTGGGGTCCGACGGCATTTTTTGGACAGTTCACTCGCCTGGCATAAATGTTTTATTATTGCTGTTAACAGCTCTCCCTGCATCCCACAATCAAGTTTTATGTCTCTCTTTTTCAGGACAACCTGTGCTTTCAGAATATATATGCTTTTGTTGTGTTTTATAAGTGTAATAAAGGTTTACAAACAAAAATAAGAAAGAAAAAAGTAAAGCGGAAAATAATTTTCCACACACATTTATTCAAAACACTCAGCAAACTATAATAAAAAACTGTTTTGACACTTTATAAAGGTAATTTGAGGTCTTGTGTGAAAGACTGTACAACAAAATGGTTCCAACAATAAACACAAATGCACATTTTGAACAATATATACAAAATGGTCTATGCATTTTTTTGTCTTCATGGTAAAAGCAACAGAGTTATCCAGTAACATTCACATGCAAACTAGTGGAGCAATCCTGATAGTTACACACTCTTTGTTTGAGCACGTGAGATTGTCATCAGAGGCTCTCTGTCTGCTTCACTGATCGCTGTGTGTAATGGCGCAGGGTGCATTTGGAGCCCAATAGTATGTACTCACTGGAGCACCCAGGGGCCTATACAAATGGGCCAACTAGTAACATATCACTCCTGAAAACCATCTTTGGCTTTTCACGTGAGGTGAATCTGCCCTACGATTGGATTTTGGAAATCCATGTGATGGTGAACCAATTCCGATTGGACGCTCACATTGCACACATCATCACACAGCTTCTATGAGGAGTACAAAGATGGCCGATGGCTGGCTTGAAAGTCCGCAGAGTTAACTTTTCAGCAAAAAACAAAGTAAGTTTCTATCTCATATCATTAAAAAGTTATTTATAATTTAGTAAAGCTTGGTCTTATCTGTCATATACAGCGGCGTCAGCCCCAGAGGGTTAATCTAGTTGCAGTTGATAATTGGTAAATGTTGTCATTGTGTTTCAGCTGTTTCCTTATTTTAGTAATGTTACTGTTTTTATATAATCTGCTCTGTATGTGGCTTGGTGCTAGCTGGGTGTTAGGTGCGATGTCATGGTGCTGACATATAGCATGGGCTGAGTGCCGCCATTGTGATCAACAAGATTTATAATGTGCTTTAAATAATACACGCGTATAGTGGTTAAGGACCTGAGTGAGGGGAGTGACTTAAAGCAGTGATTCACGACAGATTTAATCATTCTCATCTCTTGAAAAGTCAATAGCGTCACATAACACAATGCTAGTGGGCTAATGTTAGCATAAAAACTCACTAGCATCACATAACACGATTCTAATAGGCTAATGTTAGCATGAAAACTCACCAGCATCACATAACACAATGCTAACGGGCTAACATCAATAAGAAAACGCGCAAACATCATATTCCCGAGGTCAGCGCTACGTCATTTTGGCAAAGTAGCCAATCCGAAGGTGAGAATTCATACTTCTGCGACTGGCCACTTGGTGAAAACTCGCTCCAGCTGTATGCTGTCCGATTGAAATCAGCCGGTTTGCTTTTGTCTCTAATTTGCTTTTAACAGCCAGCTGACAGCTATATCATTGCCTGGAACAGTGAGATTTGTAGACCAGGCTGACCTGCAATGAACACTTGTACATTAAATTGACTTTATTGACAAGTCTGACCCCTTTGAAAAGTGACCAAATTAAATACATTTGTATTGAGCTTGGCGATGTTTTCACCAACAAAACCCGCCCCTAGAGGTTAAATGCCCAGAAGACCGACCTTGAGAACAACTCAATGCTAATGGGCTAATTTTAGCATGAGCTGAGTGCCTCCATTTTTTCACAATGGGATTTATAATGTGCTTAAAAACATATTTAAGAGTTCCAATTTTGCTTAATATCTTACTGTACAACTCCAAGAATTTTACGCTGGCTGAAAAAAAAAAATGACAGTTTAACTATACGTCTGGTTTTTGAGTTTTTTGCTGGAGAGTCAGTGTGTAGCAAACAAACTGTATCGGTGAGAACTGGAGGTTTCTTGTTTTTCTTAGGAATGAGTTTTTCTAATTTACGTTTTTCTCATAAAAATAAATTCAAAGGTGATGTTTGATAGATGGCACCAAAATCAGTTGTAAAATGTTATGTCTTATAGAAATACACAAAAGGAAGGATTTTGATGTGAACGTAGTTTTTTCCTCCCTCATATGGCATTTAAAAATATGTATATTTTCATTATTTGGCTTTTAACAACACCCGGGGATGCAAAATAAAACCTGGGAAAAAGAAACTCTTTTCTTGTGACCTTCAAGGAAAACCCAGTGGCAGGTCCCATTGTAAGAAAATTCACTGAGTTCAAACGGTTGGAAGATTAACTTTGACTTTATCGAATGTCTTCTGTTCTCCTTCTGCCGTGTTTGTATGGATGAAAGGGCTCAGTGATTGGGCATTGTGCAGGATGAGGGATAAGACTATTGTCTATTGATGGAGTTTTTTTTTTTTCAGAATGCCCAGTAATATTCATTTTGCATGGTTGATGTGCCTGGTTTCTGATTTTAAACCACAAAACAAACAATACGCCTCAGCATTTTGAATTTTTTCTTAAAATTTTTGGATGTTAAGATTTTTATTATCTGTCCAAACATTTATGTTTCCAAAACATAGCTGGTGCCTCTAGTGGACCTAGTACTTGTAAAGAAAATTGCCACCTTGGGGAATAAAGGCTTTAATTCCATTACTGTCAGGTCTAACGCTTCAATTAGTGATGATTTTCAATGTGGATTAATATATATATAATTTCCTTTGAACTGTTAACTTATTTGACATTTTTCAAAAAGATATAAGAATGCTCATTTAAATTCCACAAATTCTCTCATTTCTAAATCTTAAATTCCCAGCTGCATGACACCCAAAGATATGAAATTTACAGTGACAAAAATCTGAGAAAATCTCTCATATTTGCAAAGCAGTAACAAGTCTAAATTTGACTTTTTTCCCACTTTAATAAATGGTTTAAAAATGTTAATGATCATAATAGTTGAGCATTATTTTTCTCATTATCCAATTTGTGATATGCTATAACTGCATCAGCATTGATGCTCTCTGTGTAAACCATTTAGCGTAGCATGTCATGTATTTATTATAATTTTCTTATATATTTCAACAGGTGCATGCACAGAAAGTACTTTATGTGGGGGGAAGGGGGCAGCCTGAAATAAATGTTTAATTCATGCATCAAAACTAAGTATTTCAAATTTTCTTTTATACTTGACTGATAAAAATCTTGTTTTAATCAAAGTAAAGAATGCATTTGAGCTGCCATAATAACTTTGATCTGACTTTGACTTGGAGAAGCCCTGCTGGCTTGTAAAAAGAAAAAATAAACAAGAAAAAAAGCGTGTTCTGTGTTTGTAGTAGGCGATAAAGCTGATGTGTGCTATCAGTCTTTGATGCCTTGGTATGGGTGTGTGAGCGAGTCATCCTTTATCAGCACCCAGAGATGTAAAGGGGCCTGACCTTATCACGGCGCCTCATCCTCCATCCCGGCCTCCCATTCTGCTCTTGAGATCGTCAATACCGGTGCATATACACACCCAAACAAAGCAGATCAGAGGAAATGCTCCTAAAACCGTTCAATACACCAAGCACTGAGACCCTTTGAAAAGACGGGATTCCTGCCAGTGCGGTGACGTGTGCAGACAGCTGATATCGATAAAACACCGGCCATCGATATGGTGGAAGAGGTGGAATGGTCCGATCATTGACCTGCGGCCACTTAGAGAGGGCGGCCCACCCTGGTGGTGATGAAGTCAGAGTCATTTAGTCCACACGTGCTGCAAATATGGAAAGAGTGAAAGCTTAATATCAGTCCATAAACGGAAATGACTGGGACAGTAGCGGGTGTATTTGCAGACAGCGAACGCACACGTGGGTCTTTACTTCTGTCTGCATTCTTCAAACGCATTCTTCATTAAGCTCTTTTAGCCCGGGTGCAGTTTGCACCATTGGCTAAAGTGCAGGATTGAAATAAGTAAGTTAGTTACTTCCTTCAGCTTCTCCCTTGTTTCACTCGCGGTCATCACAGCAGATCTATGGATCTGCCTGTTGATTTGGCACAAGTTTTACACCGGATGCCCTTCCTGACACAACTCCACATTCCACCCCTGACTCCAAGAAGCCTTTTGATTTTGTGGTCCAAAGGTCAAGGTCACAGGAGCATACGAGGTCTGTCCATAAAGTAACTGTCCTTTTTATTTTTTTCAAAAAGTATATGGATTTGATTCATATGTTTTTATGTCAGCCAAGCTTGAACCTTTGTGTGCATGCGTGAGTTTTTCCACGCCTGTTGGTTGCGTCATTCAACTGTGAGCACGCCTTGTGGGAGGAGTGGTCCATCCCCCTCGTCAGATTTTCATTGTCAGGAAATGGCAGAATGATTTGGGCTTTTTTCCAGCAGAATTTTTTCAGAAACTGTTAGAGACAGGCAGCTGGAAACCATTCGAAAAATGTATCTGGCTTTCGGTGAAAATTTTACGGGCTTCACAGAGAATAAGGACTGTTACTACAGCTTTAAGGACGGCCCACAATGGCGCACAGCGCGCCACGTTCCAAGCTACGACAACGAGGCAGAAACCACCAGATCATTTCTAAACGGATGGCTCTGTGGAGCCGGGACCGTCGTGTGCAATTTCTCTGGTTATCACAAGAGCTGGACATCAGCCATTTTCCGGCAGATTTCACTTTTAACAAGAGATTTTGTCATGGAAAGCCGCGCGGAGGCTTCGCACGTCACGACGGAGCCGCTGATGGAGCGAGACAAAGGAACACCTCCGTTTCGGAGTGTTAAAGGACAAGTTGGTCATGCCTATCTCGGCTTTCAGTGCTTACCAGTCGAGTGAGTATAAGAGAAATTGTGGAGAGCTGGACATGTCCCAACTTGTCCTCTAACACTCTGATGGAAAAAAAAGCCCAAATCATTCCGCCATTTCCTGACAGTGAAAATCCGACAAGGGGGCTGGACCACTCCTCCCACAAGGCGTGCTCACAGGTGAATGACGCAACCGACAGGCGTGGAAAAACTCACGCATGTGCATGAAGGTTCAAGCTTGGCTGACGTAAAAACATATGAATCAAATCCATATAGTTTTTGAAAAAAATAAAAAGGACCGTTACTTTATGGACAGACCTTGTACTAAAAACTGTAGAAAGATCAAAATTGATATCTAATTGAACTGTATCACACTGCCTGTGAGCTAAATAGAATAAGCGTTTGCTTAAAGACATTAAATCAAATGATATCTGCTCATTCAGTGAGACTCCACTGCTCTAAAGCACTCAGCAAATATCTGGTTGTTATATGAAGTTTTAAACAAGTTTTCTGGCTCATTAAATCCATCCAGGGAGTTTTTCCTTCCCACTGTAGCCAAGTGCTTGCTCACAGGGGGTCGTTTTGACCGTTGGGGTTTTACATAATTATTGTATGGCCTTGCCTTACAATATAAAGCGCCTTGGGGCAACTGTTTGTTGTGATTTGGCGCTATATAAAAAAATTGATTGAATTGATTGATTGATCAGCTGTACTGCGTTGTAAATCCTAGTCCATGTTGTCAGCGTAGCTTTTAACTCCCAGATTCCTCATGTAATTTGAGAATGTCACACAAGGAAAATAAAATCTTCTTTTCTTTCCAAAGTGATCAGCGTTCATCTCTTATTTCATCACTTTGAAGAGATGCTCTGAACATGAACTTCCACCTGCGGTGACTCGGCGATTTTTGAGGCCTAGCTTTTCCGGAGCTGGACAGGCCCACTTCAGCATGTGATTTAAGGCCGATATTTTCTCTTCAACATGTCTCCACCAGAAGAGAAGGAGAAAGCATGAATTTATGTGCTTGTTACTGTGTGGTCACAGCCCTCGTGTGTTTTAAAGCAGGGAGGGGGAAGCCAGTTTGTTACCCCAACGCATGTGTGCCTCGTTAGCTAACATGGCTATTAGCTGCTCTTAATTTCACACACTCTTTGCTTTAGAGTCACATTAATATGCTGCAAATGACACGTGACTCCAGTCGCTTCCTGCCCAACATGGTCGTGACGAAGTCCTTGACACACCTTGTGAATGTTGACACCTTGTTGCCGTGTGGAGAAAAGGGATGTGCCCAAATGTCACTTTGTCTCGATCATGTTGAGATTTATGGTGACCTGACCTCAGAAGACCAACGTAAGGGTGTCTGGAATTATCCCAGGTTGACTCCTCGGGGGAGTGACTGCTAGAGGTCAGGGTGAGCATTGCAGATTTATATGGCCGCGGCTACATGCTGCACATGCTCTTTCTCCATTTAGCTAATGGGCCTCCTGTCATAATAACTGTCCTTTAGGCTGGATGAGTTATTGGCTCATTGTCTTCCTGCTTCACTTGCTTTGGTTTTGGAAAGCAGCGAGAGCTGCAAGTTTGGTTCTTGTGTCAGGAGGGTCAGAGAGACTGAACTGTAGCACTTGTTTGCCGTTTGCATCCTTGAAGAAGACGCTGAAGATGCCTAAAGTCACCATGGAGCTACCTGTGCAGCCCTCTACAGAAAGTGAGTCTTATGGCAGATGCACATTTCTTTAGGCCATCTGTCAGAATGTCGGAAAGCATTGAAATTCCCAGTGTACAACACATGAAAAATTGTCCGGCTCTGTCACAGCTGTGCCACAGTGATTGGTGAGCAGTGTGGCGGCACATCGCCGACCAGGCAGACAACCGGTCCATGCACAATTCTCAGCAGTAGCCGTCTATCTGCCGCAACCGCTCTCACCATACAAGTGCATCTGAGTCTCCCTAAGTAACTACCTCTTTGACACAGAGTCATTCCAGTGGTACTCAAGGATCCTCCAAAGAGACCTAGTGCCAAAGTCATCCAGTCGTCACCTTAGGACACGAGTTAGCACTTCTGTCCATCAACCTCATGATTCTCTAAGGTTTTCCCAGGTGTTTTCTGATTTCAAAGATCGAGGAACAAAAGCCATAATGCCCAAAGCTCATGTTGATCGTCACTGTGGTGTTTATCTTGTTTGTTGTAACTCGATACTTACACTATAGGTACCCCTGCGGATTGGACAAGTTAATTATTTTCATGTTTTATGGTGCATGTAGTTGCATATTCATGCAGATGGAATTATTTAACCCATGAACACATTAATTCAATCCTAATATATAATAGACACTTGATATTTACACAATGTGTAATCCTAGGAGACTAAGATTACACACACACACACACACACACACACTATGAACTCCCTGAAGAGTAGATGAGGGAGTAAGATATTCGATTTGGCACACGTGTTTATATATTCCGAATAAAGTGATAACTCAAACACAACATATGATAAACACTTGATACTTACACCATGTATACCCCACATGGAGTAGATCAGCTGATTTGACATTAGGGTAGGTGTGCATGTTTCTTGTTAATAAGGATGAAGTGAATTGTCTTTGGAGTATAATAACTATACCAGCCCAGTCTCACTTTTTTTTTCGTGCTCCCGTGACAAAATGAGTCAAATTTTCGTGACTGGGTTTTTTAACTTACTATTCCTAATCCTAGTCCTACCCCCGACCCTAACCTTAACCATAACCTAATCTTACTCTTTCTCCTTCTCCCTACCCTAACCATAACCACCCCCCAGACACCCCCCCCCCCCACTTCGCTTTTAATCTCATGCAGCCATCACACAATGAAGTAGAATGAATTTGTGCTGCCGTGACAGAAATGAGGCACTTTAGAGGTTTAGAGGCATCACAATATCACGAACCAATAGATTAATGTATATTTCGTGCTGCTGAATCACGACTTTCCGTGAGACCAGGTTGGATATACATTTGATACTTACACCATCAATAACCCTGTGGAATATACAAGCTGATTAGATAATGAATTAGAGCTGTTTGATGCAAATATATGCTTATCAAGCAGAATGAAGTGCTAAACACAATATATGATAGATACTTGATACTGACACCATATATACCCTGTGGGGAGTACATCTGCTGATTAAATTTTTGACTTGTTTGGTGCACATATTTCTTATGAATGATGATGAAGTGACTATACCTCAGTAACTATACATGATAAATGCTTGATGCTTACACTGTTAATACTCCTGGGGAATAAATGCGGTTGTTTGACTAAGGTTGTTTAACACTTCAGTTTGCATATTAATGAGGATGAAGTGATTCTTCTCAATCAGCGATCACTGAAAAGTGCATTATGAAAGCAACTTTATATCCAGACTCTGTGTGTATTATGATGACACAAATAGGATGAAATATATCAGTAAATATATACTAATTTGCATAAATCATGTTTACAGCCATAACACAACAATGCTTGATGCGAGAACACATACATAGTAGAGGTGGGCGATACCAGGAATTTTGGTATTGATCTGATACCAAGTAAATACAGGCCCAGTATTGCCGATATTGATACCAATACTTTTTCATATTTAAGGTTCATAGATCCAAAGGATCCAAAAGACCTAGGATAGAATTTCGCCAAACATTGTACATGAAAAAAAACAAAAACTTTATTATCACAATCAACATTTTTGTTTAAAAAAATATCATTCAACACAACTTAAAACAAAATCTCCTGAGGTCGAGGGCTGACAAATCACAATACAAGGGTGCGCTGCTCCATGTTGTGTGACACAGCGCAGCGCTGCTCTTACAGACAGAGAGTAGACTTTGATGAATCTGCGTGTGGGAGAGAAAAACAGCTTGAGTATCGATCTTTTTTACATGAGGATCGTTCAGTATCAATACCAGCGTTGGTATCGATATTAGGATCGATCCGCCCACCTCTAATACCTAGATATTTTGTTTGCGCTTCAGATTTTTTCAAATACTACATTTTTATGAAAGTTCCTCAGAGCCTAAAACTTGGTGGGAGTTCAGCAAATTATTTTATTTTCACAATATTCCAGAAAATGAGCAGCAAAGGCATTTCCTCAATTCATTTGAATACATCATCTTGTTTCTGCACAATAACCGCCCTCATTTTGACCATCACATTTAACACAGTCGCGACTTCTATTTGAACCTTTCTTGATTCGGACCAGTGTGGCGCCTCATTTGTTAGTTAGCCTGCCGCCGTCTGCAGATTGCTGGTCAGATCCACACAGCGAACATCTGCGCTGCATTCCTTCTACGGTCACACGAATGTAAAGACGGCAGCGCGGTAGCCTCCAGCTAACCACCAGCGCTACAGATTAGCAATGCCACGCTTGCTAACAGCACAATACAAAGTGTTGAGAGGAACTAACAGGCTGTGCGCTAGCTGGCTGGATGTGAAGCAGGTGTGCCGGAAACATTAAAAAACGCAGGCATGCGTGCTCATATGGTCATCACGTGCACCTTTTAGATTTATCATGGGTTTGTCATGCAAACTTGCGTGTGCGGCTCGCGGAACACATGGGAGGTTAGAGTTCGGCTGAGCTGTGTGCCAGCAAGTAGCGCAGCCGTTAGATGAGGAGAAAAGACGGATATGAGGAAGTAATACTGCGCGGGGAAACCTAAACCTCCTGGGAGCCATCCTTCTGCCCGGCTCTGTGTATCACATTAAGAGGAACATAAAACTTTATATTGTCTTAGATGAGGTTTTAACTTTGTTTGAGACTCCAGTTCTCGCCCCTAGAATTAATGCCAGCCTCTGGACACGCAGCGAGCTGATAATCTACACTGAGGCCGATGCTAATTAAATTCTTTCAGGCCGGGTGACTTCTCCTCCTGGTGAGGTGGGCCGCCGAATGCCGGGTTTCTGGTGAAGGCTGCGTCATCTGTAATGGATGACAGTGCAAATTCATCGCTTCAGTTTATTCTTTTTTTGTGCCAAGTGTTTATTTAGGTAGTAAATCCCCAGCAGGCAGGGCCGAGCCTGTCAGTACTTACACATCGGTGTTTGAGGAAGGGATTATGAGGGATGAGAGGCTACATCCACACTAAACGAGAGAAAGAGAGGGAGGGAGAGAGAGAAAGAAAGAGGGTCCATTTACTAACAGCGGGATAGTTCTTTACCTCCGCTTTTTGTTTTGTTCTCCTGTGCCATTTAGCAAGCGCTTTTATCCGAAGTACCTCTCTGTACTGTGAGTGGACACATTTTAGCTTCGGTGACCCCGCTGGGAATGCAGCGTCCTCACCCTGCAGCCGTGGCGGCGGCGGTACACACTCTGTCGGACGAGCCTCCCCTGAACAGTAGTTTCTTTACATTCTGTGAATAACATCCCGCCTTTGTTGACAGCTGCTTCGGTTGCAGTTGCGCCACATGTCTTGCACCAAATAGTGAGTATGAAAGGCTGCAGTGTGACGAAAACACAGATCTGCTGATAGCGACAGATTTTGTCAAAGATTTCCTGCTGTTTTTCTACTGTTTCAATAAATTCAACCTTGTCGAAGTTACCAAAAACATTTTCTCCAGGCAAATCACTGAATACAGTGGCCTTTTTAACCCGAGCTCCAACTTCTGACTGTCAAAAATGAGGCCTACCTGCAAGGAAGAAGCAGCAGTTTCTTGAATGACCAGGTTCAAATAGATGCTCATGTTAAAATGTTCAACTTTAGAGCAGAAATAAACATGTTTATTGCCTGGTACAGCAAACAGTTTGGGTCTTTCCACTCTCTGTACGGAGGAGAATTTTGAATTTAAAATGCTTTAATCCATAAAGTTATGCATAATTAAGGGGGGGTTACTTTGAGTAACAGCTGGTTTAATAGTCAGTAACTGTCACAGCTAGTTTTTGTCTGGTCTTTCTGAGCATTTTCTTACAAATATCTGCAATCTGTGCAATTAATTGTGCTAATAGATCATGTAAGAAGTCTGTGCTCCAGTATTTGAGTGAAATTTTCATGTTATTTAATTTTTTATACTAATTACTTTGAGCAACTATTGGTAGCTTGATGGCGTTAGGTCCAGTTAGTTCATGATTACTCAGGAAATGATATAGTCATCATTTTTAATAACTACACCCAGGCTACCCGTTAAGAAAACCACTGCCTTGTTCCCCAAACGTGCTGTAACGGTCTGTGGAGAGTGAGGCGCGCAGTCACGCCATATTTCACTTGTGAGCGAGATTACTTTAGTTGTACTGGCTTGACTTTCACCAAACTCTGTATCTATAGTGCCACCAAGAAGGTTAGTGATTTTGGGTTCAAAAGTTCAAAGGTCAAGTTCAGTGGCGCCTACTTTGTAAAAATGTTTTGAGCGCCATGACTTATTTTTTAACTGCTTGCCTTTGCTCTAAACAGCCTGGTACAGGCATCACACACACATCAAGATTAAAGAATGGAAAGAATCACTGTGAAAGAGAGTGTGTGTGTTTTTTTAAATACCAGCACAACATTGGACACCTTGTTTTCATTGAGGACAAAGGCTGCATTAATCACCTATTTTGATGATTGATCAATTGTTTGAGTCATTCCTTTAAAAAACTAAAAATAAATAAACCCAAATTCTCTTCAGTTTCTTAAATGTGAAAATGTTCTGGTTTCTTTATATGTCAGAAAACTGAGTATCTTTTGGATATGGACAAAACAAAATATTTGAAGGCATTATCATGGCCTCTGGAAAACACTGATCAACATTTTTCACCATTTTCTGGCATTTTATGGGTCTAGCAACTAATCGATTAATGGAGAAAATAGTCGATCCGTTAATTAGTTATGAAAGTAATCATTGGTTCTTTAATAAACTGTAAGTGAAGTTACATGGGCTTCTCTCGCTCTGTTTGTTTTTTTCTGATCTTAAAAATGATTCGATCCATGACTAAAATCCGTGACCCAATCCAAACCATGAGTTCTGTGATCCATTATTGCCCTAAAAACATGCATTTCAAACCCGCATTACTACTTTTTAATTTATTGACAGTTTGGTTTAAACTTTGTTGAAAAAAATGGCAAACTTCTCAGCACAATTGATGTTTGTGTGACAGCTGTGATAAGTTCTAAGGATGTACCGTGGTTAGTTTAGGGTGAGAGCTATGTGGTAATTCCTCGCCCTTCACAAAGGCTCTAATCCCTCTGAGCTCAGGAGAAGGTGTCCGGCTGGAGAGCGGGCTTGTCAGCGCCCAGAGAATCCCTCTCCTTCCCCTCCCTTATCCCTCGCTTCCATCCATCCATCCATAGACTCGCTGCATTCCCACATTCCTCAGATAAAACGGCAGGTAGACAGGAAGAGACGCAGTTAGAAAGTGTCGGGACAGCTCCGGATCAGGGCAGTGGAGGGATGCCGGGTAAAGCCCACCATTAAACCCGTGATAAAGCGTATCTTCCTGACTCATGTGTACCAGACAGAACCCATTTGTTCCTCATCTGTTCCCCTGATTTGTGCCTGACGGCTCGGAGCTGCGTGAGAGCCGCGATGAAGACAAAAAGACAAAGGAGGAAAAGACACGAGTTTATCTTACAGTTCTCACAACTGCTTTGGTGTCTGTGAAGTTTATTGTGTGAATTTAGGCGTCCTTCCATATTTGCAGTAACAGTAAGAATATTTACTATGCTGTCCATCACACAAAGTGGGTCAGACGCCGTAGACTGTAAATAAAGATGGAGGCCACGCCCACTCACTCTAAACTGAAGCCAAAATCCAGCGAATGCAGGCGCTGACACTTTGTACCACTTACATACGTTAAGACCAGATTCTGGGTTGGAGGTATTTGCCTTTGGAATGGTTCTCTATGGGTGCTTCAAACACGCTACTTTATTTGTTTGAGCTCATTGTCAACAACTAGTCTGTCATGAATTACCAAGAAGTCTCACCAAAAAAGAAAGAAAGAAAAAAAAAAAAAAACAGCAATATGAGGGGAGCTATGACCACTACCTTTGCACCCCCCCCGCCCCATGACACCAAACCAACTTTTTTAGGTTCCTTTAGATGACCCCAAAACAGAATCAGTATGTTCCCAAAAATAAAAACTGGCCTCAAGACAGTTATCCAAGATGGCATCCAAGATGGCCGCTAAAATAGGGTTTTTTCACTAAAACACATTTAAACAACTTCCTACTATGTATTTTAATGATAAGAGTCTATTGGTGGCTTTGGACGCCATTTTGAATCTTAAACCCGTGAATGAATTTAGTTTAGGTTTGCTGTGACCTGCAATGGTCTTCCCATTGAATCGCTGTGATATTTAAGTTGTTTATATGTTTTTTAAAGGTGTTTTTGTCAAAAAACCCATTTTGGCAGCCATTTTGGACGCCATCTTGTCTAACTGGCTTGAGGCCAGTTTTTATTTTTGGGAACATTCTGATTGTGTTTTGGGGGTCATCTAAGGAACCTAAAAAAGTTGGTTTGGTTTAGTCCTGGCGGGGGGGGTTGCAAAGGTAGTGGTTGTAGCTCCCCTAGTATTGGGTTCAATTTTGGGACATGCCACTTGTCTGTATCCTTGGACAAAACACTAAATCTGCATGGTCCCAGTCCACCCAGCTGGAAATTGGTTTGGGCTTTGGCTCTGGGAGTAACGGGTGATGAACCAGTGTCGTGTCTATAGGAGGTCATAGACTGTCATCCACTTCAAGCTACACTGTCCGTATAGCTAAGAACCTGTATGGACCTACTATATAGGGAGGACCCAAACAACTTCAAAGACATTGCGAATATCCTCAAGTGCAGGTAGTCAGGGATGGATCCAAAACAAAACAAAACAAAAACAGATCCTTAGAACAAAACTATATGAACAAGAAAGGGGAAAATAAATAAAGAAACCTAGAAGCACTCAGAGAGTGCAAACCTCCGCCAAGGCCATGGGGTCACTGACGCCATAACATCTACATGCCGTGGAATCATTGAACCTAAAAAAAGTCTAACAATGATGTTTGCTCAGTAGTTAAAAAAAAGTTTCATCTGCAGTGACTGGATAGCATGTATCCTTAGCGCTTGGCATCACAGTTTATTGCAACTTGCACCTTTCCCAGAAGCTACTGTCATCTGAGCACTGATATTGATATTGAATGTGCTTATAGACAAAAACAAATAAGAGACAAAATTCAATTTATTATTCAACTAAACTGCAAATATGAATTTTTTAACATTCATGAAACACTTCTCTAAACAAGGCCATAGGGTCACTGACCCTAAAGAGATTCCCTCCTTGGCATAGTGATCTATTTCTTTTTGTCTCTTTCTCTAAAATTGTATATAATAATCATTAGATTATTAATATATAAACAAAAATAAATTTAAGAAATATTACAATTTGAAAACAAATGCACCCGAACGTGATGACAGCTGCAACTGCTTAATGCTAACTTTTAACATTGAAAATGCCATAGACATGCTAACGCGTTAGCATCGGGATCCGGATCACCACTAAAATTTAATCACTTGTTCCTCCATTCAAAACCTTTTGAGTTATCCTGCTGACAGACAGACAAACAAACAAACGCGACCGAAAACATAACCTCCTTGGCGGAGGTAATAAAATAAGAGCAAGTTTTTAGGTTTGATAATCTAATGTTTGCTTGTCATTATTTTCACCTGAAAAAAGCTGAACGTACGTATCTCACTGTGTTCAACAATATTAATTAATTTTTACACTGTATTATCAGTTCATAGAAGTAGGATAAACCTCTATGATCTGCATGATACTAATGTAGATTAAAGTGTTTTTGGAGTTTCCTGGCCAATCTATCAAACATTCACTGGCCATTATACTTTTGCTAGTTTCCCTCTTAAGACTTGATGTTAATGACTTTTTTTTTAAATTGATCACATTTGATGCCTGTTGACTTGACTGATTAACAGTTGGAAAAATTAGCAATACCGCATTGTATATTATTGTCTTGTACATACAAAGATATGATTTACAATTAAAATGAATATTTTATGTTGCAGATTTTACTTTTTTACCTCCACCAAGGAGGTTATGTTTTCACCGCCGTTTGTCTGTCTGTTTGTCTGTTAACAGGATAACTCAAAAAGTTTTGAATGCATTTGAACCAAATTTGGTGGAATGATGGACAGTAGGTCCAGGATCAATCAAATAAAATTTGGTGATGATCCAGATTAAACTCTGGAATATAGCATAATATAAGAGTTTGCCCTTTTGTGAATCCACATCCTTCGGTATTGATATGTGGCATGGCGGAGGAATGCGCTCTACCAAGTGCCCTTCTAGTTATGTTAGTTTTCACGATGGAAAGAGTTGCTTACTATTAGTATATATTTTTTATGTATCTGTGACAATATTACGCTGTCGTTCCATGAATGAGTGGATTGGCTAATTGTGATGCAGCTGGATAAGAGCTTCACGGTTTTAAAAAAGTCACACTGACCCCATTTCTTACCACTCGACCTGCTACTGTACATTGATAGGAAATGGATTTACTTTCACATCGCTGTTCATTGTGGGCACAGTTCAGCCCTGACCACCAACCAACGGTGGTTTGGTTGATTGGATCACAACCTGTCCTCAGTGTGTTTTGGGTGTATTTGCACCTGTACTTTTGTGGGGTCAACCACTGTGTGTTTGCAGTCCGATCCCCAAAAACCCGTTTAATACCAGGTGCAAATTGAGTCTCAGTGAATCCTGATGTGAAATGCCGCTGGTTGAAAGTAGCACAGCAGCATTTCTCTTCGGACAAACACGGTTTATACAAGTGCATTCTGATAATTAAACACACGTTAATTTATTGAGCTTTCTAATAAGCAGATGTCTCTCACAGTATCAGTGGTGCATTTGTATATTGGGTCTCTACATACACGTCAGTGTCACCCAAACAAATAAACAAGTGTTTTCTGCAGATTCCAACATCCACCGTCACATCTTTGCTCGTACGTCATGAAACTCATCAGTCCTGCGTTCAGGTGATCGATCTCTCTTTGGAAAAGTAAAGAAAATTGTCTTCTCAGCCTTTGTGAAGCTGATGTGAAGTGTATTAAATGACATCTGTGTAAAATGTGTGTGTCCATAATGAAGGCACGGCATGAAATCTGCAGAATTCACCAGCGCCATCAGTTCTGTCTAAAATGTCCAGATGTCTCCTGTCGTCAGTGCATGTTTTCATTGTTTGAAATAGCGTAATGTCATCAACAAAGTCTAACATGACATTCTACAACATTAATATAATAATAATAATCATCATTTTATTTACATAGCAATTTTAGTACAAAATTATACAATTCAAAGTGCTTTAGCATCAACAATTTCACATACTATAATTAAAAGTATTACAATTGAACACGGTACAAAACCCACTGGAACACACAATAAAATGTATAATTTATGGATATAATTTAAAGTAAACTTAGTAAACGGCACCCAGGCCCAGAGTTTGTTGACATTATCTCCTTGTATGTATTATTTTAATGGGCTTTGGCAATACGAGCAGTGGGGTTTTCTGGTCCCCCACCACCTGCCAGGATTGTATAGCAGCACTCCTTCTAATTATCCTTTTTCTTTTTTGTCGACATGTGCGATCTCTCTTCCCACTGTCCACGGTATCAAAGCAACCTTGGGGTAAACACTGACACTCTGCGCTGTGAAATCCACTTAGGGGGGCATTTAAAAACTCATCGGGTGTAATATATGCCCTGTTTACTGTCAACACCGCCCTCTTAGCTCAGACACAGATGTGCATGTTGTCCGTCTCTGGCACCGAATCTGCGACATGTCTTTTCTGGGATAGTCCTGCTGACCGCTGAGCCACCCCGATGCTCTCATCCAATTAGGGAGGTAGAGAGCGCTTCAGTCAGTCAGCCGAGAGGCCCAGAGGAGATAATACTTTAGTGAGTGACTGAAGGCAGCCCTCCACTGGCAGCTCTACAAGGGGCCTGATGGGGCTGTAGTCCCCCTTAACCTAAAGTTTTTTATTTCAGAAAATTCAATATTTACATTTTTACTTAATTTATGAACATCAACGTATCAATCAATCAATTTTTTTATATAGCGCCAAATCACAACAAACAGTTGCCCCAAGGCGCTTTATATTGTAAGGCAAGGCCATACAATAATTATGTAAAACCCCAACGGTCAAAACGATCCCCTGTGAGCAAGCACTTGGCTACAGTGGGAAGGAAAAACTCCCTTTTAACAGGAAGAAACCTCCAGCAGAACCAGGCTCAGGGAGGGGCAGTCTTCTGCTGGGACTGGTTGGGGCTGAGGGAGAGAACCAGGAAAAAGACATGCTGTGGAGGGGAGCAGAGATCGATCACTAATGATTAAATGCAGAGTGGTGCATACGGAGCAAAAAGAGAAAGAAACAGTGCATCATGGGAACCCCCCAGCAGTCTACATCTATAGCAGCATAACTAAGGGATGGTTCAGGGTCACCTGATCCAGCCCTAATTATAAGCTTTAGCAAAAAGGAAAGTTTTAAGCCTAATCTTAAAAGTAGAGAGGGTGTCTGTCTCCCTGATCTGAATTGGGAGCTGGTTCCACAGGAGAGGAGCCTGAAAGCTGAAGGCTCTGCCTCCCATTCTACTCTTACAAACCCTAGGAACTACAAGTAAGCCTGCAGTCTGAGAGCGAAGCGCTCTATTGGGGTGATATGGTACTACGAGGTCCCTAAGATAAGATGGGACCTGATTATTCAAAACCTTATAAGTAAGAAGAAGAATTTTAAATTCTATTCTAGAATTAACAGGAAGCCAATGAAGAGAGGCCAATATGGGTGAGATATGCTCTCTCCTTCTAGTCCCCGTCAGTACTCTAGCTGCAGCATTTTGAATTAACTGAAGGCTTTTTAGGGAACTTTTAGGACAACCTGATAATAATGAATTACAATAGTCCAGCCTAGAGGATTTTAGAGATATTGCGTAAATGCAAAAAAGCAGTCCTACATATTTGTTTAATATGCGCTTTGAATGACATATCCTGATCAAAAATTACTCCAAGATTTCTCACAGTATTACTAGAGGTCAGGGTAATGCCATCCAGAGTAAGGATCTGGTTAGACACCATGTTTCTAAGATTTGTGGGGCCAAGTACAATAACTTCAGTTTTATCTGAGTTTAAAAGCAGGAAATTAGAGGTCATCCATGTCTTTATGTCTGTAAGACAATCCTGCAGTTTAGCTAATTGGTGTGTGTCCTCTGGCTTCATGGATAGATAAAGCTGGGTATCATCTGCGTAACAATGAAAATTTAAGCAATACCGTCTAATAATACTGCCTAAGGGAAGCATGTATAAAGTGAATAAAATTGGTCCTAGCACAGAACCTTGTGGAACTCCATAATTAACTTTAGTCTGTGAAGAAGATTCCCCATTTACATGAACAAATTGTAATCTATTAGACAAATATGATTCAAACCACCGCAGCGCAGTGCCTTTAATACCTATGGCATGCTCTAATCTCTGTAATAAAATTTTATGGTCAACAGTATCAAAAGCAGCACTGAGGTCTAACAGAACAAGCACAGAGATGAGTCCACTGTTCGAGGCCATAAGAAGATCATTTGTAACCTTCACTAATGCTGTTTCTGTACTATGATGAATTCTAAAACCTGACTGAAACTCTTCAAACGTATGTTGACATAAATGCATGTGTCGACATTAAACAAAGCTCCTCACCATCTAACCATGTCATTTTGGCCCTTCAGACATTTTTTTTCAATAAAATGCTTCTGGGGAGCATTAGCATAGCTAAAACCCTTCAGCTTCTGGGGGCTTTGCTCCCCCAGACCCCCAAACCAGGGCCCTCTTGACCCCCGCCATTTTAAACATACAAAACACATACAATAAAGTTAAAACAGTACATAAAAACAAAACATGTCACAGCACCACTAGGTATTAAAAGCCAGCTTCATTTTTTTTTTTTTTTTTTGCTTAAATTTAAATAGTTTAGGCACCACCCACTAGTTACTTTGAAACCCGAGACACATTTTTGGTCTATTGACTCAGTCGCACATCTGGACACTCCGTCTGTGACGTTTTAGCAATGTGCGTAGTGACACCGGTGACTGATCCGACGTGGAAGTAAACCGGAAGTGACGCTGCGGCGATCTGATGCGGAAGTAAACCGGAATTGATGTTGCTGCGACTGGGTCCTCATTAGGGATAGGTAATGATAAGATTTTATTGATATTGATACCATTATCGATTCCACTTCCTTATCGATTCCCTTATCAATAACTCTTGTGAATTTTCTGTGCACTAAAAGTAGGCTTTACAGGTTTTCTATATCAACATTTTATTGAGTCAAAGTAAATAAATATGAAATCGGTCACTGGATCCTTAAACTCTGGACATAAATAGAAAAAAATAAACAAAATCTGTAGTTTTTGTCAAAAGCATTTCCTTTCAGACATTATTGGCATGAATGTCTTTTCATACATCTGAGCTGAGCTCTTGCAGCTGGCTGTGCTGTACGTCAGGATGTAATTCATAAAGAATGCAGGACGTCTCATGTTGGGAGGAAAAAAACATTTTTGTCTGTTGTAGTTTATTGTCAGTATTACAACATTTGGAAAGAGGTGTCATTTTATTTAAAGTGGCGGTTTGCTTTGTTATTAATTCCGACTGGACTCTAACTCGACTCAGCAGAGAGCGGGGCAGCATTTGGAGCTGTGCCAATGGAACAGAGGACTATTCTCGTTTCTTGACTGCAACAAGACAAGAGTCCCAGTTAGTCACTTTAATCTGCAAAAAAGTGACTGACAATTGACATTTTAATGGCTTTGAGAGAGGTTAAGAAGCGGAGTTGCCGCTTCTGAAGAGCAGCAAATCAAAGAACCAATGAAGCAGCGGATCGAAGCAATGCTTCATTGGTTCAAGCTTCAAATCGGAGTGGTGCTGCAGAAGCAGTTGATTATAAATCCACTGCAGGGTCTGTAATCAACGTAGAGAAATTATCATTTTCCCAACAAACACCCTCAAAAGCAACGGCTGCTCAGAAGGACCAATAAGGGATTTGTTAAGCAAAAAGGCTATTGATGTCGGTGGATCGAATAATTTCTTAACGATACCCGAAAAGAACCGGTTCTTGATACCCAACCCTAGTCCTCATTGTGGATGAAATGGATGGCATGGGACATGTAACCTTTGAAAATGGTGGTGCCCATGGATGTAGGAGTCTGCAGCCTCATTCGATGTTCAGTATAATTTAAGCCATATTTTGGAAATAGTCCTGTTAACCCCCAAAATGTGAGTCAGCTCCAAACTGAATTATCCACAAAACGTGAATTTCTTCATGATTTGGTGTATGTGCTTGGCTGAAGAGCCAATGGTGCGAAGCTGGCATCTGTGGGATTATGATCTCAAGTTCTTACCATTGCCACACATCACTTGGTATAGTTCCCCAAGTTTTCATAGCAGCCACAACATATTTTATGCCCAGCAGGGTCACATCACATGCAAGCTTTTTCCTGACAAGTTTTTGTTTTTGTAACTATTTGCTTTTTTTAATGCTAATATGAATCACATACAATGTGCTTGTCTACATGAAGAAGCTGCACTGACTGGAGCCTCTAAATATGAAATTCATTATTTCATATGTTCAGGATGCACATTCATGAACTTTCCAGCAGATGTCAGTGTTCACCAGGCAGCCCCACAGCTTTTGACATCTTACTTTTCATGTGGCACAATGTCAAAGACATGGCTGTTTTAAAGGTTTCTAAATGATCTGAAACAGCATTTCAAATTAGCCATCACTAATGTGCAATAACAGCAAAGGTTTTGGCACCATTTCCCAATCTCACACACACACACACAGACTTATCTTCAACCGCTTAGGCCAGTTAAGGTTGGCAGGGGGCTCGTTCTTTAATTCCAGTTTTACTTTCCCATTCTGTAGCATTTTTCATCCCATATTTGCACATTTAATGTGGGCACTGATTAATGTGTCAGCTTATATATAGAGTTGAGCACCATGACAAACACGTAACATGCACAATTTTTCAACATGTGGTACATATAAGTTCCACCACAACTGTTAATAATTTTCCAAAATCTATCCAGCATCCACTAACCATCGAGGAGGCGGCAGACCTTTGCTAAACAAAGTTGTTTGTGGGATTGATTTCACCACAAACTAATCAGTTGATCCTCATTATGCTATTTATATTTTGGTGAGAGACACAATAGCATTTCATGTATTTTCAGGACTATAAGTCACAGGTTCTTTTTTTTTTTAACTAGTTTGGCAGATCTTGAGACTTATATTCTGAAGAGACTTGAACATGAAAGCAAATAGTGTATTGTCATCTATGGCCACAAAATTGCAGTGTCTACATGCATGACAAGCTGCTTCTGTATTCTGAATGAGGTACTGTGATTCACAATCTGGATTCGAATGTAGTGGTAATACGTAATTAAGACGGATGCTAACTACTGCAAAACAAAAAGAGCTAAACGGGAGAGACGCTTTGTGTCTTTGTGAGTAAATTTAAGAAATCATGCTCTCAAACTGAAAGGCCATGCTCTGGAATGAAATGAAGGAATAAAACTTTCATACTTCTCAACACACTTATTTGGGCAGATTCAATGAATAATCTATTGCAGTTTATAGTCCAGAAAAATACAGAACTGTTTTTGAATTACTGTCAACATATGTTGTCTCGAGACTGACTAATCCACTCACTCACTCATTCACCCACTCATCTACATTTTTTTCTTTGCTGTCTAAACTGGTACCAACCAGTGCAGAGAAAACAGGATTATTTCATTGTCACACAATTCCAGTGCAGCATGCAGAGCGTGAAGGAGAATAGCTCCGCCTGTGCTGATTGTTTGGTGTTAGTTGTGTAGTGTTTCTGCTGCTCTATCAGAAGTGTCACGATACAAGTGTTATTATTAATTTAAACTCTCTCTCTTGTGTATTGCATTCGTGAATTAACAGCATATCTGTAGCAGGCCCCTGAAATTTACCTCAAAATGCATTTCTGCACATTTACTACAAATTCTGTCACCCCCAACAAGGAATAATCACACCCCTTGTGCAGCCCCAGTAAGGAACGTGCACGTCGGACGCAAAGAATAGTGTCAAATACTGCATGCACACAACTCAGAGGAAGCCTCAGTTTGGTTTGTAGTGCATGCAGACTTCAGTGGGTGTGTGTGTGTGCTTTTGTGTGCACACATCTGTGCCATGTTAATGAGAAACAGTGCAAGCCCTGAAGGTGTGTGTGCATGGGGATAAGCTCTCATCTCCGGTGTCAGATCAGCTTGGCAAAGAGCGGAAGCCGAGAGGTGACTGTTTACTCCGAAAAGGGTGAAATTCCTCTTTATGAAGATGGAATAAAGGGCAAGACAATTCCAGAAAAAAATTACAACTACACACGTGCACACACACGCTCACAAAGATTCATTAACAGGTTTTGAAGAGTTCTAACTGCTGTGTTTTCATCATTTCTTTTGATGTCTGCTGCATTTGAGAACAATGAAACGCAGTTGACCCGTATGACACTGGAGCATTTAATAATCATCAGGAAACAATTAATCATCAGGAACAATAAACAGCTGCACATTAGTCTTAATGGGACTTACTGACAGCAGTTTAGAGTAAAACATATGGCAAAATGTAAACACTATTATATGTGCACCACTAATATATAAATGTTCAATATTCTGTGACAGTGTGGATTTTTTACGTATTACAGTCTAAATATTTTAGTGTTGTGTCTCCACATGTAAATTACCACAGAAAAACCTGTCTCCCCATAAACTGTCTGATTCCTGCCTCTGCAACAAAAATCGCCTGTTTTTTATCTGCTATCTGTGTTCCAAAGCTGAGTACAGCTGGTTTGTGACACATTTCCTGTCCACATTTTCCAGTAGGCCTGCAACTAATTTTTTTTTTTTTTAATATTTACTTTTTCTTAATGAGTTAATTACTCAGTCACTTCCCACCCTTTACATTATCTCCTGCTATCCGTTCATTTTGGCTTCATAAAAAACTTCCTACTTAACAACGCCGACTTAAAGGCTTATTGTCTGGACTATATGTTGCACCATAATCATTTCTCCATGTAATGTGGAGTTGCATCAGGAAGGACATCCGGTGTAATACTTGTGCCAAATCAGCATGCAGATCCACCTCAGATCTGCTGTGGTGACCACAAAAACAAGGGAGCAGCCAAAAGGACTTACCGTTATGTTGCGCCATAGTATTAGTTGTATCTGTCTAATTGTGCACCATGAAGAGAAAGAAAGTTGCATTGGTCTATAAGTTGCATTTACTGTTTCATGCAACAAGAAGCAAAATGTAGGTCATATTTATTTTTCAAGAGAGTATGAAAGGTTTTCCCTCTTTATTCAAGAGTGTGGTCTTTCACTTTGAGAACATGATTTATTAATTTACCTCATTCTCTAAGACCCAGCACATCTTTATTCAGGACTTCTTATTGTTTTTACAGTGGTTGGCATCCAGGTTAATGGTGCATTGAGACCACCTTCTGCTCCACAGTGGGGATCAGACAGTACTTCATTTAGATCAGTATACAGGAGCAGCTTGACAGTTGTGTAGATGGTGCGATATTGTGGTCGTAGGTGATAATGCAGTATTTATTTGACATAAAAGTCACTTTGAAAGGTAAGTTGCAGGACTTGCCAAACAAGTAAACAAACAAACAAACAAAGAATACACCTGTTTTGCTGATGAAATATTTCCGGACCTTCACTTCACAGACGATGATGTGATCTTTGTGGAATTAATGTCTACCATGTGAGTTTATAAATAACCACGGTCAAGACTAAGGTCCAGGGTTTTGATTACTTTTTACTCAGCCACTAGACGTGTATCTGTATGAGGCGAAAGAAATTTGTAGAGACATTCACTTATCTCAGCAGTGACATTCATGTATTTGGATCCTCAGGGTTGGAGATCAAGAGTAGAGCTGATGAAGTCCTGATGTCCCTGGGTTTGTCAATACTGATTACTTTGCAGGTGAATGAATGTCTGAGTCTTCAGAATCCTTGTGCTTCCTGTCTTACTGTATAGTTGTAGGACTAATGCAACAGTCTTTGGTAGGTCTCTTCAGAGGATCCTTGGGTACCACTGCATTGTCAAACGACCAGTTGCATAGGGAGACTCAGATGAGGTATACCACCTGCTTTATGAGGGAGCATCAATTATGACATTTTGTTCATGTGACAGTCCTTTCTAGACATGATCTAGTATGCAGGTGCCTCATTGTTGAGGACCCCTGCAACTGGGATAGGTCAAGGTGATGCCTGTGTTTTGCTTTGCTCCGACAGATAGATTATTACTCACAGGTGCTGGGGATGGCCTGGTTGTCCGAGGTTGCCATCCACGACCCAAGGTGGTTGATGTACAGCATTCAAACCTGCTCCTAGACCTCAATTATGACCTACTGATGATCAATTATGATCTGGAGTTTCAGCTTTCAAGGTCACCCAAGCTCAAAGGTCATGTGATTAATAGAAATGTGCTATATGACTTCATATTAGTGCATCATGAACCAGTTCCTTGAAAAACCCATTCTAAATATCCCCTATACGAGGTCTATTAGATAATAAACCGACCCTTTTATTTATTTTTTTTTAACTATATGGATTTGAATGACGTGCGAATACACCAATCATGCTTGAACCCTCGTGCGCATGCGTGAGTTTTTTCACGCGTCGGTGACGTCATTTCCCTGTGGGCAGGCCTTGAGTGAGATGTGGTCCCGCCCTTCTCGGCTGAATTCCTTTGTTTCACACGCTGCTCCAGATGGCGCGCGTTGCTTTATCAAAATTTTTTCTGGACCTGTGAGGAATATCCGAGTGGACACTATTCGAGAAATTTAGCTGGTTTTCGGTGAAAAGTTTAACGGCTGATGAGAGATTATGGGGTGTTTCTGTCGGTGTAAGGACTTCCCACACAGCGGGACGTCGTGCAGCGCTTCCAGGCGCTGTCGTCGGCCCGTTTCGACCTGAAAACATCCTAATTTAAGGCTTAATTCACCCAGGACGTCGTGAGAGAACAGAGAAGATTCAGAAGAAGCCGGCATGAGGACTTTATGCGGACATTCCACTGTTTAAGGACATTTCGTAATGAAAGACGTGCGCGCAAATTCACCGAGTCGTTTCCATGACAACTCGGCAAATCTGTGTGCGCCGCGACAGGAAAATCACCTCCGTGTTGAAAACCATTTGTAAAATTCAGGCGGCTTTTGATGGCTTTCAACAAGTGAGTAACTGAGAAATTGTTTAACAGCTTGGGCATGTTCCAACTTGCCCGTTAAGGTTTCCAACGGAGGTGTTTTTCCTGTCGCGACCCCCCGCGGTCGGGTCCAGCCCGACATGCGACTCTGCCCGCACGTTCTTTCATTACAAAATGTCCGTTAACAATGGAATGTCCGAATAAACTCCTCATGCCGACTTCTTCTGAAAATTCTCTGTTCTCTGACGACTTACTGGGTCAACAGAGCCTGAAATGTGGAAGTTTTCAACTTGAAACGGTGAGACGCTGCCACCTCGAAGCGCAGATCGCCGTCGGCGCCGTGGGCCGTCCCTATGGCGACACTACCAGACCAAAATCTCTCATCAGCCATTAAAAGTTTTTACCGAAAACCAGCTGAATTTATCGAATGGTGTCCACTCAGTTGTGCCTTACAGTTTTGAAAAAAATTTGATCAAACAAAGCAGCAGTCTCTGAGCCATTCCTAAACAATGAAAAAAATCGACGAGAGGGTGGGCGACTCCACACTCAAAGACTGCCCACAGGCGAATGATGTAACGGACAGGCGTGAAAAAACTCTTGCATGCCCACGAGTGTTCAAGCATGTCTGATGTAATCACACGTGATTCAAATCCATATGGTTTTTGAAAAAAATAATAAGGTCAGATACTTTTCTAATAGACCTCGTATATCAGCACTGAGTCAGTTTGATTTCAAGCCCATTTTTCTCCAACTCTTAGGCTAACCCTCAATTATTCCAACAGGGTTGGACCAAATTGAATCAAGACACTTCGATTTATTTCCTTGATACACATGTGGGCAAACAGAACAGAAAACAACACCCCTGCATGTGTATGCTGCTTTATCTATACCTTGAAATTATATTTAAATACACACGTAAATTTTATCACATAATTTAATCACGTCATGTTGCTCTTCATTAGAAGTCAAACTGATTCAGTCTTTGTTAGACAACCGTTACAGATCAGATCTGAATCCTGGATGGTAAACGGTAATCGTTTGTTTTTCCCTGTGATATGTTGGCACAGTATTATGTAAAACAAACTCCTCTGAGTTGCATGGCTGCAGCGGGCACTGGTCTCCATCTGCGTCAGGCAGATCCAGCTTTTGTCACTCGACACCATCTGCATGCTAACAGGCCTGTAGAGCCTCTTCAGGCCGGCCTGCACACAGCGCACGGCGTTGAGCTGCCCGGCGACGAGCGTGGAGGGACAAGAGCCAGAAGGCACACAGGAATGCAACAAGCACTCAGTGTGCATGTTTCTTTCTGTCCATGCACGGATTAAAAATGCAAGAGCTGCTCCGACCATTTAGCTGAAAGCAGTCTTTCTTAGTTTTCAGTTTATTTGCCTTTGGCAAAGTTGTGTATCTCTTCCTGTTTATCGCTTCCTGTTTATGTCACAGTGGTCGCTTTGTTACTTACGCACGTCCCCAGAGTTATTTTAATTATTACTTATTAGGGATGAAAATGTGGTGTATTTAATGAACTTGTTGTCAAAACTAATCTTGGAAAATAAATGTCAAAAACAAACTTTTTTTTTGTTTTTCAGATGTTATTAAAATTTCATTGAATCCAATGAAAGTTTATATGAAACAGCCAGTTTCAATCCCTTTTTAAACCATTACACTATATGAATATAGAGCTTTAAAAATGGGTTAAAACCAGTTAATTGTTGTCCTTAAAACCACTTTAACCCAACTGGCTTTGGTCATCTCTTGCATTTCCATGGGGCCTTTAATGTTGTCATACAGACATACTTTAGTTGGTTTTACACATCACACAGTATAAACAGTTGTCTCAAATCAGTCATTTCCAAACTTTAGAAAGCTGGGACCCACCCAAACCTTTAATTAAAACTTTGATCAACACACGCACACACTGTCATTGTGCCGCCATTCAGACGCTCACGACACACATGGAGCCACTTGGGGAATATGGACGTTGCCCAATGGTCCTGAGTGATTTTTCTGGTCCGATGGGGATTTGAACCGATGATCCACCTCTTTAACCACCTGACCTTGTTTCATTACTTCTGATTACATTTTAAAAATAATCAAATATTTTAGTTCATTTTAACGCTCAGGGGTACAGAACTCATGGGCAAGTTCAGGGACCCCCAGATCGTTAAACATTATTACTATATTGAAAAACAAAGCAGCTTTTGTTTGTTTGAATGACGTCTCATGGCCCACCTGCAGTTCATTCACGGTCCTCTGGTGGGCTGCAACCCACACTAGGAATCACAATTCTTGGCCACATTTCTGGGCAGCTATAATCTTCCCATGCTGACTCGTCACTGTGAGTTTCCAGGATCCATATTTGTGAACGTGAGGATGGGGTTTAGGAATTGCACTGAGAAAACATCCAATTTTGAATAGAAACTGCCTGTTTTTGGGTGGGGCTGTTGCCCCATCAGGCCTGCCCTAGAGCCACCAACGCATTCCGGTCAATCCTCATGCTTTCAGTTGAAACTTTCAAAGTATTTTTGTCATAAAATATATTGTTGTGTGCTTTATTGAGTGCTATAAATGAACATATAAGTGATTTTTTTTTAAATAGCAGATCTGTGGCCATTTACCTACCAATCAGCAAGACGTATCATCCAGTTGATGCAGTATAAATGTGAATATCATTCTAAGTAGTTCCCACCTCTGTTCTTACTAAATACACGGCACATCGAGCCTTGTGGCCTTTTGTTCTTGTGTATAATGCTGTCACTGTTGCCCTGAGCCTAATCATTTAACGGATTATGGGGATTTGAGTTTTTACCTGCTGTGAGAAAAGGCGACCGAATCAGTCGGTCTTCATCTGATGGCTGCAGATGGTGTCAGATGGTGTTGAGTTATACGAGCCGTAACAGGTCAGGACTCGTCACGCACTAGGGATGAATAACATGGGCATGGACACTCTGTTTATCAAACGGCTTTCCTTGAGCCTCATAATGCACACTGAGCAGTCACTAAGGCCACCTGCACGTATAGTGGTCAGGTCAGAGCGGTTTGCTTTGCCTGACGGATGATCGCTCAGGCTGACAGAGCAGCATCGAGGCTTTGTTGAGGTGAATTAGCAGCCTTTGGGACAGGGTTTGGTTACCCTCAGGGTTAGGCCCAGCCAGCAGCAAATGACAGCAGAGAGGTGCACTCTCTGACCCGTAGGCGTTAAAGTGAGACCTCTTCTCGAGTGTGGTAACCCGGTGGTGCAATTGGACAGGTTGAATGTGTTGGTCGATATCTTTACTCTCATTGCAGAACTGGTTTTCCCATGAGAATGACATAAAACGAAGAAAGACTGAAGTTGATGCTCAAGTAGTGGGTTAATAATACAACCAAGGAACTATTAGTCATTTGGGGAGGTAGCAGTTCCTAGATCCCCCCCCGCTAACCTGATCAGGGTGTTATATGATGCATTGTCTCAGCCTCATGAAGTATGTTTCAGAGTACTGTATTTGACCGAATAGTCCAGATCAAAATTCTTGGCTCAGGGTTCGGGAAAGTCTCCAGTTGTTACTTGAAATCTTGATGTCTGCAGAGGAGCAGTACTGCTGCTTGCATGCTTGGACTTAGCTATCGCTCATGTAATGCTAAAAACATGCTGTGATATTGTGAACAAATTGAATCACATCTGATCCATTTTTTTTTTTTTTTTTTTTTTTTTTTTACACAACTTGAACGAACAGTCAACACTTCACAAGGAACAAGGGAGCTGCGTGCTGCTTTGTCAGCACTCTACAGCAGGTTTCACCAGATTTCCTAACAGTTTGTGTGAAACTATGACTATGTATCAGATAAGACAGATGATATGAGTGACAGTCCAGGATGTGTAATGGTGACCTGTCATATAAGTCAGAGTTAAAAAGTGTCACTGACAGTATACATTTTTGTGTGTAGGTTCGGTGTTCACTTTGATTGCTCGACTTCCTTTTATTTCCAAACACTTGTCTGGATGTGAATATAAGAGTGCCGTGTGAGCTGCTGAAAGCCTCTGTATCCATATCACCAACTATTCAAGAACAAAACACCATCTGAAATGTGTTACACATGTGTGTATTCTGTGTGCGCTGACTGATGCTTTGTCAGAGTGATTTTAAACTCTGGCCCGTTTACCTAAACCTTCACTTTTACATGGGTTCTTTTGGTTGTTAGTATTGGACTTGATGATTTAGCCGAATGTGAATCAGTCAACAGACAGATTAACGTTTGTCACCACCTGAGGTTTTTATGGTTTTCTCTGACTTCTGAGTGTCATTCACAGTTGTTCGTCATTTCTACCAGGATTCAGAAAGCAAGTTAAAGTTGATCATTTTAATCTAACAAGATAGTGCACAGAATGTTATCATCAGTGGTGAATTAGATTTGCTGCTGGCCCCACATCATGGCAAAGAGTAGACTTGAGATGATCACAAATCCTGCAAATGAAATGACAGGGGCAGAGCCTCCCCCTAGGCAAGGACAGGGGCCAAATGCTGGCTGTGGGGTGGAGGAGGGGATGTCTTGACAGTGATCTGCAAACAGTGACAAGTGGATGGGAGCATTGATGTTTTAAGGAATGGGCATGGTTTCTATTGGTTGAGAGCTGATGACTAATGGCAACACCCGCTTCATTTAGAGATTAAAGCTGATGTTAATTAACAGATTCTGAGTGACGACCTAAAATTCTGAACCCTCTAGTAGAACTTATGCTGCACTGCACTTCTGTCTTTTTTCATGTTCTTACTGCAAATTACTCATATTTGCATTATTGACTTGTGCCACATATCTTTGCAGATTGTTTGCTCGTTTAATCTTGGAAAATGTCATGAAACTCCGATTAAATAGAAAACAGAAAAAAGGAGTGAATCATTATATTTGATTAGCTGGAACACAAATTATGTAAAGAGATTAATCCATGATTAAGATAATTGATTGTTTTTCTGATGTTGTGTAAAAGTTATTAAAAAAACAAGCATGGCAGCCCAACCTGTCAGTCAAAGCATACTCTGTATCTGACACGTGAGCATCAGCATTAAGCTTGCAGAAAGACAACAAAATGCCTTTTTGTTGGTTTTCATTAGAATCATTATCCAGGGGATGGATATGTGTTGCAAAACAAGCTAGCACGAGTTAGCTGATTGCTAAGTGCCATCACAGGCGTGTGTGGTTTGAAAGAGGGAACATCAAAATAGAAACAGTATTATTGAATATCTGCCCCTCCCTGGAACAGATATTGTCAACATTGATTCAGTGTCTTCCGCGTCTAATTGGTATTGAGATTGAACCTGTGGCTGTTGTGATAATGCGATGGCCTCTCCAACTGCTAATCGTCTCTCCCTCTCTGGGTTCAAACACTGAAGGACAGGAAGGATGTACATTAAAGGCCAAAGTACTCAAAGTCGTAAAAAGTAATGGTAGCTGATGCTTGTGAGTAGCTACAGTACAACAGCGTGTCTAGAGTCCATTATTTGAAGACACTGCGTGAGTGGTCGTATCTTTTTACAGCGTTCCTAATGGTTATGGATGAAAATGATGGCACCCATGATGACGCAGCTTTTTCCACAAGGCGATAATGGCAGTCACATGCCACTTAGAATGAGAGCGTGAGGTTAGTAATAGCAGCCAAGGGTAGAAAAAGAAAGAGACCAAAGTTAAGTCTTAAAACAATTAGCAATGAAGGGTTAAGATGGCAGTCAAGAGTGGGAGTGGAAGAGCACGAGGAGAGACGAAGAAAGTTCGACCCGACTGATACGTTTCTCCCCGTGGGGTCGTTGAGAGATAGGAATGCCTGTCATTCACTGGAGGGGAGGATATTTATCCAGTCTTGCACTCTGTGACATCGAGTGATTGTGTTTCAATCCATTTTCGTCTCTTTTCTTCCCCTACGTCCTGCTTTTTTATGTTATTTACATTTTTTCCTTAATCTTCCACTTTAACGTGCTTCTGCTCCTGCCATTTCCACATATTCCTCAGTCTTCCTGAGCATCCCAGCCTTTCCCTACTGCAGATTTATATACCAAAAAGATGACTTGATAAAGTAAATCCTCAAGATTTACCAGCATTTTGGCCATGGAATTTCATTTCTATTAATTTCAGTGTCATGCGCCGAGATATGTGAATTCAAACTGAAGCTTTCTTTCAACATACTGTATCTGCACAAAGTTTTTTCATCAATTTCAACATTAGTAAACGAGCTGTTTTTATTATTGCTGTGACTACAAGCAGGAGGAGAACGTCATTTTTGTGGCTTCACTACAATAAACATGACTGGCTGAAAAGATGTCATGTGACATGAGTTAAAAAAAAGTCAGTCCATAATCATGCTCATCATGATAATAAATTCAGTAAAATATGGATCCCATATGCATACTTGTAACTGTCAGTAGCTATTGCTAATATATGATTAAATAATTGCACATGATGGAAAATTTGACATTATTGATCGTACATTGCACAAAAGGCAAAATTATCATACAAATATGATATTGAAACACTGTAGTTGTGTAAAGTGATCCAGCTCATAAAATCCTGCACAACTGCACAAATCATTTAACCACACACAGTAACACAGTAACACATCCAGCTACAGGTGCTATCAAAATAAATATAAAAATAGTTAAGCTATCAAATGTACATAAATTTACAATTGATGATGATTTATTTAATTCATTTAAAGCCTGATTTATGCAACTGCTGCTCTGTAACTCCGTGTTATCCAATGATGTGCGTGACAGTTTTGAAGTTCTCAGTCTCTGGATTATGCTTTATTCTGGACTAATGTGACCCTCAACGAGCTTTTCTTTCTACAATTTTCACCTCCAAATCACAGCTAAGCTGTACATTTTCCTCTTTTATGACTTTGTGCTGTAAAGTTGCGGACTTTTCTGATCCATATTTAATCAGTGTGCACACTGTAAAATCTATTAAAATATAAGATAACATAAGATAAACTTTATTGATCTCACAGAGGAGAAATTCACAATTCACAAATATGATGGGAGAAAAGGAGTAAAAGCAGAAAAGTGTCAAATCACAGCCATCTGTGTCTGATTTAACAGGTGCACATCAGGCTTCAGGTCACAGTCTGAACACAGTGTGGAAAAAAATAAATGATCGGGGGGGAAATGACTCTGATCCCACTTTCCTGAAATCGGCGAGTGTCAGAGCTGAACTTTAATTTGTACCTCTGTTACTGTGCACGTCCAGACTGCTTGGGGTTTTTAATGGAAACACATTGCGATCGGACAGGACATTTTTTTCCGATGTAAGCGAAGAATTCGTTGTACAAAATCTGTTATATACAGTTTTTATTACATGGAAAACAATACAAAAACATTGGGACTTTTTTGTCCAGTGACTGCAAATATCTGGTTTATACGATGATGGTTTAGGTGAGTTTTACTGTACATGGGACTGAACAATAAATTTACCTCTCAAAACTTTGATGATGAAGTCGGCTTCCATCCAACACTGCTGACTTTATTTTCCCAGTTTTTTCTTCTGTTCGCATCTGAAGAGAATCTGTACATCTTGAAGCCTTTGTTGTGTCTATTTGTGCCTCCAAATGCACAACAACCTGTAATTTTCAGCAAATTAATAAATAAAATAGCTGGATTTACGTGCAGATAGATTAACAGTGAACGCTATTTTGAACCCAAGATGGCACCATAAGTCAGGTGGCGGCACACTAGATTTAGGATCCCCCCCATCAATAAAAACTTCAGCATTTGCCAAAAATATTACTTATAGATGGCTGGCTTGCAGTAGGAAAATGTGTACTTGATACCATCTTTGAAAGCTCCAGGTCTACATACTGCACAAGTTTTTATTGGTTGACCATTCAGTTGTTCTTAGGCTTTGGAAAAGCCTTCAGCATATACCCTGGAAAATGCTGAGAGTGAATGAGTAAGTCCATCCCATCCAGTTTGTTAACAACATAACTCTAAACCAATAAATGCTATCATCTGGTAAAAGTAAGTCCCTTCAGCTGCTCCCTTGTTTTCACTTGGGGTCACCACAGCAGATCAGTGGTGGATCTGCATGTTGATTTGGCACAAGTTTTACACCGGATGCCCCTTCCTGACAAAACTCCACATTACAAGGAGAAATGTGGCAAAGATGGGGGTTGATCCGCGAACCTTCTGCACTGAACCCAAACACACTAACCACTTGATCACCACCCCGTTAAATACTATCATCTAACTCACAAAATTTTAGGAGCCAATAATGAATATAAACTGTTTAGATATTATTAAGTGCGATGAGCCAAAACAATCCAAAAAGCAAGTTTGCTTTGCCCACGTCATGTCCCATAATTTTGCCTGCCACCTGCTGGATGGTTGGTGGAAGCTGGATGGATGATGGAAATTAGGAGCAGGTTTGACTGAATTTGCATGTAGCTTATATTCCAGCTGTCGGACATGTGTGGGCTTGTTGCAGGGAATAGTCTTATCACACGCATATTGGAAATCAGGAGCAGGTGTGGCTGAAGTTGCATGTAACCTGACGTGAGCTTTTTGTGATTTTCTTTAATTTCGAAACCACAGCTTGGGTGACCACCAAGGTCATACAAAATATAATATGGGAGCAAACATCTGTCATTTGAACTTTCATTCATACATTTCTCTCTCCTCTTCTCTTTCTTGTTCTCTTTCTCTCTCTCACCTACTCTTTATTTCAGCTCTGCCCGCTCTGCCTAACATCAATTTCTCTCATTTTCACTTCCTTTCTTCTTCTGAATTTCACAAACAAGGGGCCAAGCAGTGACTGTGACAGAGAGGTGGTGTTGCTCTCTGAGCAGCGTGCTGGTGTCTCCTCTCCAATAACAATTACATCAAGCGGTGTGTTAAATGAGGTGGTCCATGGTTCACCGGCTGGGGCTAATCACTGCAGTCTGCTACCTAAAACACACCGATAATGACAGGCAGAGTAGAGGAATCAACCGCCACGCAATGCTTAATTTAACCCAGACACATACATGAGAGTAAATGGGGAAGAAAAAGGAAGTTCTCTACACATGGTGTATCGTACTTTGACAAAGAGGTTGTCAGAAAAAAAAGATACAGATCTGCCTGGAGGTGAAGAAACAGCCATCTTATGTTTTTTTGAGAACTGGAGTCGATCCATCACGGGCATCTCCCTCTCATTTATGGCCCTCTCCATCATCACACAGACACAGTAAATCCTTCTCCAAACTGACGTGCAGCTGCTGACATGTGGTTCCTATCTGGCCATTTCACAACCGGCCCAGATTCAGCCGTGGCGATGTTCCTCGTGGTAAAGAATGAGCAGGCCGGCCCGGGTGAGAGCTGATCTAGTCTCAGCTGTGAGGTTCACAGAACAGGAGATAGAGGCCGGATTCGTGTCAGGTGTTGCAAAACATAAAACGCAGACGTTCACATGATGCTTCCTCATGCGGATGTGATTTTGTTCAAAAGCGAGCGAGTCCTTCTTTGGTTGGTTTAACACAACTCAGGTGCTTGATAGCAGATGGCGATATTTTATTTGCCCGCTCCGCTTTGTTCTTTGAGATCTTGGGGAGTTGTTCTGGAATTAAAAAGAGCTCTGCAAGCAAAGTGCACGGACAAGTGGGCAGGTGGTTTGATATATTTGATCAAGGCAGTTTTGTTTGGCAACACCCTGCGTCTCCCTCCGAATGTTATCAGCATCACTGTCTCGCGCTCAGTAAGTGCACACGTTTGATTCACATCCTGACAAACCACTTGGATGCAGTTTCAAAATACTTTGATTTGTTACGTTTCATGAAAATCTCAAGAACAACTAAAATGTGTTTCTATGGTTTTATTGGCAGAGATGTTTCTTTGTCAACATCCACGGTCGCGTACGTTCACAGTTTGGTACGATACAATACAAAAAGGAGCAGGTTTATTTACACTTGTGTGAAAGCTGAGTTTCTCACAAACACGGACAAGATTTATTTGTTGCATCACAAATTTGAAGAGGCCAATCCCAGTGGTGGTGGGTGGGGCTTAAGGACGACTTCATTTGGTTTGCTTTAAGGCCTTTTTTTAACTGTTTATTCCACAATATTTCATTTAAAAAAAAAAAAAAGCATGGCAATCAATTTTTTTTTATTCGATTTTGAGTAAGAATTAACATTTTTAAGATCAGAATTTTTAAAGATATTTTTATATACCTTAAAGTAACACTGATGCTATCGCACATATTTTTATACCACTTATGTATGTAGTATCAAGCAAATGTTTGACATCATTTACTCTTCCAAAACCACTGAAAATTAATAAAGCGCACTGCTAAATGCTGTTCATTAATATACTGTTGTATGTACTTTTCATCTTTAAAATGATAACCATTTGTAGTAAAATCAGGTTGTATATAATCTTTTGTATAATAATTTTAGATTTGAGTAATCAGGTTGACTTGAAATGGGTTTTCTAACTTGATAAATGACTCGTTGCTTTTATAAAACTGGAAAAAAAAAATCTGTTTTTGGTGGAATATAAATTTCCGGATTATAAATTGCACTTTTGTGTCAAAAAATAAGGGCGTAACGGGACACAAAAATCAAGGTTCAGTATGTTTTCATTACAGAAGAAATGAGAAACACTGAAGACATTTAGTCTATTCTTTAGGTTATGTGACTGAATAGTTTTTTTCAAATTTGTTACAAAATGTTTTTTTTCTTGAATTTTTGTGAAATATATATATCAAAAATAAATTACACTTATACTCCAGTGCGATGTCTTTTGTTTTGTTTTTTTCCTCTTCATGATGCATCTGGAAAAATGAAAGATAACATCATTTTTGAACTTCTAACACATTTAAACATTTTCATGTACTAGGTTCTTTGTAAGACTTTCAAAATGTATGAATTTTGAAAGGTTATATGGATATGTTACACTTAAATAAAAACTTTTCCCTATTACAAAACTTTTACTCCACCCAGAGTTTCAGAGACAGTATGTCTTTGAGTTTTCTGTCTCCACCCCGTTACAATGTGAGCAAATCGAATTTTGTTTTGAAGTGGTCTTGTATATCTTAAAACCTCACAACGTAAAACCAAAAATATCTGTATAGTTGTTACAGTGCTTGTGGATTTTATTATTATTATTTCTTAAGCAATGAGCAACTTACAAAATATTCATATAGTTATTCTCCAATATATAATTATTCCAGGAACTCCTCACAGTAATTTTTCAATGTTTTATGTTACGCTATTTAATTGAAGAAAGTCAACTCCAACCAGATATGATCAGGATACAGATTAAATCAAGTATCAATACAGCATTAATCTCCAGTTTTACTGTTTATCATTCTTTCTTCTAAATCTCACGTCAGACCAGCACCTGGGTCCTGAACTTTTCACACCTGCTGCCTCAGAATGTGTGGGTGCAGGTATGTACTCAAACATGCTTGAAATGTTGCAGCCGCTCACAGGCTCATTTATGTGCCGTAGCTGTGGGAAACCATTTTATATGCATTGAAATTTGCCAACTGGACATCCCAAAAGACAGACTATTACCTCACTCACTGTAGGCCTGACATGGCGTTGAGTATGTGAATGAGGCCTCCGTGAGCGCTGACACTGGAATGTTCCAGCGGGTGTGAGGTTGAAATACAGTCGCTTAAGGAGGAGTCCAGAGAATCTGAGCTTGGCAATTCAAAAGGCGGCGTGTGTGAATCCAAGCCGGGCTTCTGTTAAGGCGGTATGCACAGATCTGAGATGGTCTCCGGTTTGCAGGTTGATGGACGACACTTTGACAGACTTTCTGTGTCAAGGGGACAGAGCGGGTGGGGGGGTAAGATTGAGCAGGCCAGGTGGTACGGCTCGGCGTTGGCATGCACGGCCCTCAGAGGGCGATTCTATGTTTAGCCCATACATAATTTTACATGTGCTGTTTTTTCTGGGCCTGACGTGGACGTAAAGAGGAGAACCACGGAGACTAAGTGGTTCTCTCATTGTCCGTCTTTACAAGCTTCTTTTTTTTTTATCTCCCAACAAAGAGGGTACACTGGAAAAACATGAAACATGGCTCAACTTTGGAAAAATTACTGTAATTTGCGACAACTAAATTTGAGTTATTCTCAAATCACAGTAATGACTTAAAGCAGTACAGCCTTTCTTATGTCTCAAATCTGACAAAATTTCGTTTCTGCTGAAATCCAGGCATTATACGGTAGGTTTATTTTTGTAACGTTCCAAAATTACAGCTCATTTTAACGAAGAGAACATATTTATCTTGGGGGAATTCCATAGCGAATATTGTCTTTTCCTTCTATCGCCATCGTGCAACCAGACTGCAGGAGGAAGTGCGTGTGCACATGCGTAAGATTTTGACATGACCTTTGACCTGACCCACTTGCTTGGTGCGTATTCCTGAGAAGTGCACGCTAACATCCGTAAGATGTCTTGTAAATCACCACAGAGGTCTTATCTGGTTATAAAAACAGTGTTTTTAGATTTAGAATTGTTTATTTCTCGCTAACCTTCACAAAATATATGAAAACCGTATTAGATTTATACAGAAATTACCTGTTTTGAATGCGTTTTCCATTTATTTTGCTTGAGCGAGCAGCCAGCTGATGTCACGCTCAGAATTGCAAATTGTTTCTAGATGACACAAATTTTGATAATATTTGCAATATCATATTGGGAATCCTTTATTTAAATGCTAAGGAATAAAATTATAGTGTTGCAAAGAAAATTGTTTTATGACTTAAATCTTTAAAAAAAAATCCAAAGGCTGTACAGCTTGAAGTTTTCAAACAAATTATAAATATAAATTGAGATAACTCAATGTAGTTGTAAGAAATATGTTTTTCTGTTTGTTTGTTAAAGTTTTACTTGTTTCAGTGTGCTGTTCATCTTTTCATTGATTTTTTTTTTTTTTTTTTTTTTAAATCAGGATAAAAAAAACAACAAGAATTCCGAATATTTTGAATGTTTTAGTCTGGTTGGGTTGGCCCCAGGAGATGATGAAAATAATAAAAAAGAACAAGAAAAACTGGAAAACAAGACATTTGGGGCCTTGAATATGCACAACACGCCCAAACCCATGCAGAAAGTTGGATTTTTTTTTTTTAACATAGCTTTTTAATATAATATTATTACTGGTAGTAGTCACAACAATTTGTAAAGTAAAATTAGTAAAGCTTTATAGATATTGTGCTTTTGGCAGATCAGTAACTACATTAAAAAATTGGATGCATCATAACGTCTTTGAATCATTTACTAAAATATTTTGTGTGGTGTTGTGCAGTATTGGGTATAACATCTGTAGAGCAGCTCCTCTTCATTCTCTGATGCAACAAAACCATGAAATGTAAGTATTTTCAGCCACAGCAGCACTTTGCTTGAGAGCAGCTGCACAAGAGACTCGGCTAAAATAGACACGAAAGCAGCTCTGTTTGTGTCACTCCTGCGCACACACACACTGCAAATTTTGTCAACTGAAACTACTGTGGAGTGCACATGGATCACATCTGGGCATCCTTATCTATTTAAAATACATGCTTTATGGCAAACCTGATGATGTGATTTTTGCTGGTCATAACATATTTGTTTATTTTTACAGTTGTTCAGCTGTAACTCTTATTACAGTGTTAATATCAGTAATAGCAAACAAAGAATGAAAGGAAGATTCTGTTTATTTTTACTGTTTTTTTTTTTTAATAACTAAAATTTCATTCTTTATGTTGAAATTTCCAATACGCAATCATGAAATTTATATGTGGGATATTATTGGAGGAGATCTGGTCTCATACACACAAAAATGGATTGAAGCTATGAGGCTTTGGTTCATCACATCTTGGGCTTGGCATTAACCTACATCTGGAACTGTAAGAGGTCCTCATGTCTCTTAAGTTTGTAGTGGGAGAGGTCCCCCAGTGAGTTTAAAGCACCACCACAGAGTTTGACACCAGAAAAGAAGATCTCTTGCTCTCTGTGGGAGTAACTGTGTTGTCGTCCACTGGAGGACAGTGTGCGTTATGAAGGGGATGGTCAAAAGCCGTTTGGATTCTCATCCTTAGAAAGGAAGAATCTACCGAAGCCCACCAAGGCTCCTGTCTCTGTAGGGTGACTGCTTGATGTTTAGGTACCCTTCCCTAGACATGTGCACATGGGTCTCACTCATCGGGTTCCCAGCAAGTGGAAAAGGCCAAGAGGATGCCCACCTATAACCCTATAACCTGGCTGCAGCAAATGATTGCTATTTTCGTGAGATGGGGATGGACCCATCATCGGTCTTGATGGTTGCCAACCAGGACCCTGGGTGGTTCCATCATGTGGATGCAGCGGTGCATGCTCCCTGACCTGACCAGAGCTTTTCAGAACTTGCAGACAGTCTACTGCACATTTCAAAAACTTGAAACTGATCCTACTGATGCTTATTTCTTCCCTCAGAAGATCTAAAGTTGTGGGTGTGAATGTGAAACACATCCTTTTAAATGCAACCATTTTTTAGCATCTTCGTTTTAATGACGATGCTAATGAAGCTCAACGTAATGTTGTTTTTGACCGTATTCTTAATAGTTCATGAGTCACAATGATGCAACATTATCATGCTTAAAAAAAAAATTGATCTCTTAATTCAGTGCAATGAAGTGGACATCTGCGTCTGGGGCGAGATCTGTGATACAGCCTTTGAAATGTTCACATTGCACTCTGCACGGAAAAGTGGCGCACGTGCTCACGGCTGCACGTTAACCGGCGGGAACACGTTTCCATTAACATTCATATTGTTTCAAAGTTTGGCCCTCACTAGTGCAACTCATCGTGACCAGACAATCATTTTAAAATTTACATTTCGGAGACGCTTTCTTGTAAACAGTTAGGAAATGTTGATGTTGTGAGTCTATTGAGACACCGGGGCTGCACAAATAAACTTCACGCCCGCCGAATCAGCCGCAGACCTCCTGGTTGTTTAACAGCACCTATGGGAGATCTAAATCAGTGATGTTCTCTCGCTCCCACACTCCTTCTCTTTGCTTCACGTCCTTTGCAATTTTCTCACATCATTCTGCTTTCTCCTTTCACGTTTGTCTCACTATTCCCTTCCACGCCATCTTTCACTCTGCCACATCACTGCTTTCCCCCATCTCTCCTCAGAACCTTGAACGCAACAAATTTTCCGAGCATGAGTTTTTAGCATTTTACATTCTCCCCGCAGAACGCCTATTACTCAAGTCGGCTCTGCCGAGCTTTGATGTGTGTGAGACCTCACTGGTGGATAAGTGCTGCTGTGTTTAATGTGTACGTGTGTGAGAGAGAGAGAGCGCGCGCTTTGCAGGCTTGTCATGGAGCGAGTGATTGAGTCCAGACGTTGCGGGCTCCTCTCTCACCGCCGTCCCCTCCTCCCTGGTTGCGGGTTCAGAGTGTGTTGGGCCTGAGGTAGGTGGGCGGGGCCGCGTGAGGCTCCCCGGGGTGCAGTAAAGCGATAGGGCAGCACAGGGGGCTCGGATTGCCCCTGGGGAGGGAGGTGAGAGGTCAGAACCTCGGCTCTGGCGAGCCGGGATCAGGGCCACGTTAGTCAAACACACTTCAGGTGGGCCATTCACGTCCAAGTCACCACTGCTGAGACGAGTTCACATCTGTTTGAGTGAGTGAAAGAGTGAGGGGAGGGACATGCTCACATGTGTTCAACTCGTGGATGAATATTTTTATTTTCATTGTCGCTCTTTAGAAGGCTTCAGGACCAGATAACAGCCCTCTCAGACTCTCAGACACTGAAGACTATTTTCCATGATGCAATGCATTTTTGAGTGAAGCTGGATAATTGTGTGGGATATAAGGTCAAGAATGATTAGATTTAATGTTGTAAAGTGGGCGTGGTTTAACCAGAGTGGAGTCTGTGGAGAACCACAGCGATTCAGTGTTGGACAGAATCACGTTTTCTCACACCACAGTTGTTTGGCCAGTCTAAATAAATTTCTCCCACTTAAGCTGAAACGGCAGCGTATTTTCATCCACTAATATAGAAACTCACACCTCTGACCCAAAACACTCTGCTCGCTGCCACAAGCAATAATTTAGCAGTGACAAATGCAGTATGTGGCTTTGGACTGTTGACTGGTGCCAGGCAGAAGCCTGTTAGGAAGTTGGTCATGTATAACCACCAATCACTTTGTTTCCCTTGAGGGATATAATTTCATGTCTTGTTTCTCACATTTCAGGCTAGAAGGGCAATCAGAGCACCAGCGTCCGGCAACAAAATTATAATGGTGCGTGTCATTAGCACCGCTAGCACTGACTCTGTAAATACCAGGCAATCCCAGCGTGGCATCAACTGTAGCTTTTAATAAGAGAACCCAAAAGCTCAAAAAGTGCCATAGTGGGTGTCACCATTTTGGCAGTTGTTACTCAGCCTACATCCTGGCTAATCCAGAAATGGAAAAAAGAGGTGGAGCATGGGCGATAACTTGTACGACCTGGGCAGAACGAATGAACACCATCACACCCTATCACAGAGTTATCATACAAGATAACCTAACAGGCTAACCTTGGTTTAACCCTCTGGGGCCAACACCGTTGTATACGATGGCTAAGCCCAAGCTTTACTAAATTATAAATAACTTTTTAATGATATGAGATAGAAACTTACTTTTTTTTTTTTTTTTGCTGAAAAGTTAACTCCGCAGACTTTCGAGCCAGCCATCGGCCATCTTTGTACTCCTCATAGAAGCTGTGTGATGACGTGCGCAATGTGAGTGTCCAATCGGAATTGGTTCACCGTCACATCCCTTACCAAAAAATAGTACTGATAAGTATATAAAAAGTAAACTAGAAGTATACTTGAAACATACTTGCATATACTACTTTTTGGTAAGGGATGGTTTTCCAAAATCCAATCGTAGGGCAGATTTACCTCACGAGAAAAGCCAAATATCGTTTTCAGGAGTGATATGTTACTAGCTGGCCCATTTGAATAGCCCCCTGGGTGCTCCAATGAGTACATACTATTTGTCTCCAATGCTCCCTGCGCCATTACGCACAGCAATCAGTGAAAGCAGACGGAGAGCCTCTGATCACAATCTCACGTGCTGAAACAAAGAATGTGTAACTATCAGGATTGCTCCACTAGTTTCCATGTGAATGTTACTAGATAACGCTGTTGCTTTCTCGGCATAAAGCTCCTCAGACTGTAAGGAGCCAAAGTGGGCCAAAGTGTGAATGAAAGCTGCTTTAGGAGCAGCATAGAACACTCCAAAACACAGTGGAAGTACAAGTTTGCGATGTAACCTTTGTGTAATAGCAAACAGAAATTGCTTTGAGATGAGGACAAACAAAACACATAGACTATTTTGTATATATTGTTCAAAATGTGCATTTGTGTTTATTGTTTGAACCTTTTTGTTGTACAGTCTTTCACACAAGACCTCAAATTACCTTTATAAAGTGGCAAAACAGTTGTTTGTTATAGTTTGCTGTGTGTTTTGAATAAATGTGTGGAAAATTATTTTTCGCTTTACTTTTTCCTTTCTTATTTCTGATTGTAAACCTTTATTACACTTATAAACCACATCAAAAGCATATATATTATGAAAGCACAGTTTGTCCTGAAAAAAGAGACATAAAACTTGATTGTGGGATGCACGGAGAGCTGTTAACAGCAATAATAAAACATTTATGCCAGGCGAGTGAACTGTCCAAAAAATGCCCTTGGACCCCAGAGGGTTAAGGTTCATTAAAACATATTTTTGGAGACAGGGCAGTGGCTTTCAGAACAGTTTGCTTGGGTGTGGTTTTTAAAAATTTTGACAGACTATTTCCTCAGTCATCAACTCATTAAGCTACCAATAGCTGCTAAAGGTGCAACGTTGTTAGCTTTCAAAATTAAATGACATGAATATTTCACTCGATGGAAATACTGGACCAAAGGCATCATAGATGATCTATTAGGACAATTAACAGCACAGCAAGCTGTATTATTGCCTATATTTGTTATGAAATGATCAGAAAGAACAGGCACAGTCCTCCACAACAACTAGCAGCCGCAGCTAGCAACCTTTGTGCGACTGAAGCTCTGAGCTTGGTTCAGTCAGTGACACACAGAATGTGTCACTCAAAGTGACCATGCCCCTAATTATCCCTAACGTTATGGCTTAAAAGTCTTAAACTTTGGCGTTACAGGGAAATTTTCACCATCCCCCCCCTTACAGTTGTCAGGAGGGAGGTGACTAACTAAAGAGATGAAATCTGTTTTTGCACCAGGCTGGAAACATGTTTATGTTTACTCTCTTCTCGCTTTTGGAACCAGCCTCAAGCGGTCAGTCAAGAAACATGACTTTTCTTCTTCCAGGTGTGCCTTATTTTTTATGTCTGGAGGTTGGAGCTTGACCGCCACTAGTTAAAATGCGGAGAGGAAGGCAGTCAGAATTCTGACTTATGAGAACCAAATCATAACATAGCAAGCACAGACCTTCTGGGTTCAGACCAGGACAGGATGCACTGGTGTCATGCAACACCACATCCACCACACTATGAAATCACAATAACTCCTGGATGGCAACAGCCGGTCCATTACCACCAGCTGAAAGTTGTCACCTGTTTGCAGCAAGTAGGTGATCCTTGGGTGTCCCATTGGCCTTTGGGGTCCTCAATGCTGAGTGGTGGATCATGCCCACAGAAATGTGCAATATGACAGAAATGTCACAACTGATGTTCCCTCAGAATGCAAGTTGTACGCCTCATCCAAGTCTCCATTAGTAACTGTTCATTTGACACAAGGTCATTCCAATAAGGATCCACCAAAGCAACAGAGTACCAAAGGCAGCCAGTTATCACCTTACGTCAGTGGTTAATATCCAAGTCTCATAACCATACAGTAAAACCAGAAGCACAAAAATCCAAAGGATTTGGACCATTGCTGTCCAGCAAAGGTATTGGCATCACCAAACACTTCTGAACAGGGTCTCATGACTCAATAAGCTCTTTTCAGGTGTGTCTTGATCTCAAAGGCCAAGGATCCATCTACATAAATGCTCCAGTCCACAGATGCAATACCTGCCTCAAACATAGGAGCAGAAAAGCATGGGATCACAAACAGTCTCAAGGGGAAGACTGATTTTTTTTTTTTTTTTTTTCACTATTATGTCACCAAGTGGCTCCAAGTGTGCAGAATAGCAGCTGTGATTTCGTAATCCATAGGTGGAAGGTCACGGCTGAATCAGAGCTGATCAGGCTCCTTTTTGATGTTCTTTTTAATTCCTTAATTATGCACAAGTTTGGAAAGTAGGCGAGTAACGTGCACAGTGAGCCATTAAATTGAACATGTTTCCACCTTAAAATGTAAGTCGGCAAAAGGTGCGATGACATGTAACATTTCATTTACATGTCATAAGCATGTCATGTTTACGGTGTTTCATACTCACTTTACTTTGGAATTTTCTTCTTTACTGCAGAAGAAAGTAGAAGAGGCAAATTTTAGCATGTGATGTTTTTAAATAAACAAACACGAGATAAGATGCAAGCAGTGCAGGCAGAGAGGGCAAATCCATTTTGCACAAAGAAACGATGTCAGTGAATGAAGCATGAAGCCCTTCATGGGAGATTGAGTCTTTTTTAACACACTTTTCTAACTTCGCCTAACATCCCTCAGCAGCTCCTAAGATGGAAGACGACGAGGTCGGCCCGTCACCTGGCTCAGGCACTGACCAAACACTGACTCTCAGGCTGAATAATGGGCTGTCAGTAACCCCTGACCTCAGCTCAGAGTTTTAGGTGTCAGATCGATATCAGCCGAGAACAGCGAGCAGCTCGTCTGACGAGAGGCATCCAGCGGTGATCAGGCACTCTGGAGTTACACTGTCTGTATCAGGCTCTGTGTGAGGCTTCATGTGAAAATATGTTTTCTTGTCAAGGTTAAAGTTTATTACATTTGGAGATGGGTAACTTGACACAACAGAATATTTGTCCTTGAAAATTACTGTAAAAACAATACTGTATTCTGATACTGGAAAGGCATCGGGCAGCGTACTTTCTATTACAGATGTCCTGATCATATTCCTTTGGCCCTGTTCTGACCTTTAATATTTGACAATATATAACAGCTGAGTGGATCCTTGTCATTTGATTGGTGCTTTGTATGTCACATGACATAGATTATTCGTTCCATTTAACGCGCAAATTTGGTTCCATACGTTTTGTACCATTACACGCTGCGAACCCCACCCATGTACACACTAGTGGGGCGTTGTTTAGCTAAACATGGCAAAGTTTGTTTTGCTGACGGACGACAATTTGAATGAGGTAATTAACGGTGTTAATTCTTCTCACACACACATACAAACAAATCCACTACATCATAAGCCGTCTGGAGGCATGAAGAGCTGTTAGGATGAAAACCTGGACAAATTTCTGACGCGATTTTTCGCTGGACTGAGAAAGTACACAGTCTTTTTTTGTTTGTTTGTTTGTTTGTTTTGGAAGTATCATGGACTACATCATCAGAATTATTTTTGAACTATCTCTAACTGTTTTACTAAGTTGACTGACAACAATTTTGACTACTGTTTAAAGTTCGTGTTGAACTGCTGATGTCAAAGCACCAGTGATACACACCAAAATGTAAGTCCCTTTTAGACAATAGACAAGGATCTATTTTAGCCGTTATATAAAACAAATAATGAACATTTTTAGATTCTTTCAATGGAACAAATATTTCATTCCGGAGTGTTCCAGCTTTCACCTCATGAAATATTTCTACCATTGAAGTCATAAACATTCATTATTTGTATATCAGCTAATGCAGTCAAATTAAAAAAAAAAAAATCCTATGTCAAATGTCAATTTCCTATGTGCCATAGAAAATTACAGCATATACGAGGGCTGTCAATAAAGTATAGGTCCTTTTTATTTTTTTCAAAAAACTATATGGATTTCATTCATATGTTTTTACGTCAGACATGCTTGAACCCTCGTGCGCATGCAAAGCGAGAAGTCGTGCAGCACTCCCAGGCGCCGTCGTGAGCCTGTTTCAAGCTGAAAACCTCCACATTTCAGGCTCTATTGATCCAGGACGTCGTGAGAGAACAGAGAAGTTTCAGAAGAAGTCGGTTTCAGCATTTTATCCGGATATTCCACTGTTAAAGGAGATTTTTTTTAATGAAAGACGTGCGGACGGGCCGCGCGTCGGGACGCACCCAGCGCGGTGCGGCGGCACAGGAAAAACACCTCCGTGTTGATAACCATTTGTAAAATCCAGGCGGCTTTTGATGGCTTTCAGTGGAGTGAGTATATGAGAAATTGTTTAACAGCTGGACATGTTCCAACTTGTCCTTAAGGCTTCCAACGGAGGTGTTTTTCCTGTGGCGGAGCGTCGCGGCAGCTGCGAGCCGACGCTGCAATCTGCCCGCACGTCTTTCATTAAAAAAAATCTCCTTTAACAGTGGAATATCCGGATAAAATGCTGAAACTGACTTTTTCTAAAACTTCTCTGTTCTCTCACGACGTCCTGGATCAATAGAGCCTGAAATGTGGAGGTTTTCAGTTTAAAACAGGCTGACGATGGCGCCTGGGACCGCTGCGCGACGTCCCACACCGTGGGAAGTCCTTAAAGCGACAGCATCACCTCAAAATCTCTCATCAGCCGTTAAAATTTTCACCGAAAACCAGCTTAATTTTTCGAACCATGTCCACTTCGATGTGTCTCACAGGTTTAGAAAAAATTTTGATCAAAGCAAGCGCCAGTCTCTCAGCAACTTCTCAGACAAAGGAATTCCGACGAGGGGCTGGACGACTCCTCCCACAAGGAGTGCTCACAGGTGAATGACGTCGCCAACAGGCGTGGAAAAACTCACGCATGCGCACGAGGGTTCAAGCATGTCTGACGTAAAAACATATGAATGAAATCCATATAGTTTTTGAAAAAAATAAAAAGGACCGTTACTTTATTGACAGACCTCGTATTCCTGTTGCTTCCAGAAGATGTCACAAACATAGCTTCTCTTGTGATCATTGCAGTAGGTCATTTGATATCATCAACCTGCTCTGTGTTCAGCCACAGTGCTTTTCTTCGATTAGAGATGTACAGGAAAGTGACGCAGCACCTCTGACGTCATGTTTAAAATGTTCTATTGACTACAAACTTGCTCTCAAACTCTTGTAGAAAATAACAAAAGAATATTAACACTGATTTGCTCCTTTTTGTTTTGCAAGTGTCGATGGAAGGGTATTTTTGTCATGCAGCTGTGTTAAAATTGTCTGGTATGCTACGAAGCAATTCGCCCACACACGTAGTAGCTGTGGCCACCCCTAGTAACCCCATTTGTGCCTGTGTTCACCACATCCATTTAAAGCGAAAACCAGCCCTAATTTAAAAAGAAAAAAGAAAGAAAAACCACAATAGACTACCTGCATGACCTCAAATTATTAATTAATTAATCAATTTGTCAGTTATCATAAAAGTAAATGATGAGTCTGATTGACTGAGTTTGCAGTTGTCCTGGATCAAGACTACAATCTAGGCTTTCATTGACGTCCAGGACTCAGCCACCAGAAGTCTATCTGTATGTGGTGAACGTGTCAAACACAAAAAGCCGTTCACTTATCTCAGCACTGACATTCATGTCTCTGGGTCCTTGGCCTTTGAGGTTGAGAGGCACCTCCAAAGAGCTTATGGAGTGAAGAGAATGATGGACAGAGGTGTCTGGTGATGCCGATACTTTTGTAGGAGAATGAACAGCCAAGTGTCTAGGATCCTGGTGCTTCCCGTCTTGCTGTGTGTTATTATGGAAACTTGGAGGTGATGACGGGATGTCTTTGGTGAAGTGAAAATATTTTGAAAGTTCAGTTATCACAAAAATATTTAATATGGTAATACCATTGTAAAGTAATAAGTAACTGCTTTCTGCTTGTCTCACAAAGCAGAAGCACTTTTCCTGTTTGTATGGACTCCCTAAGCTGTGTTTCTGTTGGAGAGTCCAGTACTGTAGTCAAACGTAATATACAAATAATGAATATTTATGAGTTCAATTGTACGAATATTTCATGCAGTATAAGATGGAACATTCCATCTTACAATTCAGTTTAAATTTATTTCATTTATATAGCACCAAAAGAGTTGCCTCAAGGCGCTTCACACAAGTAAGGTCTAACCTTACTAACCCCCAGAGCAGCAGTGGTAAGGAAAAACTCCCTCTGAGGAAGAAACCTCAAGCAGACCAGACTTAAAGGGGTGACCCTCTGCTTGGGCCATTCTACAGACATAAATTACAGAACAATTCACAGAAACAATTCACATTTCACTTACACCTCAAGAAATATTTGTACCAATGAAAGAATGTAAAAACATTTATTATTAGTTTTATATAACAGCTAAAATCGATCCTTGTCATTTGTCTTACACCTCATGAAATATTCGTACCACTGAAAGAATGTAAAAACGTTTATTGTTTTATATAACAGCTAAAATAGATCCTTGTCATTTGTCTTACACCTCATGAACTATCCATACCATTGAAAGAATGTAAAATGTTCATTATTTGTTTTATATAACAGCTAAAATAGATCCTTGTCATTTGTCTTGCACCTCATGAACTATCCATACCATTGAAAGAATGTAAAAACATTTATTTGTATTATATAATGGCTAAAATAGATCCTTGTCATTTGATATTATATTAATTTATAAATAACAGAAAAGGGACTTACATTTTGGTGCATCACTGCTGCTTTGAAATCAACAATCCAACACAAAAAAACAGTGAGATAGTTCAAAAATAATTCTAATAATGTAGTCAGTGATACTTCCAAAAAACAACAGCAGCAAAATAACAATTTGTGTACTTCCTCAGTCCTGCGAAAAATTGCGTCAGAAATTTGTCCAGCTTTTCATCCTAACAGCTCTTCATGCCTCCAGATTGCTTATGGCGTAGTGGATTTGTGTGTGTGTGTGTGTGTTAGAAGAATTAGCACTGTTAATTAGCGCGTTCAAATCGTCGTCCATCAGCAAAAGAAACTCTGCCATGTTTAGCTAAATGCCGCACCCACCAGTGTGTGTGTGTGTGTGGGCGGGGTTTGCAGCGTGCAATGGTACAAAAGGAATGTAACCAAATTTACACAGTAAATGGAACTAATAATCGATGTCACATGATATACAAAGCACCAATCAAATGACAAGGATCCACTCAGCCATTATATAACAATGAATATTGGGCTCCTGCAGACTGTGTGGTCACCTCAGTGCACTTGTCAGACAGGTGCTGATGGGCCAATTTTTTTGGTTGGGTAATTTTAAGTGAATGCAGTCTGGACCCCCCGCAGTTATGTGACATTAAAAGCAGTCGCAGACGTGCTGTGTCTGCTTGTTTGGCTTTGTGCACATGCCTGCGTGTACACGAACACGATGCATTTGGCAAAAGTGTCGATTTTGTGGTTGCAAGAGCGTGTGTGTAAACTGTTGTCATGGCAACTAGAAAAAAATGCTCTGCAGCAAAGGGTGTTTATGGCCTGGACTGTCGGCCACATGGGGTTTAACACTGACTGAATGGTAGCGCCATGCCGTGTATGTGTGTGTGTGTGCACGCGCACTTGCATACATGCAGACTGATATTAGCCCCATTCTGCTCCTGCTGCTTTGACCTTGTTGACACCAGAACAGTGTTGTCAGTAATTAACCTGCAGTGTAGCTTGTCCACACTGTTGTCCCTGTAAGACCAAAGAATCACTGTGCACGCTCACTTTGGACAACATTCAAAATTGGCCAGAAACCCAATTTTGTTTTGTTTTTTCCAGACAGTAATGTAACAATCTGCAACAAGACCTGAAATGAAATTACTTGCTTTTGAAAGAAAAACAATAATTGTTACTTGCAAAAACCTTACAACAGGTTTTAAACTTAATGAGCTTTTAAGACTGTTATACTTGTGGCTTATTCTTAGTGTATTTTGTAATTATTATAATTTTGTTCTAGTTTTCTTCTTGTCACTTACATTTTCAATTAATTGTCTATTAAATGCCAGAAAATGTTTAAAATCTTACTTTATCAAAGCCCGAAGTGATTCAGGTTTTCTAGTCTCACAAACACTCACCCAATAAAAGAAAGTATTTAGTGTCCTATAAAAACATCAACATCATTTAAAATTTGATTGATTTATTTTAATGTATTTCATTGGTGTTGTTTGTTGTTGTTTTTTTGTTTTGTTTTTTTGCAATTTTAGCCTTTTTCATTGGCAAAATTGACTTTTTTTCCCCTCAAAATGGATGACAGCTACTTTTTTTCTAAAACTTTTAACCATGTTAGCACTTAGGGGTGTGGCTACTATGGCTAGGCTTCAGGACTATGGCTGTGGTATAGAGTTAGGGTTACGGCTACGGGTTACAGGCTGGGTTTAGGGTTATGGTTCATTGTTTTAACTGAATCCAGGCTGATTTTGTAATTCCTCTGCCTTCTGGCTAACAGAATTTCTAAAAATAAAGGTATCATCGTCAAAGAAACGAATACCTGGCCACCCCAAATCGTCTAGTTTTGTGTTCACTTTATGTAGATGATATGTTGATTGAAATTCTGAACATATGCAGGTAAAAAAGAAAGGGAATCTGAGATTTGTTCGCATTTCGACCACAGATTTTACCGTCTGTGGACTGGCGCAGGCTGGCACACAGTAGAGCTTCTGATGTAATGAACGACTACTTAGCGATTGGCCACAGTCATTCTTCCCATTTCTGTTTCCTCTCTGTCTCTCTGCAGCCCTGTATTTTATTTTGAGGTGCCTTCCCACAAGCAGCAATGTGTTTCCAATCCGACACCAATTATTCACCTCCCTCGGTTTTGTTCCCAGCAGGGAAAAAAAAGGCAAAACAGCAGAACTGTCTGTATTTTATAGGCTCCATTTTTCCCATCATTCCACTGTCAACGCCCAGTCGGACCGAGCCCCCCGGCAGACCCATTATGTGTTTAAAAACACGCGTGTGCCTTTGTAGCTCCACAGTCAGATGTGTACGTATAATTAGCCAACTTTGTAATAACGGCTTTAACTTCCCAGCGGCCATCCTATGAATGATGGGACAGGTGGAGGGAGGGCGATCAGGACCTCCCAACCCTGAGGCCATCAGGACCAAGGGCCTCAGAGGGTCATGTCACATGACCACAGCCACATCAGTCTTGTGGTTCCGTAAAGAGTTCCCCCTAGAGGATGTAATCAGGAATTACTAAAAGAAAACAAGAGAGGCGACTGTGTTGACATGACCACTGAGGGTGGGAGGGTTGTTGATTTGTTCAGAGAGGATTGTCATGCGTTTGTGTTTCTCTTTTCTTTCTTTGAGATCTGCCTCCTCACATCTCTTATTTGCTCTCCCACTGTTCTATTGTTTCCTCTTCTCATTTCTCTTTCTTCCTTCCTGTTTGATCTGCCCTTTTTAATTTTCATCTCCTCTATTTATTTTCCTGTCTTATTTTGTTGAATGTTTTTTGAGTATTTTTCTCTTCTTTAAGCAGTTCCCACACCTGGCTGAGTTTTGTATTAATATGTAATCTTAGCCAGAATTAATATGGAATCACAGTTCCTACTATTGCCACTATTTTATACATGATTACACAACTTTCCAGTGTATGTCGTGGTTTTTGTATTAGTTTGGGAGGTCCTGCGACTTGTACTCTGGTACGATTTATATAGAGAAAAAATAATCACATTCATTATTAATTCTAATAATAATAATGACTATTTGTATAGTACTTTCCTAGCAATCAAAGCGTGAAACAAATAAAGTCTAATAATAACCGAATAAATGCCAATAATAAAAGGTGAAGTACAATAATGCACAAAAGTCCCAAATTAAAGAGCCGATAACACAAAAAACTTATACTCTGGTGTGGCATTTATTTGGGTTTTCCTCTTCGAGACATTTTTTAATAGGTGCGGCTTATACTCCAGAAAATACAATACATATTATATTGTAACATATTATTGCAGATTAAACCCAAATGCACGATTCCCATTATGCAATTTATTTGTCTTTTTACAGTGCCTGCGCCAGCACTTGTGCAAAATTCTTTCCACGTTTTCTTCACACTTTTCCAAGTAGCTAAAATGTCTCTGTTAAAATCTAAAAAATGTCCTCCGTTGAAGAGTACAATATACTTTTTGTGGGTTTTATGTTGCAGGCATGGATCAAAAAGAAGCTTGTTCTCCGAGAACAATGGGTCCCGATTACTGCGCAGTGTACCCACCTGTCCACTTTCACCTACTTATAGAAGAAGACCCCAGATCTGTGTCAGTTAAATCAGATTATTCATGTTTTTGTTCATCCTGATGCAACAGTTATTTTAAGCTTGTTTAAAACTTTCCTTGATTGCTCACAGTGTACTACAGCCTGGTTTGACCGATTGCACCGGATTTCAGCACCAGATTGAGTATCTGATTCCCCAATTGAGAATCAAAAATTGTATTTATTTATTTAATATTTATTTCATTCATTTAAGAGGAAAAAAAACAAAACAGAAAAGCAGAAATAAAACATTACAAACCATTGAATGAAAAGGAGCAGATTGGAAGAACAAGTCTTATATATTCTGCCCCTTTTTTACAATACAATCTTGCAGTATGAAGCATCATTAATCAACATAATTTATCAGATTACATTTCTATGACTTTGTCACATGCCACCGACTTATCTCATAATTTTAACCATTATTTAAAAGATTACATCCCTAACAGATTACATTTTAAACTTCAAACATTCTAAACATTATTAAGATTAAATTTTTGGCTTTGTCACAGCCCAGATAAATTGATAATGGGAGACAAGCTTAAGTCCTTTTTTGTTTTGTTTTTTACGGTACTCTGTGGACTCCCTGCCACCTCAGCACCCCACACGCTCAGCCCATCATTCTTGGGGTAGACCCGCCGCAGCTCGATATAACTCCGGATGGGCTTGGCGTACACTCTGTCCTCAACTCTCAATATCCCAGATTAAGTCTTTCTGTGCTGAGGGTGAAAAATGGAGGTGGAGTTACACCGCTGCCTGGAGACAAGCACAATGTGGCCGAGAGTCCGGCTGAGCTCCTGAAAAGTTTGACAGTTTAAAATCTGCATGAGTTAAAATGGCCTTTTCCAACTTGTGCAGAACTGTACCAAGCAACACAGTGATGTCCCTCTGGGACACACACAAGCCGTGCAGAAGAATTGCTTAGGAAAATGTGCCGTTGAACTCTGACCCCTTCTCCCATTCCTTTACTTTTTATCCTCTTGTCCATTTTCCTCCTTGCTATCATCTCCTTATATTACTCGACCCTTCTTTTCTCCTCTTATTCTTTTTCTCCTTTTTTATTGTCTGCATGCATTTCATTGGATGTTTACCAATGAAATGGTGATTTACTCTTATTTATTTTTTTCTTTTTTTTCCCTCATTTTCTCCTCTTGATTCTGTGTCCTTTATTTCCTTATCTCTTCTCTATATGTCTCCTCTTTTCCATTTTCTCTTTTTTCATCATGCCTCTTCTTCTCTATTGCCCCCTATCCCCTTTTTAAACTTGAAAGTTCAAATTTTTGTACCGCTGACCTTCGTATACACTCAATCAATTAGAGAAGAGTAGGGTGGTGAATGCGCTCACAAAGGGGGATAGGTTAACACTAATAACGTGCCAGAAGTTCCAAAATTGTGCCAAAAAGGTTTAAATTTCTGTTGAACCCAAATTTAAACACAAACCTCCTTGAATACTTTACAGCTGTTCAGTTTATCAATTAGCAGGGTATTAATTTATTTAAGCCAGTGCCACGACGAACAGTGTTTAGCAGTGGGTGCAAAGCAGAAGAAAGTACAGTGCCGCCAACACAGTTCTGGGATGTTAAAGATTGCTGTAAACTGCAATAATGTGAACACAGTTTTACTCCTTAATGAATTTTTTTCTCATTTCAACCTTCCGTTGCTTTCTTCCCTCTTCTTTTGGTTATTTCCTCCTTTCATGTCTTTCCTCCTCTTTGTTCTCTTATTTTGTCTTCTATTTCTTCATGTCCTATTTGGTCAGTCCCTTTATTCTTTTTTCTCTTCCTTTCTTTTCTCTTTCTCATAATTCCTCTTCTTGCTCTTCTCTACTTCCCATATGTTTTCTATCTTCCATCCTGTCCTCCCCTATTTCCTACGACTACTATTTTCTGCCTTTATCTTGTATTAGAACTTTTTTCTTATTTTATTCCCTGCTGGTCGAAGGCCCGATGGGGGATTATGTCGTGGCAATTTCTGTCCACCTGTCTGTCTGTCTGCTTCTCCGTCCGTCCCAAAAACAGTATAAGGTTTCTGAAATCAACTCCTCTCACATTTTTAGGAGGAATTTCGTGAAACTTGGTTGAAGTCCTTGTTATAGGTTGGTAATATGCATATTATCATATCGTTTGAGTTTGGCCCATTGTACCAGAGTTATGGCCCTTAATTAACAAACGTAGACTTGAGTTTCATGAGTGGGTGCCTGCATTCTGAAATCAACTCACATTTTTAGTACGAATTTTGGGAAACTTGCTATAATTCCTTGTTATAGGATGGTAATACGCATATTATCATATTGTTTGAGTTTGGCCCATTTTACCAGAGTTATGGCCCTTGATTAACAAACCCAGACACTGTCAGTTTCATGACTTGGTGTCTGCATTCTGAAATCAACTATCGCATACCTTGAAATGTTATGAGATACCTTGAAATGTTTTTGGAATGTAGCATGCACATGTACCAAAGCAGAATTTGCCAGCAGGGGATATTGTACTCTCAAGCACTCTTATCTTTAACATTGTTCTTTCCTTCTTTCTCTTCTTCTTCATCTTCTTCAGTGCCTCCATTCTGTTTTCTATGTCTTAGTTACTTGTTTTCATGTTCTTCCTTTTTCCTGATCTGTTCTTTATTTGGAACATCTTCCCCTTTTCTTCTCCCTTCTTCCACTTTGTCTTTTTCTACCTTCTTCTAAATTCCTCTCTTGCCCAGTGTCCAAAATGGAAGCAGCTATTAGCTTTCCATGTTGCATCTTTAAATGTTACAAAACTCTCCCGTACCTCAGTGTTAGCTGCTACAAAACAGTTTCACATAGTTTTCAGTCATATGTACGACAAGTGGACAAAATGTTTCTCTTCAATTAAACATTTTCATCCAGGTAGTACCTAAACCTAAGCTAGATAGCAGCTAGCATAACTACAGTCAATGCAGCGAGTCACCACTGTAGTTAGCTTAGGTATTTAGCATATAGCTGGATCAGACATGAATATTAGGCTTTTTATTTTTAACAATGTGTTCTGCTAAAATATTTGTGTTGCGGCTATGATCCAGTGTGAGCTTAGTGACTGAACCTAAGTTAAATTAATAACATAAATTCTATTTTAGTCTTGCCCTTTCTGACTGCTAAAGGTTATGTCAAACTAAAGAATGGGGGGTTAAAGAAAGGCTTCCTTTCTCTTTCAGTACAATGAAAACAAGGATTATCCATAGGAGTTTGTTTTGTTAACAGCTCCAGTTACTGATTCATCGATAAGCTACTCTAACTGGCTGTAAGTAATTGAGCCGGTCAAGGGATAATTAATTCCAAAGACAGATGGATTTGGATTCAGGTGCTTTTATTTGTTAATGGCTCATTATGACACATTTCTAACAGTGTCTGTACATTCTTTCTGCTGCCTGCGATCAAAACTCCAAACCCTTTCTCAGGCTTCACTGCCTCCTGCTGCTCAAAACAATGCTGAAGGAAAACACAACCCTCGAAATTGCCTTGATCAGCCCCGTGAAAGCTTAATGATTCACTAAATAGCCTATAACAACAAAGCCATTTAGAAAAACAGATGAATAAATCCTGTTAGTAATGAAAATGAAGAAACACTGATACTGAAGACTGCTTACGCTGCCTACGGTTTATAGCTCAGTAAATGTAGAAAGGTTTCTCACGCTTCAGTCCAGCTCACAGAGGGGGGCATTGGAGCTTTGAGTCAGGGCAGCAGAGATGGAGATCAGTAGTAAAATATCCAGAAGACAATGATCATGTCATCTATTTGGCATTTTGAAACATCTGCATTTTCAGAGAGTTCTGTAGCTTTCCAATATTTCATTTCTGTCACCTCAGAAAACTCCTTATATCCTCCATCTGGCAAACATCTGGAGGAACATCATGTGTTAGCGTGTTTGCTACCTTCATTTCATTTCATTGTCTTTCATCGTGTTTTACATTGTGCCGTTGCAATTTTTTGCCCATATCTGTCCTGTCCAGCCTTGGAATTTAAAGCCGGTCTAATACCACCACCAACATATACCTTGGGGTATAACATAGCCTGGGGTGGTTGTCACCCCAGGGTCCATTTTAATATAGGAAATAGAAATGGCATAGCCTAAATAATACCAGGTGTATAAACAAGGCTAGCAATCTTTAAACCCAGGTAGAGTAATGCTTTTACCAGTTCCCCGGCATATGAACACAAGTTAAAATATACTTTAAGACGAACATGACAATTAGAGATTTTATGGTGAGATTTTATTTATTCTATACTTTAATTTAAATATTTGTATATAGTACCTTACACTGTTATACATTAATTTTTGTAGCACCAAGGGATACGTGAAATTTTATTGTATCCCGTATACAATGACAACAAAGGCTTAATTGAACATTAATGGACTGATTGAATTTCCATAAACAAGTAAATGATTAAATGATTAAAACAGTTGATTAATCTTCAGTTTAGTAGGTAATCAAAAGAATCTTGAGCTGTAATCTAAATCTAATTATATTTCAAGTCATTTTTTTCTTTTTAATACATTCAATATATTCAAAATGCATACAATATATTCAAGATGTCACTTTCAAATGCTGATTTTTTTTTTTTTAACTATGCATTCGATGGAGGAATATTTATGAGTATATACCAGGGTTGTCCTCCTTACATGTGCACATTATGCTTTACATTTTATAAAATATATTTCTGAATAAATATGCAACCATTTATATTACCACAAAACATTTTTTAGATTTAAATCAAACTATGTTTTTTAAATGAAGTAATACTTTGCTTTATAATAAAATTTTCTTTCTGAAATTCAAATACTAATAATAAATGCTAATAGTACAAACATAATTCAAAACCAAACCAGTAATTAAACAAATCAGGGACATATTAAATATGTAAAAATAGTGCTACTTTGTAAATACAATAAAAACTTCAAAAAGTCATCATTAATAATACATATCATTTAAAAGTTAGAAAAGATACTTTAAATTTTCATACATAAGTAAGGTCAGAGAACAGTAAAACGCAATCAGATACTTCTTCAAACTGTAGTTGTAATAAATCTCAATTGGATACCAGAGAATGATAGCGGGAGGAAGTTCTGTCCCCAACCAAAACATAATCCAGATTTTACTGACACTTTCACAATCTTGTCTCTTTAAAAGGTTGTAGTTAGAAATTGAAGATAATCCAAATTAATCTGGGTTCTTACTCATGGATCATCTTTGACTGACAGTTATTGACACTTGCAAAGAATTTAAGGCTTAACAAAGGCACAGGAGGACAAAACAGGGTGTCCCACAGGGCTTCTAAGATGTGATACTGTGGAGCCGGTTGACCCCTGTTAGTCATAATATCAGCGAGGAGCTCTGGAACTGGGGCTAAAGGAGGCCATGCTGTGTCTGTGCCTGAAGCCAAAACGCTCAGCTGGGGCAGGAGGAGCAAAAAAGTCCAAGTGAAAACAAAGTCTTTGGTTTCTTGTTTGACCAGACTGTAATTACAGACGGGAGAAATACGAATATGGCTGATAATGCCACAGGGGGCCATGTATTATTAGTATTTAAATTTCAGAAATAAAATGATTGTAAAGCAAAGTATTACTTCACTGAAAAACATAATAGTTTGATTTAAATATAAAAAAAATGTTTTTGTGATAATGATGTACTTATTAAAAATATATATATTATTTAGTGTGCTAAAAACAGCAGTTTTGTACTTGCAGTGGAGGGGTGACACTTGTTTTTTTTTTGTTTTTTTTAAAGCAATTGATGCTTCGGATCAATGGAAAAAGTAGCTTTCTGTTGCTAATCTAATATTCCATAGATGTGTCTGCCACCTGCTGGATAGCTAACGGATGCGGGATGGATTATGGCTAACTAGAAAGGGTTGTGTTTGTCTACCACCTGCTGAACAGGGATATATTGATCTGCCCCCCCACCCCAACACTTGCCTTTTTGCCAGCGTCAGCTAGCATGTTAAACTAGCAGCCACGGACAGAAACATGATGCCCATTATGTTGGCAAATACATTACAACAAATTCATATACAACAAAATGCAAAACTAAAACCTCAGTTGTGTTGGGCTAGTGTCGCATCCAGGGGGAGTCGCTCATGAACTTCACGCTACAGAATCCAGAGATAAGCGTGGGCACCAACAGGCCTTGAGGCCTATATAGAACTTACTTCATATATAGGACTGAACTAAGATAGTCGTGTCTTGATTCTAAACACTGAAGCAACAATGAAGAAATAGGTAAAAATTGCATTATTTATGGTTTCCTGGTTCAGTCTTGTTGCAACCTCTGCATACAAAACAACAAGACACAGGAATAGTTTCTTTCCACGGGCCATCACACTGATGAACACTTTAACCTGACATAAAACTCACTAATTCATATACTTCATGTACAACTTCAGTCTGTTGGTCTGTTTCTCCTTTGCACACATTTTTATTGCACATTTCACCTGCAGATTTTTCTTGCACATTTGACTTGCACAGTTCAAACCAGAGTCAAATTCCTTGTATTCTTTGAAGATACTTGATGAATAACGTTTATTCTGATTCTGATATATATAACTGATAATGATGAATTGATTAGACCCTTGTTAACTTTGATTGACCAGATCAATCAATGCCATGGCCTTGTGTGCCACCTACTGAACACTGGCACCTGCTGGAAAGTTCAGCAGTGTTCATATCACATTATGACTTGCATATTGTGTACTAGCACACATTTTGCTTGATTTAATCATAAGGATGAAACCTGAATTTCAATAAAACAAATAAATAAAAAATAAAGCAATTTCTCTTCAGGTGAGCAGAATATCAGTAAAATGTCAATTTAAATGTCATCACGTTTGTCTGCAGCCTGTTTGCAGTGTGAGTTAATTTACTGATTGAGAAATCAAAACAATTTTCAACACTGTCTGATTTATTTTTGATCGTGGAAAATGTGAGAAAACCTAAGATAAAATAAACATCTGAATTTGGTTTCCCAAAGGAAGATTCAAATATCTCTCCAAATATCATAGATGCACCCACGCACACACACACAGTAGGACGGCCACTAATCCTGCAGCACAATTACAATCTGTAGAACAACAACCCGATACCCCCAGCAGGACGCAGCGAGCGCGTACCTCCTGAAGTCCCAACATGCACGTGTGTCCCACAACAGCTGCGCCTCTCTCAGCCACTTTCTGGTTTCCCTGGCCTCAAGTCAGCTCAGTGTTCCTTCCATTCACTTGGCGAGAAGCAGGGGCAGACGTCGCATCAGATCCGCAGCTGGGGGGAATCGAGCCGTCAGGACGAAACCCCCATGGCGCCCTGCAGAGTTCATTGGTATCAGATCATCGGTGTGGCGCATGCACCAGCTCGGTCTCCTCTGACAACCCACACTGTGTCAATGAACAGAGGTGGAGTATTGAAGACATCCGTACTGTGTCAGTGATACTGAACCTCGGGCCATTAGCAGCTACCGAGACACGACCGACTGGTTGTCGTGGCCTAATCTGTCTCTGCTCGAAGCTTCAGAAATGCAACCTTATACGGTGCCTGTGGGAATATGTGCTTCCATTCACTCTCCTCAGGAATGTCTCGCCGCTTTTCTTATCCTCTCACTTTACAGTAAACAACAGCCGAAAAATTCTGAGACAATTTCATTGCGAGGTTTTAGAACAGCCTCATTTTCCCAGACTTAGAAATTCCACGAGAGGCTCCTGTCATACTGGGCTAAAGAAAATCTCATTCTGCAGGGGGATCTCCATAACGCTTCTACAGGCACATGCTAACCAGGGGATTAGCTCCGTAATACCCGGGGACTTCAATTTCAACGCCCGCATAAGTCATTAAAACCCAGGACGTGCATTGATAGATGGTTTGAATTGAACAGCGTACTAGTTTTTCTGCTGAGGCGGGTGAGTTGTGGAGTCAGTTGAATCTCACAAGGGCTTTGGGTGATTGAGACTGACGTGATGAGATCCTGTAAGCAAAGTCAGAAGAGCCAAATCCTGGAAGGATCTCAGTTTCTGAGTACATGTGGTAAAATTTTCTTCATTTGCACTTTCTCTCTTTCAGTTTCCTTCATTATCAGCCAGCTTTGAGGTAATCATGCTGTTTTTAAGAATAGACCACCAAGCATAGTAAAGACTTCCTTCTACCTTAAAACACTGCATGAAGTGCTCTTGAGCATTTTGGCCAGTAGCATAGATGTAAAGCTCAATTTATGCTTGCTGTTTTCAAGAGGGTGCACGCTCTAGTTTGTTGCCTATGATGTAATGTAGGTGAGCATGCTGTGGGGGTTTGGTGTTCTGTGGCATCTAAATACGCATACCAGTGTACTGTATAGTAGGTAAAATGCAGCACATCATAATCTATGAGGTATCCATGTACTTTGCAGGCATTTAATAGCCATTGATTGGTATCTGGGTGATCTGGTATGTCCCTTGTCTTCAAACAGACTACACTACGCTACCACAATGTTGCAGCTGGAGCCTGGTAACCAAAGAAGAAGAACTTCCCAGGAGTACTCAAAGAAAATGGGGAACGTATGAAAATGATGGCGAGGTCTAAGGGGCCGTGGCATTGTTCAAAAAAATCTGCCAATAGAAATTTTCGTGACATTCTTTAGTATGTACACATACGTCATCTGTAAACATCAGGGTGAAAGGACATAGCAGTGGCATAGTGCATCCAAATTGTGTCCCTGCTATTCACTTGCTTAATTTGTGTATGTACTACAGTAACAGGAGTGGATTATGTATTAACTGGCATTAGCATTCGGATACAAGGATTATTTTGATGTGTGGGGTGTCAATTGTGGTTGCTTTATATTTTGTTAATAACTATAGATGTTGGCAAAATTGGGCAGGGGTGGTGGCCAAGCAGTTAAGTGATCTTGTTTCCAGTGCACAAGGTTTCCATTTCAAGGCCGCACTTGCCTATTCTCCATGTAATATGGAGTTATGCCAGGAAGGATATTCAACATAAAATTTGTGCCAAATCAACATGCAGATAGACCTCAGTTCTGCTGTAGCGACCCCAAGTGAAACAAGGGAGAAGCTTAAGTAACTTGCTTACAGCTGTTGGCGAAATTTTATTGTACCTACATTAATGGTAAATGTCCACCAGGTGGAGATATTGCTCCATTTCAAAAACCTTGGCAAATGACGATGACCAACCTGTTGCTTATAGTAGTAGATATAATTAGTCATTGGAAATGGAGTGTTCTTGTCATTGATAAAATCTAAGATGTAGGCTTTCAGTGACTTCCTGGACTTGGCCATTATAAGTGCATCTATATGTGGTGAAAGTGTTGAACATCTGAATCATTGGAGGTCAATAAGTAACAAGTAAAAGAGAATTATATTGTCAAAAAAATCAGTTGCACTTTTTCAAACTTTTTTTTCAAAATTTTTCTTCAGTATTGTGATCCTTTTTTCAGTCCCGTGTTGCAAACTATCACACTGTTTCGCCACAACGCCGTATATTGTTTCAGCAGAGTCAACATGTTGAATGTCCACAAATGAATAAACACAGAATGTGGCACAGACAGCACACATACTCAGCATATTTTAATCAGCTAAATCAATCGTTTAAAAGGTCAAGATCAGTAAAAACATGATCTTGTGTGGAGCCACATCCTTGCATATAAACACAGAGCAATCACCTATTCAGAAACAGATGAATCATATGGCGTTTTTGCTGAGTGCGCACAATAAGCTGTCCTCAGAGCGGAATATAAAGATGGTTTAATCAGATTATGAGAATCAGGGCTTCTTGGTGCTCACTGCATTAAACCAGTCATTTACTTTAATTATGTTTACACAGCTTGCTTTTTATATTTCCACCAGGAGAAGTGGAAAAAACTAAAACAGGAATGATTTCAGAAATGAATCTCACAGTAAAGTCAGATCTGTGCCATACAAACTGCACATTTTATAACCAACCAACCAAAAAAAAAAAAAAAAAAATTCACACTGATGACATAATGTTGAGTTTAAAAGGTTGTGGTTCTGCTTTTCCTTTCATTTTTTTGTAATCTCAGGACTTTGACAAACACATTTATGGACTTACAAAGAAAAAGGTTGGCTTTATGACTTCATTGAAATTTGGTAGTAGTTTCTCTTGAGTTGGAAATGCTGAGCAGAAATTTTTCTTGAAGAATAACTCCATGTTTTCTCCTTTTTCTTGTTTAAATCTTCATGTATCTCTTGTCTTCTTCCAGGTTTTACCGGGGTGATTACCACATTGACGTGTGCATCAATGACTACCTTGACGTCTACTGTCCACACTACGTGGGCCCGGTGTCAGACGAACGAGCCGAGCGCTATGTCCTCTACATGGTGAACTATGATGGATACAGTTCTTGCGACCACACCGCCAAGGGCTTCAAACGCTGGGAATGCAACAGGCCACTGTCACCGAATGGACCTCTGAAGTTCTCCGAGAAATTTCAGCTCTTCACCCCTTTCTCATTGGGCTTTGAGTTTCGTCCTGGCAGGGAATATTACTATATCTGTGAGTATGCAACAGGACAAAAGATGTTTCCTCATATTGGGCCCAAGCTTGATGATCTATATAGTGCAACAGATAAGCAGAAAAATACTTCAGTTTGTCAAAGAATCATAAAATTTGGTACAGTTGCTCTTTTGAAAAGTTTGGATAGCCACACAAAATTCCAATATGGCTGCCATTTTTCAAGATGGCCACCGATTGTACCAATTTCGACACAATAACTAAATCTGCCAAATACGTTCTACCAGCTAACTGATATGGAGCTGTTAGACAGCATTTGGGACACTAAACTAAGCTAAACTACACTAAAACTAGCACTATTCTACCATATTGGAGTTAGTAAAGCTAGGTGAAGTATTAGTAAAGCAGGATTAGCTGACACAGAACCCCATGAAGTCACCAGTGTCCCCTGGTTATGCACTGACATTCACTCCTTCAAACTAAATATATCACAAACACCACCATCTAAATTGTACATAGATATGAATTAATAGCCACAAAGGTATGTGTTACAATGACTTACATAGAACACTCTCACATTTAACAAACTTTTATGAAAAAGCCTATTTTTTGTTTCGACTGAAATATGAGAAACGACAAAGGATTTTGGCTGCCATATTGACTGCCATCTTTGTTTATATATGCTAAATCAAATCTTTACCAAAAATAAACAAAAATTCATAAACATGACCAGAAGCACATAACCTGTGTGACTAAAAACTTGATTGGTGGCCATCTTGAAATTTTGAGTGGCTATCCAGTAAATCTGTAGACTTAACCTGAGGAGAAGATGTGCAAAAACATTCATGCTTCTTTGTCTAACTGAAGTATTTTCCTGATAAAATGGATTTATCTGCTGCACTAATAAAACAGTGTTCTAAAGTTGGTGTCTGTCCAGTTCCTGTCCAGTTCCACTTTGCAATTTCCACAATATATAATCTGGGAGCAAAGTATGGTGCATTAAAGGGGTATTATTTAGTCTTACTATCTTAATTCATCATGGATGCTTGTGTAAAGGCCAACTGTAATGTCCTGCAATGCTTTGGGGATCCTGCAATTCTCAGAATGCCCCATAAAGCAGCCCAGTCAGTTGAATCAAGTTGTTTTCAAAAATCAACATTGGCTGTGAAGACCCACCGTTGATGTTCTTGCTTGCATTCATTGAGTTCTCTTAGAGCTGAGATGCAATCGATGCTTGACTTCCTGGGTGTGAAATTAGAAAACTCCAGTTGCTGAGCAGCAAGCAGCTGGCACTGAATGCCTGGCACACCAGAGGTGAACAAGCTTTTTGTTCTAGTATGTTGTCTCCCAAATGGAAGTAAAATTTGTTTGAGAACAGTACCACCACCGGCTGAAGAAGTTCAGCACACATACCAAAGATCTCTACAGCTTTACTGTCCAACAGCTTTTACACGACCTTTGCAACCTCTCGGCTGACTGGTGGATCAGACACCAGAACTCTGGCACCAGAGCTGTGAAGTTTTTTTTTTTAATGTCTGTTTGGTTGAGTGCGGTGTGTGTACTTGCATGTGGAAAAATCTGTTTTAGCACAAAACAGACACCATGTCTTTTTGTACCAAAACAGGAATAACGATGTTGCCAAATGAAACATTTTTTGTTTGTTCAGTAATTGTTAATCTTTCCGGAGACAGCGTTACATGTTTAGAAAAAATACAAATGTCAGTGAAAGGAGGTGGTTTGCATTCCTGAAATATCAATTTTGAAAAATGTATAACTTCTTTTCACATAAATATTTTAGTGTTTTTTTATCATAATTGTTGAACCTGAGAACATCTAAACTTCACGCCAAATAATTTTTATGCTTCCCACCTCCAAAGGTTGGGGGCATTATGTTGTGGACCTTGCATTTGTGTCGTGGGTGTCCCTTAACATTTTATTTCCATCAAATAACTCCAGAAAGTTTTGGGTTACTAACCTGAAATTGTTGGTGAGGGTTGGTCTGTTATGAGAGGACAGTTCCTTTCAATAATGGGCATTGCCACTCATCCAACAAGGTGACTATGGTGGCCATCTTGATTTTCGATTTTTTTTTTTTTCTAACTTGAGAAATCTTTGAGCTATCAACCTAAAACATTTGTGAGGGTTGGTCTCTGGGAGTTCCCTTGAGCAACATACAGTCAGGGGCATATGCCACGGCTTGTGTTGCTTTTGTGTTCAGTTTGTTAAAGGTATTTGTCAATTGGTGCTCAGTAAGTGACCACCATGTTTTTCAGAGTAATAATACTTTACTTTTGTTGGCCAGAAATTGCTCAAAAACACCCATAAGTCATAAATGGTAAACAATGTGTACACCTTTGTACTTGATAGAGTAGTTAATGAGAGGGTATGGCTATAAATGATTTCAGAAGAGTAAAACTTATATACAAATAAGTAATGAAAATGATAATACTAATAATGCTGTTTCTTGTTTGCATTTGTATCTGAGAAGTGGAACGATTTGGGGTCAAAAGGGGGATTTTTTTTATTATTAATTTATTAAAAATTCTTAATAAGGACATGCAACCTTTTTTACAATGAATGATGCCAGAGTTTTTGGAAACATTGTCTCACAAAGCTATTTTCAAAGTCACTTAAAAATAGAATAAATTCTGCACTTTCTCACCTCTTCTGCTTGTTAACCATCAAAGGGACTTTTGATGTTTTCCTGTCTTACTCTCACAGAAATGCTTTCAAACTGCGTAATTAAAACAAAAATGGGAAACTGGCGCATGATCTTCCTCTTCCTTTTGTTTTAAAATCTTGATCAAGACATACGGCATTTATATTACAACTCTTGTGGTCAGGTTTAGAAATTGGCAGCTACACAACCAAGCAAGTGGTTTCCATAAATTGACTTTAAATGGACTTGTTAATGGATGTCTTCAGTGTGCTTCCCAATTGATGCGTAAAATGTTCCTTTTTGACAAAAATGACAGCTTGCTGTCAGCTGTGAAACTAAATCTAATAACCTGGAGTCAAAAAAATCACATTGTCTTGTGTTCTGAAGTGTACAGTTTGATATGCACGATATGGAAGTGTATAAAGTTGTTGTTCTTCTAGATTATGATGATAGATCACCAAGAGAACGAGCCCATATGGCCTTGAGCAGTTCCAAGCCATATGGACCTTTTCACACTGACTCAGACTCATGACTCATCCATCAGATCCTCGTTCTCTGAGGACACCTTCTTTTCCCCTCAGAGAACACAGGATCTGAGCTCGATGGATAAAATGACTAAAGACAACAGTGGGAACAGGCCAAAGCCTCACACACATTATTTAGTAGGGTCGGGGGATTTGGCTATATATAAACTGTGAAACTATAGAAAATGTTATTTATGGCAAGATGTTTGTTACAATGTGATGAAGTAGTTAGATTTTTCTGGTTTTGTGTTTAACATACATTCATCCTGTCTATAAAAAGGATATGAACATAAGTTTCAGAAAATATATGCGATCACGACACAGTGTTGAAAATTTAGAGGCGTAAAGTTGACAGTACCAATAAGAAGACCAAGCGAACCGAGTAGAAATCCATCTCGAAGTTTGATTGAGTTTTAAAAAGTCACAAAGGTACACTTTATGCAAGAGAGAGAGAAGAAGAAGAAGCTGTATTTACTTTGAGTCCATGGGCTCACAGCCAGTTTTAACTAAATTGATATCAACAAAGATGGGAAAATGACACTCGGCACACCATGGCCACCACCTACAGAGGCTGGGAGGTCGAGCTGAATTGCGGTCAACTGAGGTTTACACAGGAATCAAAATTTTAAACACTATGATCATGTTGAAAAGTGCACCAGATTCCAGAAAAGCTATACATTTTGGTCTATAAATACTTGGACACTGACACTTTTTTGTTGGTAATTTTGCCCCTATGCACCACCACAAAAGACTTGAAATTAAACATTGAAGATGTGCACATAGTGTAGACTTTCAGCTTTAATTCAAGGTGTGAAATGATGAAAGCAGTTTTTCTTTTCTTTGAAATGTGGCCATTTTTTATGAATTATACCTCCTAAATCTCAGGATTATTATGAATGCAAATCATCACTTTTACAATCTTTAAAGAAATTTGTTTTTCTTTTTTTAATTGGATCTGTTTTGAACACTTTTTTATGATGGCTTTTCTGCATTTTTATTTTGTTTTGTTCTAACAATTTCTCTGTTATTGTTAGAATTGACTAAACAGTGGGTCACCCCTCTGAGTCTGGTCTGCTTGAGGTTTCTTCCTCAAAAAAAAAAAAAAAAAAAACACACACACACAAGAGGGAGTTTTTCCTTAACAGTGCTGCCTATGTGCTTGCTCAAGGCATTGGTAAGGTTAGACCTTACCCATATGAAGCACCTTGTGGCGACTTTATGATCTGGCACTATATATATATATAAATTAATTGATTTGAATTGAAAGAAATCAGGGGATGGATACATCAACATTTCCAAATCCCTGAATATCTCAACTTAATTGACATCAATCTTTAAGAAATACAAACAGTATGGCACTGTGTGGTGAATCTTTCTGGAGTAGGCAGTTCTAAAAAAAAAAAAAGAGTAACTGTGCAGAAAGGAACCTAGTGAGGGAAGCCACCAAGACCCCCACCATTTTACTGTAATTTTTAATATGTACAATAGACCCTGATGTTCAGTAAAAATGAAAGATTGTGACACATTGCAAATTTCAGTTTGTACAGGAATCAATGTGTTCTAATTTTGGTGGAATTCTGGGGAAGCTAAAGACTTCCATTGACGTTACACTATGATATCCTTGTTAGGCAGATGTCCGAATTGAACTCAAAATGCAGACAACCACACACTGACTAGGTAAATAAGTGTTTTTATTTACCAAAAGAGAAGAGTCAGGGTCCAAAAACTAGGGATCTGTCCAAACAGTCCATATTGTATCAGGCGTGGTCTGAAGGCTTGGCATGGGCAGAACAGGTGGAGAGTCTGGCCGCAGCTGGCACAGCAGGCAAGTCAATAAACTAGCGAAGAATGGAAAAATGAGCTGGTCTTTTAAACTGCACTTGAGTAGATGATTGATGTGTGAGTGGAAAACAGGTCAGCCACACCCAGCCTAAGACGAACAGAAAAGGTCATATCCTCACAATCCCAGAATGAGTACCTGCCCGATGAGCTTCAACACCTGTTTAGGACTTTCTTCTACTTCCACTGACATTCTGATTAGGTTGGGTCTGAGGCCGTGTGCTGGTGTCACACATCACCACATCCACCACACTCTTGAGCTGCTTTGGGTCCTCCATGTGAACCAAACCACCCAGAAAGACTGCTGGGTCCATTCTCACCACTCTGAGCCTTTTCCCACTGTTTCTTTCCAAATAAGAAAAGTTCTTAAACAGACATTACTTTGTAAAATTTCCCCTGCATATGTTTGTGATAGTGACACATTGAAGGGGCGGAGGTTCATGTCTGCACATCTCATTGTCTCTCACAGTAGACAAAGTCCTTTGTCTTCCTGCGTGGTGATCGTCATTCGCCCCAGGCGGGTAGGGTGGCACGTCAAATATCACACCTGCAGTTGGCTATGGGCCTGCTTGTCTGGAGGCAGACAGACTCCCAAAGGAAAGCCGCATCCTTGCGGGATCAGCAGCGGGGACGGTCCTGGAGAGTCAAAGGTCATAGAGATGTCGACGGGGTCTAAGCTGCAAGTTTCTCGTGGCCTCGGAGGGCGGCATGTTTTTCTAATAAAGCTGTGAGTGGAGAGGGGGAGCTTGATCCTAATCTCAGGGGATAGAAATCCAATTTTCAGAGGAGACAGTTGAGAGTCTGGCTCTCCCAGTGTGAGAGAGATGACTGTCTCCCCGTAAAGCCTTCGTGCTTCAAAAGCCAAAGTCCCGCTCCGTACTGCCAGTGCAGATCTACATCGATAATGACATGAACCCCGTTGGCACAGTGCCCGCCAGTTTCTTCAAGTTCTCACGGCTGAGGCAAAGATAAACTGACCATCACAAAGAAAACATTAGATCCGGTGTTGGTTTTTATCAGGATCTGTCTAATTCATCAAAGGCAAAATCCTTTTGAAATCAATGTCCTCCAATGTGAATGGTGAGACAGGGCATTTGGCAGGAGTCAATTACCGCCACTAAACCCAAGAACGTATTGGTGCCAGAGTGTTTTGTTTAACTTCCTTTTACCTATTAAGTCATTGTTTAGCAGTCATGTAAAACAAATGACTTCAGTACAGGGATACTGTGACTGCATGTGCGGCTTAATTCACTCATATTGGCAACATAAATAAGGTATTTGAATTTGGCAGCAAAGCCAAATGTGATTAGTTAATCCATGGACACATTTGTAGGATTTATGCATGTTGGTGTCGGTCAAGCTATAAAATGTATGAAGCTAATCACACCATTTATTAGCACATATTGCTTGTGTGCAATACAGTTTGAATTACTGCTCCCCCCCCCAAAAAAGGTCCCATCTTGTATTTGAATGCAGGTTTTTAACTACTGGATCTGTGTCCAACTGACTGGCAAAACCTTCCTCAGTAGAGGGAAACAGTAAAGACCCAGCAGGTGACATCTGCATGTTTTGGAATTTTCTTTAGGTGCTGAAAAATGAAGCCATTACGGAAGTAGCGAATATTGCATTTCTGTGAATAGCCTCTTGAGGCTGGCTCCAAAAGGGAGTCACTCTGTGTAACTGCCTGTGTTAGAATGTCCAACTTTACAGCTAAAAAAAAACAAACCAAAACAGAAAACAAACATATTTACAGCCTGGTAAAATAAATAAACAAGGTTTTGGTCACAACAGCTAGTTTTCCTGTTCGTGACAAGTTTACAGGGTGAATTTCAGTTTCACTTACCAGTTTAAGCTGAGATGAGCACATTTAAGTCATGAATAATTAGGGCCTTGGTAGTGACAGCTAGAGTGTGCTGGTGAGCCCAGAGTCCCGTGAGCAGAGGCCGCTGCTACTAGCAGCAGGCAGCTAGCTGCTGTGGACTCAACAATGTTTGTCCTTTCTGAGCACTTCTGAGATAGTATTTCTTGTTGTTCAGTTAACTGTACTAACAGACCATCTAAGAGGTTCTAGTGTTTCCACTGAGTAAATTTTTAGCATTAATTTGTATTTTGGTACTGTTAGCAGTGCTTAGTAGCTATCTCTATCTCGGTAATATTAGCTCCACTGGTGCCACAGTTACTGAGGCTATATGGCAGCCATAATTTTTAGTTCTCCCATCTAAACTACTTGTTCTGAAAACTACCTCTCAGTATTTAAAGATGTGTTAATCAAACACCCAAAGCAAGATTAACCTGTTAGCTTTAGCATGTTTGCTAACTTAGAGATGAGATTCCAGGAAGTTGGGCAGAGTCAGGCACTACCAAGATGACAACATTTGGAGCCATGCCGTTTAAGCTTCAAAGCCGCTCTTCAGAAACCCGACGGGTGACATCACAGAATGTGAGTGAGAACGCCTGCTTCCCCACATCCCATCCTTACACTCCCGCCAAAGCCTCAATGGCGTCTGTGTGTTACCGCTGCGAACGCGGGCAGCCTCGCAGTTCATGAACCAACACGTCATGCGTGTCTGGTGCATGAGACCGCGAGGTTTCCGTTATTCTGTTGGTGGGCCTGATGCGCTGACTAATGCTGGGTCTTATGTTGCACGGGCGTCACGGTCATGGTGAAGCGTGACTCGGGGATAGAAAACCCAGACTTTGACCTCGGCAGCAGACGCGAGAGAAAGAGACAGACTGCTGTGTAATTTGTGTGTTGGATGATGGTTTGGAGAGAGAGTGACTGTCAGAGCGATTAAGGATGAGAGAGAAACTGAAGAGGATTACAGGACATTTTATTAACAGGCAGAGTCTAAAGGCAACTGACAGCTTTGACATGTCAACATTTACCACCATCCCTCATATACATTAAAGCAAGCATGAGCCTAGATTTCATGCATTCTTTTTAAAAATGTCCTGTTGCTTTCCACTTTACCTTCAAGTCTTTACTGGAGGAGCAACAGCCAAAGTCTCTTCAGTCACAGCCACTAAAGCTTGTAACTCCTTCAGAGTTCTCTTGATGGCTTCCCTCACGACTCTCTTTCATGCACAATAACTGAGTTTTTGAGGACGTCCCACTCAAGACATACTATCACTTGCTCTTTGCATGTTTCCTAGTCATATTAAAACATTGTTAGCAATAATTTGGTTTCTTCACACTGCCACAGTGGAGCTGAAATGAAACGTGTGCTTTCTAATGTTGACTTTCAGCTTTAATTGAAGGAGTTTGAAGGTGGACTTCAGAAGATGGAAAACCCGTCCGAACCCAGTTATCATCAGTGGAACTGAGGTGGACATTGTGGACATGCTGTGTATAACAAAGGCCAGAGCCAACTGTACTTCCTCAGGAGACTCAGATCTTTCAGAGTCTGCAAAAATATATTGCAGATGTTTTTAATCACTTGGTGGTCTCCAGCATCATCTTCTACGCTGTAGCGTGCTGGGGTAGCAGGCTGAAGGCAGCTGACATGAACAGAGTCAACAAGCTCATCAGGAGAGCAGGCTCTGTCCTGGGGGTTGAGCTAGAGTCGGTGGTGGAGGTGTCGGAGAGGAGGATGTTGAGGAAACTGCTCAGTATCCGAGACAACACCTCCCACCCCCTGCATGCCACACTGGCATCCTGTCAGAGCACCTTCAGCCATAGGCTGAGACCACTGAGGTGCATCACAGAATGCCACTGGAGGTCTTTCCTACATGGGACAATCAGGCTGTATAACTCCTCTCCCTTCTACAGGATGAATACATAATTAAACAGTTATTCAGAGATATTCAGTTATTCAAAGTTATGTGCAATATTGTTGAACATCTTGTGCAAATGTTGTTAAAAACATCGTCCATTGTTTGCTGTTACTGTTTACTCTGGCAAAATAATAGCTGCAAGAAGAAGTAATTGGACAAACAAGATTAGTGCCAATACAAATCATCACTTTTGCAACAGTTTTCTGTACACAGTTCACGGGATGGATACATGAATGTTTCCAAGTCATTGAATATGTCTTGGACTTGTTTGATATCAATCACTATAGGATAAATCTGTATGAAGTAGGCAGTTCTCAAAAACTGAGTTACTGTGCAAGAAGAAACCTAGGTGAGGGAAGCCACCAAGACATGCAGACAACTTTGGATGAAGGCTGATATGGCTGTGAAAGGGAAAACTATACCCACTGCAACTACTGTCTGTTCATGGTGGAGCAGCACAGAGATGGATTTTCATAGAAAAAAAAGATGATTAAATCAAGTCTTGATTCTCCCATGTGTCTTCTGGCACACTGTAACTGAAATTTTGCATTTTATTTTTAAGCAAATCAATCTCTTTGCCATTCCACTATGACACTATGTAACAGGTGATGTGACAGACAAAACCAGCACTACCAGTTTGTCCAGTTGCAGCCATGGAAGCCTATAACACCTTCTGAGTTGTCTTGGTGGCTTCCCTCACCTGGGTTCTTTCTTGCATACCCACTCAGTTTTTGAGAACAGCCTGCTTCAAACAGATTTACCACACAGAACCATATTGTTTGTTTTTTTGTTTGTTTGTTTTTTCTTTGACATGGAAGACTTGTTCAATAACTTGGAAATGTTCATGTATCATTTGGGATCATCATTAAAATGTAATTAACTATTCCTGTTACAATAAACCAATATCTTCACAAAGTGAGATAATTTTAAAGATTTTCCTGCTAATGGAGAGAAAGACGTAGAAGACCCTCCATCATGATGTAGTGAAATGTTCCGGTATTGAGCTTCATGTGATCTTTTCTTTCCTTTGTCTTATAAGCATGTTTTTTTTTTTTTTTTTAAGTGCAGCAGCTCACTTTTTATGACGGCTAATAACCGGCGTGAGAGTCAGCAGAGGGAAAGCGAGACGTGGAGGAAGAACCTGACTCGTCCGCTGTTTGTGCCACCGTAGGACACAGAGTTACTCGATACTCGCTGACAGACACAAGCTTCGTGACTGACACCTTTCCTCAATCATTAATTCCACTTCTGCTGCTTCACTTCCGATATTCCTCTCACGGCAAAGTCGTCAAGACGATTTTTATATCTCCTCTCTCTCAGACTACGGCTGATAATAGTACCTTTTGAAATAAGAGTCGTCTGCGACGGTGAAAACACTGACGTGCTTTACTTTTATCATCCTGGCGTGTCCGCATGGAGGGACATTAGCTATGGGCACGTCCGTACACACATGCACATACTTGAGAAACCACTGGTGCATATGTGCATGTACTCAATGGTCAGCAGTTGGTGAAACGTGGTGAGCAACAGGAAATCACCGAGGTGCACAAGGAGGAAGTCTGTTTCGGTGCAGAGATAAAGAGCAACTAAACAAACATATTCTTACCAAAAATTACAGACAAAATTTGAAATCATTCGTCACAGTTGGACACCACTTTGTGCTCAAAAACTAATTAGATTGTTTTTTTGGGGGGGGGGGGGGGCTCTTCAAAACAACCCACGCACACACACAAAAAAAATGTAATCTCTCTCTTTCATAATCAAAGAAACACAGGAAATGAGATTTTGGAGGTGAGCACGACAGCATGCTGCACATCTGCAGAAAAGACCGCCTGTGGCCAAATTAGACGTGGATGTATGAGTTTTGTTACCAAATGTGGAAGCACTAGTGCGTGGGGATGAGATGCGACAGCGCCACAGGTGTATTTCTTGGGTGGGTAAGTGGCGGTGTATCATTACTGGTGAAGGAGAAGTAAGTCCTGTATTGGCTGTGAGGGCCACATGAAGTGGGTAAGAGGCTACAACGTCCCCCGGATGGGATGCCGGTCCAAAACAGGTTACTTTCCCATCAACAGACGGCCCCGTTGACAGGTTGGTGGGCTGCAGATGGAGTGTCGTAGCCATAGACACATACAGGGAGTAGGACTAAGATTTGAACACAAGTCTACTGAGCTACCCCCTCTACATTATTTGTATCCACACTGCTGGTTCCCAACCTGGGATCTGAGACCCCTTGGGGTTTGGGGGGGGGGGTGTCCGTCCGCTCTGAGGTTGTTAAAATTAGATGTATGTCATAGTCCCTCCCTTGTTGAAGAGTCCACTTCAATCAGAAAAATCTTGAGCATTAGAATTAAACATGTAGATGTCAAACCAAATTTCTGAAAAAAAAAAGACAACAAATAAATTTGGATGTCCACCAGGTGGAGATATTGCTCCATTTCGAAAACCTTGAGTACAGGGTGCTGTGGGACATGACAATGAACTTGTTGCTTATAGTGTGTGTGTGTGTGTGTGTGTGTGTGTGTGTGTGTGTGTGTGTGTGTGTGTGTGTGTGTGTGTGTGTGTATGAAGCTCAACAGCATTTGTTTTTAAGGTAAATGGTTAAAGATTTTACTCATTTAAATTTAATTATAATTATAGGGATTTTTATTGTGCATTCTCCATGAAATGTGGTGTTGCTTCAGGAAGGACATCTGGCACAAAATTCCGTGTCAGATCTGCTGTGGTGACCCCAAGTGAAAAAGGGGAGAAACCAAAAAAAAAAAAAAAAAAACCATGCTGAAGGAACATTTTATTACTTGTACTTTCAGCACATTAAATGCACCCAAAACCTCCCCATAGTATTATTGTACTTTTCCCAGAATTCCAATTTCATGTAGTGCTTCAGGATTTATTCCGTGCACTGAAGCGGTTCCAAAAATGGATGAAAACCTTAGAAGCTCAAACGTGTTCCAGTCGCCACAGGTAAGTGTTGAAGTCCTAAAACGAAGCCCGTTTGCTGTTTATTTGATTTTTGGACGTGTTTGTTCCTGACGCAGCAGTAAACAGCGCTGTAAAAGCCACTGTGTTTAGCCGAATCATCACAGCCTCATTATTGAGCAAAATAAAAGCTGATTATCGTCGTAAACCAGAATGGTCGGTGTGGTGCGGAGAAACAGGAAAATGTTGCTCATGTGTTGGCAGTGTTTTGTCGCTAATTGTGCGTGATGTTTCCACAGCCTCCACCACCGACGAGCGGGGCAGGAGGAGCTGCCTCCGACTCAAAGTGTTCGTCAGGCCTCCCAGTGAGTGGCAGACTGTTGTGTCTTTGCTCCGTCCACATTCTCGTCTTTTCTTCTGCACCGCTGATGTTTGACTTAATCTTCACATCTGCTCTTTCCTCTGTTTCTTTGAAGACAACTGTGTGAAAAACTCTGGAAGTTCGCAGGAAGGCGTCGATTTTGATGAGAGGATGCACAACTCCTTAGAACCCAGAGGTTTGTGGGAATATTCAGTTTGTATTTGGATTTTCACGTTGTTCTGAATCAATAATCATTCAAACTGCCAACAAAGTAATGTTTTGTTTAAATTTGTCTGGAAATAAGGGATAAAATTTCACATGACAAGTAGGGACACATCTAGTCCACTGTGACACTGATGAAGAGTGGGTTCAGTTCCATTCATGCTTGCCAAATTATATGACAAATGACAGCAAGAACATTACTTTTTTGAGGCTTATTTTATGAAGTGCTGCCAAACTATCTTCACCAAACGGCATTAAATAGAAACAATCTGTGGCTGACATGTGGCACGACTGATGCTAAATTAAGTTGATTCTTATTTAAAACTATTCCAGGACAACAATGATAAAATTCAGTCAAATTAGGCCTCAATATACAGCACTGTGAAAAAGATTTTTGCTCCGAAGCATTCTGATCTTAAAAAAATAAATAAATTTTGTTTTAGTCAGCATAATTTTTTTTAAATTTACAGACTCATATATATATATATATATATATATATATATATATATATATATATATATATATATATATATATATATATATATATATATAAAAATTATAAATAAATCTTTTATAATGATATATATGATTATAAATGATTTACTTAGAATTGTGAAGTGGTTAATTTTCCATTAAAAACCTGATTTCAGTGTTGGTGTACTGCTCAGTACATGATGACATAAAGGCATTTGCTGATGATCACTGAATAATAAAAAGATTAAATGCAACTAGAGTTTCTTATAAGTTTCAGCAATCCACCTCAAACAAGTGACATATTTTTAAATGTGAAATTATGTACATGTTGTACTTAATGCATATACAAATATGAAATATTTTGTTTAGGTTTTCAACATGTCTATAAGCTTTGCACAGTACCGTATGGATGCAAGCCAGCTCCTATTTCATTTGGGTCTGAACACCTCTGAATGCTCAGCACACTGTGTTCAGATGTCTTTCACTCACCTCCCAGGCTACCTGTAATTTAAAAACTCTTTTCAGAATTATAACTGAGAACTTAAAAATGAGAAGCCCATGTATTTTGATGAAATGGAACTTTGAGTCAAACTCTATTTTATTTTATTTTTTATTTTAATTTAAAGTTTTTTTCTGCCCCATAGACTTTTTTCAGCTATGGAAAACATGAAAAGTCGGAGATGGCAAAAAAAAAAATAGATTTTTACATGCAAATAGTTTGTATGAATTGTAGTCAAACAGCTCGATATGATATAATCAAAGTGCAATATGGCTGCAAGTGTAGATGACTGGAAGGGACATTGTGTTAAACCCTTCCATTATATTTGTATCTTAAATAAACTCAAAATATTGCACTGAAATGATTTATCATGAAGATAATCAAAAGAATTGCTTTAACTCTTAAAAAATGAACACAGAGTGTAGCGATACATATACTACATAAACAGATAGAAAAGTTCATTTATTATAAAATAACTGAGTGTATTCACCACATTGGACAGAAATTTGTAGACAGACAAACAGACATTACAATCATCTGTTTCTGCATCGCAGCAAAGCTAATCACAAACATGTCAGAATTTCCACAAGTGTGCAGCAGCGATTCATTTCCAGACAAGACCAAAGTACAAAACAACATCCTGCACAGGGGGGTGTAAGCTTTCAAACACGACTGTCAACATTATTCTACAAATAGTCTGACATCCAAAACAAGAGTAGAGGTGGGCGATACCGGGAATTTTGGTATTGATCCGATGCCAAGTAAATACAGGCCCAGTATCGCTGATACCGATACTTTTTCACATTTAAGCTTCATAGATCCAAAGGATCCAAAAGACCTAGGATAGAATTTCGCCAAACATTGTACATGACAACAAAATACTTTATTATCACAATCAACATTTTTGTTTAAAAAAAATCACTCAACACAACTAAAACAAAATCTCCTGAGGTACAGGGCTGACAAACCACAATACAACAAAATTAACACACCACAACAAAATTGGCTGGCGCTGCTGAGTCACGTGACGACGCAACAACAAAACACCAGAGGGGGAAGGGTGCGCTGCTGTGTTGTGTGACACAGCGCAGCGCTGCTCTTACAGACAGAGAGTAGACTTTGATGAATCGGCGTGCGCAGCAGTCGGTGAGTGTGGGAGAGAAAAAAAGCTTGATTATCGATCTTTTTACACGAGGATCATTCAATATCAATACCAGCGTTGGTACCTATATTATTGATATTAGGATCGATCTGCCCACCTCTAAACAAGAGTAGCTAATGTCATCAAGCTAATGATGTAGCTATGTTTAGCGGCAAGTGTAACGCAAATGAAAGTATCAGATCATGGATCTGCATGGAGCAAGGCGGTGTCACCGATTGAACGGTCCCACCTAAAAATTGGTCCGCCCTGCCTTCACTGCAGATGCATAATTATCACCTCGTTTCTGCTCCAAACTGCACTCCAGTCATCATCTGTCTCAACAATAGATATCTGAAGCATTCGTACAACAATCATTTCCATATAAATTCAGCATTATTTCATCATAAGACAGAGGAAGCGATCAGAGCGCCACAGCTACACGAGCTGCTAGCTGATGTGTTCACCGCGCCTCAGTCGTTTCAAAGTGTCACAGATTATCGCTTTGTTTTTGCTTAAAACAGCCTCGCTTCTGCTTAAAACTGACTTTAGAATGATTTAAGAGGTTTTACTTTATCTAATGGTTAATAATCCCATTAATCCATTTGATCACTTTGGGTGTAGAGAGTCCGTCTCAGAAGAGATGCTGTGGTCCGAAATGACGCAAGCGCAGTGGAGGCAGGGCAGACCCATTTTTAGGGGGGACTGTTAGGTCTGCAACAGCGACACACAAGAGAGCATTAATGCAGATGCTCATAAATGTGACCATGTTGAATGTTTACTTTCCAACAAAAGTAAACTTCATATCATATTTATTTTAAATTCTCATCACTTTCTCTTCAGACGACACCAGCCACGAGTCGGCCGAACCTTCTCGAGGTGACGTGAACTCCGTGGGATGGCGCCAGTCTTCGGTCCTCCTGCTAAGCTCCGCCCTCCTGCTCCTGGTCGCCGCCTTGTGTTTATAGCATCGAGCCTAAGGAATTCCCCCGCAGGAAAGGACTGTCGCGATCGGACCGCTGGACGCCGCTGTAACCTGGTACCCCTTCCCTCAAGGAGCACTTTTTTAATTAAAAATAAAAACTGACGAGGTCTCTCGGCAAAAAGAGAGAGAAGAGGACTTCCACGCTGAAGCCTTTATTTTGTTTTGAGACTTTTTTAAATGCCAACCGGTGCGATTTTTGACTTTCCAGTGAGTGAGACGTCGGAGCTACGTCTCACTGCTGGTCGGCAGTATGCAGATAGAAACCTTTCTTTGCGCTAAAGACGTGTACATACATGCATTTAAACATACAGCGCACACAAACACGTGCACAACACACAATCAGGACTCTGTTTAGCTTCAATCGCAGCAAGAGCATGCAACGTTTACAGACTTTTTCTGTTCAGGAGCATCGTGTAAACCCCACGTTTAACACAAAACGCATCTCACATCGATCTGAAGAAGACCTGGGATCAGTCATGTCACCACATCTTCCAGATGGGGTAAATTTATGTCTGTTACTAGGAGATTGTTTCTGCGAAAAGGGGGTGGAGACTGCTTCGTCTCAAAAAAAAAAAAAAGAAAAAAAGAAAAAAAAAAAAGAAAAATTCAGATGTGTCATTGAAGACTGCAAAACAAAATGTTAAGAAGCACTCATCTTTAGTGTCTAGACAGGAGCAATTTATTGGTCTTTTTTTATGAATCACATATTTTCATTTGTAGCAGCCAACATGAGTGTACAGAAAAATATTTGTGCTGAGCGTCAAAGTCAGTATGGTTGATATTTTGCCAGGCAAAATTTATTTTCCTATTTATTGTGAAGGTTTTGTGCTTTTTTTCTTGTTACTGTAACATTTAGTCTCAAATTACAGTAGAAAAGTATTAAAAGACATTTAGTTAGTTAAGAACAGACACACTGTTTATTTGATACAATCATACACAGAGTGCAGTTTTTGTAATTGTTTGGTTCCATCGCTGAATTAAGCGAATGGTTTCAAAGTCCAGATTTATAAAAAAAACTAAAAAAACAAAACAAAACAAGAAGACTGATGCGCTGTCGGGATGTAGAGATCGTAGAATGTTTGTGTTGCAAATTGTCATTAGCAAATGTCACACATGTAGTTTTACTGTTACACGATTGCTTTTGTGAATCACTGTCAACACAACTACACCTAATGTATATATAGAGGTGAATTTCCTACGAAGTTCAGGGATGTGTCCATGCCTAAAAGTTTTTTTTTAAATAATAGGAAAGGATTATTGTTCTGCAAGTGGGTTTTAAGAGTAACTTTTGATATTTTAAGAATAATTGATATTTTGTGATAAATCATACAGCGTTGCAAAACTGAAGCTACAATATTGAGGAGAAAGTTTAAAAAAATAATTTTACTGTAATAAAAAAGTTGAAATTTTACTGGAAAATTCACACTGTGTGAATAAAGTTGTAATGTTATAGTGTAAATTTTTTTATGATGAAAATATCATAAATATGTGAATACATCAGACTGTTTCAAAAAGTTTTATGATCAAAAATGGATGTAATTTTCAAGCCATAGTGTTACAACAAAAATGTTGTAATATTATATACAGTGTTTATATGGCAGATGCAGGATTTCTTTATCTGTGAAAAACTATAATAATGCAGTGAAAGTATTTCTAACCTATTTTTTAAAACATAACAACGTTATTCCTGTAGTCTGTTTTCTTGAAATTTCAACTTTTTTTTAAGTTTTCCAACAATGACAGTTTTTCTAAAAAAAAAAAAAAAATTGTCCGTTTTTTAAAATCCATTTTTAAAGTGTCAGATTATGACCATAAAAGACTGTATTCATGTGATGTCACAAATCTGTCACCTTGGAAGACACACAAAGGTGTTGGTTATTCCACGTAGCACACAGACATGTAGCGATATATCGCACACTGCAAACCATAAACTGCAGTGAAAAATTCATACAAATTGCGACTTTCTGACATACAATTCAAAGGCAACGATTCCAATTTGATGGAAAATACTTTCAAATCTAGGTAGACTAGATAAGTAATGAATGAGGAAGATAATAGGAGTCAGTATGTTTTTGAACAATTTCTACATACACATTCTATTAAAAATCATTTCCAATGATGTTTTCTTCAAGTAATAAACTTTGCCTTTTATTGAGTCTTTCACTGACCCATAATGCAACGCCCCTTTGGAATAGTTCTCTTTGTTACATTTTATTGACAGTTGTGTTAACTGTTTTCAACATTACATATTCTGAATTCTGGGTCTCTGAAAGACTCTATATGGAAGAATCAACATAGCTAACAGTCTTAAGCTACGGTCACATTAGCTGGAAGCGACAGAGGCAAAACAACGACTTGCCGTTGACAACGGTAGCTCTGTTGCCAGCTAAGTGGGGCCACCATAGACAAGAAGTTTATTTTATGCAAATACTGAGCGACAGGCACCATGACATCAGCTGGTTGTTCGTGCAAACTAAATAATCCAAGATGGCGGAAAATGCTTTGAAACAGCTGTACTTCTGTAAAAATATAATGTTTCTCAGATATTTTGTAAAAGCTGTCGAGAAATAAACACTTCTAAATCTTCCCTCAGGCATAATTCAGCTAATTTGATCTTTAGATGTAGGGCACCTCCATGAATCGTATTGTGTACTTTTGTGCCCTAACTTTGCAACACACAACGTATAAACTAAAGTCTTTTTAGGTTGATTTATCTTCCATTTACAGTCGTAAACTATCCATGCATTTCAACCAGTCTAACTAACCGTCGCTGCACACATACTATCATACATCCTTTACGTTAACTTGGAAAACGTCCACCAGAGGGCACTGCAGACTGTCTTGAAAGTTTTTGACATTAAACACACTCAAAAAAATGACTCACTGGATGAACTCAGTTTAATTATGAGCAGGGTTTCCATCGAATAAATATATGTAGCCCCAACTCAAATAAAGCACATCCATGCAAGATAATTTAATTTAGTTGGGACTATATATATTTATTAGATGGTAATCCAATCCAATTAGTCAGTTTGAGTGCATGACGATGACTGCAGAAGTCATAATGTTTCTACTGCAGAACACAACAGCGTATACGGCAGTGTGGACGGAGCCCACTAAATACTTCACGAATTATACAATGAAAAATTTAATTTGTTAAAATATTCCGCCCTAATAAATGATCCTTTTCATATCATTTTGCATAGGGTTGTGCTTGCTTGAACTTTCACTACATATGGACACAAATACAGACAAGGTAAACGCAGAACGCAGACAGAAGGCTGCGTCCAAATCCAGACTTAATGTTGAGCATTAAATGAGTCTTTTTTGCAATAATGTGTCCACAGCTTTAGGTATGGTTCATCTCAGGATTCAGCATCGACCGACTGAGGGGAAAACTGATTCAAACACATTTTTGTGCTATCAAGACACATCTTTGTCCTCCAAGACGGCAGATCTCAGCATGTGCACATCAGCTGATGATGTCACTGAATATTAAATATACTCCAATGATCTGTTCTCCAAATACGGTGGCACACTGTTGCATGGCCCAAGATGTGTCAATGAGCCAGCAGCTAAGAGAAGGCCGTAGTAGCCATGGTAGTGGTGGTAGTAGTAGTAGTAGTAGTAGTAGTAGTAGTAGTAGAGCATGAGGCAGTGTTGAGTGTGATTTGGTTCCCCTCTTTCAGAGGATACACGGGGGGATCCTGTGTTGAACAGCCAGTTATTTCTGGAAAGAATAATCAACCGCCATACAGAAATATGGAGGAAAAACGTGGTGTTCATGAGACAGAGTCTTGTTCTCCTGGGGTGAAGAAACCTGATGAAAGAAAGTGAAGAACATGATGTGAAGCTTTGTGGTGCTCCTGCTGAGAACAAGGCTCATGATGTTCTTTCTTTTTTCTTTTTTTTAGAACATCCTTTCCACCTGTCATTCTGTGTAGAATGCTGGTCTTAAACTGCTGGAGTTAAACTGATAAACACCACCTGCTTAAAAGGTACAGTGCATCCAGAAAGTTTTCACAGCGCTTCACTTTTTAAACATTTTGTCATGTTACAGTGTTATTCCAAAATTGATGAAATTCTTTTCTTTTCTCAAAATTCTACACACAATACCCCATAATGACAATGTGACAATTTTTTTTGAGATTTTTGCAAATTTATTAAAAATAATAATTAATAAAAAAAATAGAAGAAATCACATTTACATAAGTTTTCACAGCCTTTACCATGAAGCTCAAAATTTAGCTCGGGTGCATCCTGTTTTCACTGATAATACTCGCGATGTTTCTACAGCTTAAGTGGTGTCCACCTGGCATACATTCAGTTGATTGGACATGATTTGTAAAGACACACACTTGTCTACATATAAGGTCCCACAGTTGACAGTGTATGTCAGTGCACAAACCATGCATGAAGTCAAATGAATTGTCTGTAGACCTCTGAGAGGATTTTGTCTCTAGGCACAAATCTGGGGAATGGTACAGAACCATTTCTGCTGCTTTGAAGGTCCCAATGAGCACAGTGGCCTCCATCATCTGTAAATAGATGACATTCAGATCCACCAGGACTCTTCCTAGAGATGGCCATCCCTCTAAACTGAGCAACTGGGGGAGAAGGGCCTTAGTCAGGGAGGTGGCCAAGAACCTCATGGTCACTCTGTCAGAGCTCCAGCATTCCTCTGTAGAGACAGGAGAACCTTCCAGAAGGACAATCGTCTCTGCAGCAATCCTCCAATCAGGCCTATATGGTAGAGCGGCCAGACAAAAGCCACTCCTCAGTAAAAGACACATGGCAGCCCACCTGGAGTTTGCCAAAAGGCACCTGAAGGACTCTGACCATGAGAAACAAAACTCTCTGATCTGATGAGACAAAGATTCAACTCTTTGGTGTGAATGCCAGGCGTCATGTTTGGAGGAAACCAGGCACCATCCCTACAGTTAATCATGATGGTGGCAGCATCATGCTGTGGGGATGTTTTTCAATAGCAGGAACTGGGAGACTAGTTAGGATTGAGGGAAAGATGAATGCAGCAATGTACAGAGACATCCTGGATGGAAACCTGCTCCAGAGCGCTCTTGACCTCAGACTGGGATGACTGTACATCTTTCAGCAGGACAATGACCCTAAGTACACAGCCAAGATATCAAAGGAGTGGCTTCAGGACAACTCTGGTAATGTCCTTGAGTGGCCCAGCCAGAGCCCAGACCTAAATCTGATTGAACATCTCTGGAGAGATCTGAAAATGTCTGTGCACCGACGCTCCCCATCCAACTTGATGGAGCTTGAGAGGTGCTGCAAAGAGGAATGGACAAAACTGCCCAAAGATAGGTGAACCAAGCTTGTGGCATCATATTCAAGAAGACTTGAGGCTGTAATTGCTGCCAAAGGTGCATCAATAAAGTATTGAGCAAAGAGTGTGAATACTTGCGTACATGGGATTTCTTAGTCGTTTTTTTATTATTTATTTTTAATACATTTGCAAAAATTAAAAAAAAAAATCATGTTGTCATGATCGGGTGTTGTGAGTAGAATTTTGAACTAATGAAAATGTATTTACTCCATTTTGGAATAAGGCTATAAAATAAAATGCGGAAAAAGTGAAGCGTTGTGAATACGTAAGGTTTGAAGGTGTTGAAAAATCAAACCATCTTAATTTATGCCCTCAGATTTCACATCATTCTTTTCAAATTGAATTAACAGTGATTTTTACTGGAGGTGAACCAGTTCTTTTCTGATCATTAATATGTAGGTATTATATGTTTTCCTCATAATTCCTTCTATTTTCCACCATTTATCCGGGGCCCATTGTGGTTCCGCCAGACCAAACAAGGAATCTCAGCCACATTCTCCATCTCCTTCTGGCAGATCGTAAGAGGATACCAGGCCAGATGGGGGTATACCATGTATCCCTCCAACATTTTCTGGGTCTATTCCATGTCTCATCCCAGTTGGACTTGTACGGACCACTGGTTCTCAATCCTGTTCTTCATCTAGCCTGATCTACACATAATTTATCCATCTCTCTCTACACTACCAAGAGCAAATTTGCGCAAGCATGGTACTGTGCAGACAGTCCAGAGCTGGCGGTCAAAAAACTTGACTAATCATTTCTTGGTAAAACAAAGACAGATGGAAAGTTTACAAGCCACGACTCCCACATGATCAGGATTGAGAACCTTTGATGGAATGTGCCCAGGGGGCATCCTACAAAGATTAGTGGACCACCTCTGCTAATGCCTTGAAGGAGCAGCAGTTCTACCCGGAGTTTCGTATTGTTATCTGAGCTCCTCATTGGGTCCCTGTGGGTGAGTCCAGCCATTCTTTGGAGTAAACTCTGTTGACTTGGAGACACTGCTCCTGGGGTGTTCACAGAAGGTAGAATGACAGGATGTGTTTCATACTAGTTTCTTCAGAGGATTGTTGGGTGCCACTGGAATGACTTGGTGACTTAAGGAACCTTAGATGACTATCACTTTCATTGTGAGGAAGAGTCAGCTGCAAGATTTTGGAATTGAGGCTTGTTTTTCTGTGCATGAACCAACTGGAGAAGGCCAAGGGAATGCCCACGTTTCACCTGACTGCAGCAGATAGAAGGTTACTTTTGAGAGATGATAGATCAGTTGCCTGCATGGTTGATGGCCATCCAGGACTTTGTTATGAGTTATTCGGTCTCAGTGTTGGACTCCATCAGGACTGTATCTGCTCACTAGTTAGCAAGGTGCAGCTGACAGATGGAAAGTGTCTTAATCGCAGGTTTACATCACTGATTCATGCAGGTGATTTAGTTCTAATGGAGTCTTCAAAATTTGACTAGGGTGTTCCTGAACAGTTTGCAACAGAGAGAAAAGCAATTGGGACGACTATCAGCACCTCCAAATCTAAGACAGTGGCATTCTGTCCGAATGTGGTGGATTGTTGCCTTTGAGCTCGGAGGGAGTTTTGCTGTTATCTTGGGATCTTATTGATGAGTGAGGGGAGCATAAGATCAACGGGTGGATTAAAGTGTTTTGTGCAGTAATGCGATGACTGATCTGACCTGTTGTCGTTAAAAGAAAGGTCAAATGGTTCTCCACTTGGATGTTAATGGGTATTTCTAGGTTAATGTGTATTTGGGCATTGAAAAGGTTTTGTGATTTTACAAGTCTGTCACACGGAAGACCTAAATGGCTGTCCGTGAAGGAGGCTGGTGAGGGAAGCCACCAAGAACAATTCTGAAGGAGTTACAAGCCTCAGTAACTGTAACTTTTTATACATGGACCAAACTTTAATTTGGGACCATAAAATGTAGGTGAAAAGGCACAAGTGATTCAAGAGCCCAAACAAAGCTAATTAGACAGTAAGAGTCAACAAAATGGCCAACAAAGAGAATAACTATAATGAAAAGAATAATCTGACTGCAACAATTTAATTTTGAAACTGCTAAACATTGTACATTTAAGTTGTATTAGAAAGTAGAGAGCTTTTGCAAAGCACATACTTCCACCAAGGACTACCCGTCCTCTGTTTATCTATCTTTAAGTAACTGTCTCACCTTTTTACTGTAGTGTTTCCTACGCTGTGGGTCAGCAATCACTATTCTTCTGTCAAATAACATCCAATATGTCATCCATTGCACATTTATTTGTCCATCGTGCTTATTTTTGGAATATAAAAGTAGTATACGCACACACCAAAAGCTGAGGACTACCTTTAAAAATCCATGGTTCACCTCTGCATCTGTGTCCATCTGACATGTTCTGCTGTCCAAACTGCATCACATGGCATCCAATATGTTGTCTTTCACACATTTATTTATCCAGCTTGCTTATTATTTCAAGTCCTTATGTTAAGTAACAGCGCATGCTGAAGTGTGGACATGTGCTACACTAAGTTCCTGACTGTTGTTAAGCTCACCCCTCTTGAAACGCTGTGTTAAAAAGTAAGTTTCACATACAGGAAAAAAGGTGCAACATATACTCCAGTGTTTTTGACCAAAGTCCTAATCCTCCAACAAATCTCACTAAAATCCAAGTATGAAAAATATCCTGCTATAAGACAAACATATAAGCTCCTTGGTGTAAGTTACCACTGATATCCATGAATCCATCACTTCAAGCAGCTCCACTGTGGGGAATAATAAAAATAACAATGAGTTTTGTGCATATCCAGCAATTAGCCTGTTACCACACACACTTTTAGCTAGCAGTGTTAGCCACTGTCTGTCTCACACTTCCTTTGAAAGATGATTTGACTGACATACATTAATAGCAGCTAAAAAAAATGGCAGGTTCGACAAAAATAACTACTTTATTTCACTCTTTTGTATGAAATGAGAAAAATGGGATGAAGACTGCGCCCTCTATCTGTTACACCAAGATACCGTATGCAAACATGGTTTGGTTTTCAGATTACAGTAAAAAAAAAAAAAAAAAAAAAAAAAAAAAAGGGGGGGGGGGGGGAGTTCTTGAGCCACAACACTAAATCAGGCTTCTATCCTGCTTTTGATATCTTTATATCCAATGTGAGTTGTGGTTTTTAGTGGTGTCTTTACCGCCGACTGTCTCTGAACAGAAAACTGCACACCTCTACGAGCTGACTTTAGCAGATGTGGTGGCTTTGTTTGTTGCCGTTGATATTACATGTCATTCTCTGAGAAATTGTCACCCTAAGAGGGCACATGAACAGTTCTAAGGACTTCTTTTCCTGATCTGGTATGTAGCCTGAAGCTAATGCCGCCACGTGTCTTGTTTGCAGCATCTGTCCTCCAGGACGTGTGCATTTCAACAGTGCATCGAGAAGGTTTTTCTTATTTTAGCCACACGTCTTCTCTCCCCAAAACTAGACACTGATGTGCCACAAAATTCCACGTTTGTTTACGTTTAAATATTGTAGTAATTGTACTTTGTGCCTATATGAGTCCTCTCCTGATCTCATGTTAGGCTAATCTGATCTCTGTTTAATTTTCTTTTTTTTTTACCCTCACTCCTTCACTAGATTTTTTTTTTAAATAAAACAGTAAAAAAAAGGCCATTGTTTGTAAATACACATGTTGAAGCAGCTATAACTAACTAAAAGAACAAAAAAAATGATTTAATAAATATTTCTTTGTCATTGTAATAATCGTGTGAATTGTGTTATTGATTTTTATGCAAACTAGGTAATAATACCCATGAAGACAAAAAGCTCCAGCAATTTGACATTTGACCTTAATGACCTTGCTCTTCACCCAAATGACTGACCTCCAGTTGCTCTTGGCAGGTCAATTCCAGAAGTGTGTGGGTCACATTTGGTCCAGATCAGGTTGAAGATCAAATTCCTCGACTTTGACCTTTTCTAAAATGAATCTGTCAATGACAATTTTGGGGTCAACCTTCTTTGACATTGTCATGAAACCAAGTGGTGAACCCCTTTGCAGTGAACGACAACATTGAATGATGTTAAACACTTTATTGCTGAACAAGAAGCAGCTCAAAAGTGAGGACAGGACTTGCAAGGGATCAGAACCAACATAAGTCCGGGATAAACTCTGCAGAGTGCTGGCCAGGCTGTCTGTCTTTTATATAAACACAGCAGGTGGTTAAGGACAGTCCAAAAACATAGCAACAGTCTTTACAACAGCAAAGTTCTAAACATGTAAGTAAGTGGAACACTTCAGTGTTCACATAGAAACACGTACAGGAACAATAGAAGCAAAACCGTCCTGGGAACGGTACAAACGAGGAAATTCTGGGACATATGCACACTGGAAATAACAGAGTAATACTCGCTAGGAAGAATGATAAGAACACAGGATAGAAACATGACGATCTGCCCAAGGATGTGAAAAGGAACAGCCGCTCAACAGTGGAAGCACCAAAACACGGGAGAGTGAAGAATTAAATCCAGAAGTAACGACATGTGGAAACCACAACAATGGATCATAACAAAGTACCAAAATAATAAGGAACTACTTTAAAACAAAGATCTAAAACTAAGATAAAAACTAAGACGGGACGCCGGTGGAGCACATGAAGCCAAAAGTAAAAAAACAAAACACCAGCACAGCACTCCAGAGTCCTGAGGTGAACTGTGGAAAGAACAATGCAATAACTGGAGATTGTGAAGATGAATAAACACTAACACAGGGGAATGATGCAGGAGTGACAAGATGACAACAAAACCATAAAGAGAAACCATGAGGATGCTTCGAGAAAAGGGACACAGTCACAAAACAGTCGACCCTGAAGGAGGGAAAACACGGAGGAACAATGAAAACAACCACACTCAAGGAAATAAAACCAAAAAGAAACAAAAACCAGGACCCAGGTGTAATTGTGTCCCTGTACCCCACATGAACACACATGTGAAAGTGGATCATGACAGACTAAGGTTTGGTAGAAATCAAGAAACAGGCTCACGTGACCTTGGCCCTAAGGACTGACATTTGGCAAATTTGGCATTGCTGGTCAATTCCAGTCTCCACTGTCATACATGCGCCAAAGTTTACGCAAACTGGAGTGAAAAACCTAAATGTTGACCTTTGTCACAATGACCTTAACACTAATGAATGTCCTTTGGCAAATTTGTTCCCACAACCCACTCATATATGTGTGCCACAATTGATGGATATCGGGGGGAAAATTGAAATTTTGACTTTTGATTCCAATGACTGATTTTTTTTTTTTTTTTTTAAATCCATCCCTTTAAGAGAAATTCCAGGGTCATCCTTCATCCACGTATCATGTTTGGTGGAAATAAGCCTTCATCCACATGTCAGATTTGGTGGGAATCCGCCAAAGAACCTGGCGGGAGTAGGGAAGCAAACAAATGTAACCCAAATCACAGTGTGATGAGCAATAGTTTGTGAAGGGGGAGCCCCCAGACAACAAGCAGTGGATGTCATCTAGGCTGTGTAATCACGTCACCTCAGTCTGAGAGAAGTGTGCAAACAGCCGTTTCTCTCTAATCTGGAGGTAATTCACAGACTGAAAGAACAAAAACAGAAACGGCTTCAATTAATCTTGCAGGAATGTGAAGCGCTGCAGGGAGCTCTGCCAAGAAAACCCTGTCTCACATGATCTTTTCATTCGTTTCTCTGCCGTCTGCTTTAATTTCTCTGGTTTTTGTCTGAAAAACGCTCAGCAATCTGTTGCAGACTGTTTCAGACACCCTATCGTTGCACTTAGACCATGCTGTCCCCAAACAGAAGAAGGTCATGAACCGACAGTTGTTCGGCTAAATGAAAGAGCATGTGTTATCAGCGGTAATAAGGTACATGTGAAGTGTTTGAGTCAAAGTGTGCAAACCGTTACAAAACGCTGATTTCTGGAGAGTTCCTCACAATGGATGTTCCCAATGAACTCCCACTGCTTGAAGAAATACTGTGAATGTTCACTGAAAGTGCATCCAGAAAGTATTCACAGCACTTCACTTTTTCCACATTTTGTTATGTAATAGCCTTATTCCAAAATTGAGTCAATACATTCTTTTCCTCAAAATTCAATTCACAACACCCCATAATGACAACATGAAATTTTTATTTTTATTTTTGCAAACTTATTAAAAAAGATAACAACTAAGAAATCACACGTACATAAGTCTTCACACCCTTTGCTCAATACTTTGTTGATGCACCTTTGGCAGCAATTACAGCCTCAAGTCTTCTTGAATATGATGTTGCAAACTTGGTGCACCTATTTTTGGGAAGTTTTGTCCATTCTACTTTGCAGCACCTCTTAAGCTCCATCAGGTCAGATGGGGAGCACAGCCATTTTCAGATCTCTCCCGAGATGTTCAATAATATTCAGGTCTGGGCTCTGGCTGGGCCACTCAAGGACATTCACAGAGTTGTCCTGAAGCCACTCCTTTGATATCATGGCTGTGTACTTAGGGTCATCGTCCTGCTGAAAGATGAACCGTTGCCCCAGTCTGAGGTCAAGAGCACTCTGGAGCAGGTTTCCATCCAGGATGTCTCTGTACATTGCTGCATTCATCTTTCCCTCAATCCTGACTAGTCTCCCAGTTCCTGCTGCTAAAAACATATACAACAACGTATGAAAACAAATACAACAACAAACATATTGTTTGTATGTACAACAAACATACTGTTTGTTGTTGTATTTATTGATTTTTAGCCAGGAATGTTTGCAAAGCACTTGAAGTCCAAGACAAATTTCCCTTTGGGGACAATAAAGTATATCGTATCGCATCGTAAAACATCCCCACAGCATGATGCTGCCACCACCATGCTTCACTGTAGGCATGGTGCCTGGTTTCCACCAAACATGACGCCTGGCATTCACACCATAGAGTTCAGTCTTTGTCTCATCAGACCAGAGAATTTTGTTTCTCATAGTCTGACAGTCCTTCAGGTGTCTTTTGACAAACTCCAGGTCAGCTGCCATGTGCCATTTACTAAGGAGTGGCTTCTGTCTGGCCACTCTACCATACAGGCCTGATTGGTGGATTGCTGTAGAGATGATTGTCCTTCTTGAAGGTTCTCCTCTCTCCACAGAGGAATGCTGGAGCTCTGACTAAGTGACAATTGGGTTCTTTATTTTCTCTGATTGTAAAGCTGCCCATTCTTCTTTGCAAAAAGCATCCAGTTCCTGTAAATTCCTGCGCTGTCTTGCATGAACTGCACGTTTGAGATCTCCCCAGAGTGGCTCAATGATATTGAGGTCAAGAGACTGAGATGGCCACTCCAGAACCTTCACTTTATTCTGCTGTAGCCAATGACAGGTTGACTTGGCCCTGTGTTTAGGATCGGTGTCCCACAGACGAGGCACGTGGGGGGGTGTTAAGGGCAGATGAGCTGGCACACCCAAGCCCCGAGTCCAGGCAGGGGCTGCTGCTGAGCCAGTACGTCCAGAGCCGGGCAACACACAACAGACCCCCACCCGAGACTCCCTCAACATAGCCAGAAGGACCCCCCCATAAACTCAACCCTCCTCCCTAGTCCACCAGCCGCCCCACCCTCCCTAGACCTCAACATCTTCCATTTACGGATGATGGAGGCCACTGTGCACATTTGGACTTTCAAAGCAGCAGAAATGTTTCTGTATCCCAGGGGTGCCCAAGTTTGGTCCTCTGGATCTACCTTCCTGACACTCTTAGTTCTCTCCCTGCTCCAACACACCTAAATCCAATGAAAGGCTCATTAAAAACCTGCCTAACAAGTCTTTCACTGGATTCAGGTGTGTTGAAACAGGGAGAGAACTAAGAGTGTCAGTAAGGTAGATATCGAGGACTGAACTTGGGCACCCCTGCTGTATCCTTTCTCTGATTTGTGCCTGAAAGGTCGACAGACAATTCCTTTGATTTCATGCTTGGTTTGTGCTCTGACATGCACTGTCAACTGTGGGACCTTATTTGTAGACAGGTGTGTGCCTTTCTAAATCATGTCCAATCAACTGAATTTACCCCAGGTGGACTCCAACTAACCTGGAGAAACATCTCAAGGATGATCAGTGGGAACAGGATGTACCTGAAATCAATTTTGAGCTTCATGGCAAAAGCTGTGAAAACTTATGTACACGTGATTTCTTAGTTTTTAAAATTTTTAATAAATTTGCAGAACTTTTTTACATTGTCATTATGGGGTATTGTGTGTAGAAGTTTTAGGAAAAAAGGAATTTCATCCATTTTAGAATAAGGCTGTAACATAACAAAATGTGGAAAAAAATGAAATGCTGTGAATACTTTTCAGATGCACTGTAAGTGGTTTCCAAAAATTGTGTGGACGTGGTATTAAAGAACAATCCTAGCCAAAACAAACAAACAAACAAAAACTTTCATAATCAAGCCTGAGTGTTATATGCAAGGAATGTCACGGAAGGAGTGAGTGATCCAAAGGTGTCTTAGGGTCACATTAAGGGTCGAAAATGAGAATGGGATTTTTTTTAATTTTGAGAATGATGGTCACCCTTGCTATGAGAAAGGATGTTCCAGGTGCCCACCTCTGCGATCAGTGGATGGAACACTGGATGACCCATCAGTACCACACCACCAACCCTCCAAAGAATAAAAGACCCTTTGAGTATGGTAAATTTACTGCATTTATATAGCACTTATCCATCTGAATCAGAAGCTCAAAGTGCTTTACAATGATGCCTCACATTCACATAGATACACTCACACACTGATGTCAGGGTGCTGCCATGGAAGGCCATTAAGGATCTTGCCCAAGGGTCCTTAGTGATTTTCTGGTCAGTCTGGGGTTTGAACAGAGGATCATCTGGTCTCAAGTCCCACAACCATCACCTCCATAAAGTACTGCACTAAAGACTCGAAGACCCTTTGAGTGCCACACCGATCACCATCTTGCAAAGACTAAAAGACCCTTTGAGTACCACACCAATCGCCACACTCCAAACGCTACAAAACCCTTTGAGTACCACACCAATCACCACCCTCCAAAGACTCGAAGACCCTTTGAGTGCCACACAGATCACCATCTTGCAAAGACTAAAAGACCCTTTGAGTACCACACCAATCGCCACACTCCAAACGCTACAAAACCCTTTGAGTATCACACCAATCGCCACCCTCCAAAGACTAGAAGACCCTTTGAGTGCCACACCGATCACCATCTTGCAAAGACTAAAAGACCCTTTGAGTACCACACCAATCGCCACCCTCCAAAGACTAGAAGACCCTTTTGAGCTCTCCTGCAGTTTTGCCTTTTCCAAAGATGAGGCTGCAAATGGATTTCCCCCATCGCCTTCATTGTGCATGCACTGAGGTTGACCTTTGCCAAAATGTACCCTTTAAAGATTCCAGGGTCAACCTTCATCCACATGTCAAAGTATTTGGAAGTAGGACAACTGACCTGTTTGACTTTTGACCCCAATGATTAACCTTGACCTCACCTCTGTAATTCCAGAACTCATGTACATATGTATGCAAAGTTTGATAGAAATGCCAGAAAACTACCCTTTTAGGGTAATTGCAGGGTCCAGCTTTATCCACATAGCACATTTGATACAATCAGCCAAAAGATGTGGGATCTAGTAGGCTGCGAGACCATCAAAACCTTGAACCCAGTGATAGACCTCTTGTAAATTTCTTTTCACCTGGGCAGCTCTGGAACTCACCTATGTATGTTTGTCAACATTGGCGAAAATGTTAACGAAAATCCAAATTATGACCTTTGTGCCCAAAAGACCTTGACCTTTGTCAAACCAAGCCCTTTAGGGTGAATTCTAGGGTCACCCTTCTCATAGTCTGACCATGAACAACAAATATGGATGACAACCATCATAACCATCAAGTATCATAATATAAACTATAAAAGACAAGAATGTGTTTGGGAAAAACATGGTTTGAGTTATTTTTGAGCTCATATGACCGTTGAGGTAAATGCGATTTTTCTATAACTGACTAATTCTGATGGACATTCAAGGAAAAAAAAAACCTGCCTTCTGTCATGCAACTGGAATTATTTTGCTTCAGAGTAAACTCCTTCATTCCTGAGCTGTCGACATTATTTTGGCTCCCTCGTGTTTCTGCTGCGTGTTGACAGAGGTGGATTGTAGGAATGACTTAAAGTGAACTTCCCACTGATAACCGCTCTCTCCTTATCTTCACATTTGATTTTGAAGGAAGTCGCTCAGACACTTCCACTTCCTTGTCTTCTCCAAGGATTTCTAAAATGGGTTCTAAATATTACTTTTATTTCAAGCTGACTCAGCGTCGCACCAGCAGAGACTTCGGATTTAAGTTCTACACGGTTATCTAAAATCGTCTGGATAAAGTTTCCAAGTACCAAACAAGCAATTAATCTTATTTACTTCGTCTCTGGAGAATGCAATCAGCGATGAGTCAGCGAAACATGTAACATTTAAAGGACATTTAAGTCGATTTTCATGTGAAAGTACGTGAATTTCAAAACAAAACAAAAAGAAACAAACGCTACACATGGACACATGTGAACTCCAACAGGGTTTTTTTCCTTTAGGCTTCATCACAGCACTTTAGTGCACAAACCAGTCAACTGGAAAGAACTTTTTTTAATGTATAACAGAACCTGCAAGGTCAAAGTCTTCATATCAGAGGACATTTTCAGACTGTGCTTCCTTGTAGTGCAGAAGATAAGCAAAATGATTGTGCATTTTGTGACTAAAGCATGAAATTTACCACCCATATTCTAAATATACCTCTCGTGCCCTACAAGGGTCAATGAAGAATTACACAGGGGTCAAAATTTTAAACTGTTCCAATCATATTGAAAGGTATATCATATTATTTGTCTGATCATAATGATTCCAAAAAGGTATGGTTTAGACTATCCTTAACTAAATGTTGTGGAGTTACAGCGTAAAAACAGCAAAAACGATGACAAAGGTCAATTTCAGTTTGTACAAGGTTCAAAAGTTAAAGTTGCACCAATTTTGGCAATAAAGTGATGCAAATTATTGGTTGAGCTAAAATGTAGGATTAATAAATGGAATTGTCTGTGTGGAATGTTTGGTCTCCAAAGTAAAGGTCAAACATGGTTGATGTCCACTGGATTTGATGGCATGTGACATGTTACACTGTAATATGATAACTAAGCATGACAGATGGTGCAAAGTATTCCTTTTTAAAACCCTATTAACTCAAATAATAATTTGCATCACTTTTTACCAAACTTGGAACAACATTTATCTTTTGACCCTTGTACTGAAACTGAAATCGACCTTTGTCATCGTTTTTGCTGTTTTTGCCCTCAATCAATTTTATTTATATAGCGCCAAATCACAACAAACAGTTGCCCCAAGGCGCTTTATATTGTAAGGCAAGGCCATACAATAATTACGTAAAAACCCCAACGGTCAAAACGACCCCCTGTGAGCAAGCACTTGGCGACAGTGGGAAGGAAAAACTCCCTTTTAACAGGAAGAAACCTCCACCAGAACCAGGCTCAGGGAGGGGCAGTCTTCTGCTAGGACTGGTTGGGGCTGAGGGAGAGAACCAACTACACAACATTTATCAAGGATAGTCTAAACTATACCTTTTTGGAATTGTTATGATCAGACAAATAATGTGATGTACCTTTCAATATGACTGGAACGTTTTAATATTTTGACCCCTGTGTAATTCTTTATTAACCCCTGTAGGTCATGAGAGGTCAACTCCAGGATCCCTCCACATCTGAAAATAAGTATTAGTTCATTTAGAATATGTGTGCCAAATTTGATGATTTGATGATTTAGTCACAAAATGAACAATTGTTATGGATTTTTTTAGCTAAGCTGTACCGCTGCTGCTGTCTTTGCTCTAAATTTGTAAAAGAGCAGAATTTGTCTTTCCTCCATCAGCTCAGCTGTGGTAAAACGGAACACCTGGTAAAGGTTAACAGCAGGAAGCAGCTCGATGAGGTGTTGCTCACAGAGATTTCTAAGTGATTTTTAAGTGTGGCACAACAAATCAGTGATGTGGTTACAGAAAGAAAAGAAGAAAGTCAAGGTGGGAAAGAAAAAATATCATGATAAATGAGGATTTTAAGGAAGTATTTCAGTTCTGCAACACATTAACTGATCAGAAAGAAAAATGTATTGTAAAAATATAAATAAGAGGCAGTTATGCTGAAAAATTTAGATTTTGGGGAATGGTTTAGTGTGAAATAATGTCTTTCATATACTAACAATATTATGATGAAACAAGTGCAACACATACTGTAAGTCAGAAGTGGGACAAAGTCACCATCAAGTGACTCTCAAGTCATGAATCAGCAAGTCCCAAGTCAAGTCTCAAGTCATAATGACCACCAATGGCTTGAAAGCTGACTTGAGACTTGACTTGGGACTTGGAGATTGATGAATTGAGAATGACTTGACAGTGACTTCATCCCACCTCTGCTGTAAGTTGATCTTAAAATAATGGGTAAAAAAGGTTAAAAATTGTAAATGAAAAATGTAATTAAAAATTAAATACCTTTGTGAAATTTTGGCAATTCTTAAGTTTGTAATATATTTATTTTTAAAATATGTTTGATTTCTGGCTGAGGTTTTGTGACCATTTCAGACGACTGGGGGGAAAGCGTTTTTTTTTTTTTTTTAAGACACTGTAATACTGATTTTCATGATCTGAACTTTTGTATCATGTTGTGTTTTGTTTTATTCTGCTTAGTTTAGTTTGATTTGGCTTTTCTGTGTGTTACTTCTCTTGCTGGTTTTTCCTGCTTGGGCTTTGTCTTTCCCTAATCTGTCTTGTCTGTCTCTCTTAGTGTTTGGTGGTGGGCGGTGCACACTGTCTGGGCCACACCCTGTTCTGGAGCTTTCCACACACCTGGTTCCAATCTGTATCTCATCACCAGTGTGTATATAAGCTTCACTGGTTGCACTAGTTCTCTGCCAGATTGTTGTGCTCCATGCCATCACTTCTAGCGCTGTTCATGTGTTTTTCTTGTCCTGCTTGCCATGTTGTGTTTTTTGACCTTGCCTTATCGCCTGATGTTATTGATTTTTTGTTGATGTTCGACTGCTTTTTTGTGTACCGGACCCTGCTTTAGCAACCAGTAAATGAGCCTAAGCTGCGAGTTTGAGTTCTGCATTTGTGTCCAGATGTCTCTGTCCACTCAACCTGATACTGATAACTAAAAAGTGAAATAAAGCATGAATTTAGCTCAAACTAAGGGTGAAATGAAATGAGCCAAATGTCTCAAATAAATAAAGATATTAAAATAAAAAAAATGAAATACTGATCCAAAAATGTTTTAATCTGAACAGTGTTTGTGTACAAACATACACATGTAGAATAAGATCATGTAACAAAAAGAAGTTTGTGTTGTGTGGCTTCATTTTTATTGGAAACAAACAACCAAAATAAAGTAATTAAATAAAACACCATTTTGTAACATTTTGTTTTACAATATTTTGTGCTCAGATGTCCCCTTTGTAGAAATCTTTGCCTTATTCTTTATATTTTCTTTGCATGTTTGTCATCCAGTCATTTCTTTTCTCATCTGTACTGTTTTTACATCTGCCAAAAGAGTTCTTTTATCATTTAATCTTCACTGAATTGTTGCTTTCTTCAGAATGACATTTGTGTCAGGAATTCAAACTGAAGGACACATGATGCAAACCAGTTCCAGTTCTGTTCCGATACGCAACCACAGAACCTGATTTATAAATACTATGTAATACTACATGTGAGCATCAAGACAGTAAAGGGCTACAGCAATGTGACATCTGACCCCAGGGACCTTGACCTTTATCCAAATGATTGATCTTTGGCCCACCTTGCCAAGGGAATTCTGGAATCCACCAAACTGTATGTCATTGATTCATTTTCTGAGCTGCTTATTCCTGTTAAGGGTCACGGGGGTGTGGAGTCTAACCCAGTCATTGGACAAGTGCTAGGGTACAACCTGGACAGGCCTAACAAGTGTGTGTCACATTTTGTCCAAATCAGGTTGAAAATCAAATTCTTTGACTTTGACTAGAGCCAAACTGAATTGTTTAAGACCAACTTCACAGTCAACCTTCATTGACATTCCACATTTTTAGAAATCAGCAAAAGGACCTGGAAGGAGCAGTCGAAAAAAAAAGACAGGCAAACATGACCTCAGCCCCTATGATTGACTGTTGGCAAATTTGACTTTCTAGAGCAATTCTAGAAGTTAAACACCTCCATATGTGCAACAACTTTGGTGCGAATTGGAGTGAAAAATTTACATTTTGACCTTTTACCCCAATAATCTTCAACCAATGATTGACCTTTGGTACATTTGATCTTGCCTGGGCAATTCCAGAACCCACCATCAAATGTGTGCCATGATTGGTGGACATCACAGTGAAAATTAAATTTCTGACCTTTGTTCCCAATTACCTTGACCTTTGCAAAGCTAACCCTTTAAGGACAATTCGGGGGTTGACCTTCATCCACATACCAAATTTGGTGAAAGAACAACACAGACAAAGGATGTGGGAGCCCTAAGGGAACAGACAGACAAACGTGTTAAAGTGCTGATAAATCAAAACGACATCTGATGACTCTAAGGTCGAGCTGAGACGTGACACAGCACTGAAATCTGAAACTCTGGTTCTGGTTTGACACCACCTAATTCATTATCCTTCATTTTCTGATTAGTTTTCCTGTTGCCTTGCTCCTAAGGTCTCACGCGGCTCGTGTTAACATGATCTTGCAGGACAAGATCCTGTATTATCGCCATTTTCATTCTCAGCACTTCCTCTTCCAAGTGTATTCCCCCGTCTTCTTCAGTCTCGCTGAAGGCTCCGGCAGATGGAAATTGGGCGACGGGCCACGGCAAAAAATGAATTGCTGCGGGAATGAGATGTAATATCAGCAGCCAAACAATTGCACTGCATCGTCAGAAGTGGCAACCTTTGACCCCGTGGCAGCACAGCCACAAACCTCGAGGACAAACCCATTTTAGAAATGATCATGGAAAATCATATTGGCTGGCTGTGTGAACGAGGAGGGACGGACTGTATTACTGAACTCCCCCGTATTCCCATAATAGAGACCACACAATGGCACGCCGGCCAATTCTCTGCCCCGCTGTTAAAATGAAGTCCCATTCAGTTTTATGTAGGCCATCTGTAAGTCTACTCATGCCTAAAAATAAAGACAGAGGAATAGAACATATTCAGCACTCGTCCTTCGCTGTCAGGGTGAAAGGGGTCACTGACAGACGCGAGCGGACCCAGAGACAGCAGAGAACACGTCCGGTAAAACCATTTCAAGTCTGTTATTCTGATAAATACAACTGAAAGTCCAATCAACAGTGACTCCCTAAGTACAAAGCAAAAGATACATAAAATAAGTCAGAAACACAAAAATTCCTGGAAATAAATTCACTTAAAGAAGCAAACAAAAATTTAACACAAACATATGGTTTGAATTTGATGGGGAACTGGTGGTGCTGGAGGGGTGTGACCCCACTATTAAGACCTGGACCACCTGCACCCCCCCCCCTCCCCAAAGAGGTAAAAACAAAAGTTTGGAAGTGGTTCAAAACATTTATGTCCTTAATACCGTAAATGTAAATATTACAATACAGTTCCCACATTCATGCGTTGAAGACTCATATGATTTTCAGACACCCCTAAAGTGGACTGTACCATTTCTTAACCCTATTTGAACCTCTCGTCTGTCTTGTCTCACCTCATGAGTTTGTGGTAAACGCTAACCTGAAATGGGCTCGTGTAACTAGCAATCTAGCTTTGTTTATTGAATACACTTTAGTATCTTAACTTCAGAGATTACTAGTATTGGCCTAAAGTTACAGTTTAACCTACTACTGTTAGCTAGGTCAAGCTAGTATTTGCCTCATCTAACATTAGCTATGGACGCCTGATGTGTGTAATTCCAACAGTCTTACTAACGTCTTTCATCTTCCCCAAGTCAGCCTTAGGGCCTGTCAGTGGAACGTATTCTCTTCCATTCTTCAAGGTCTTGGAAGACTCCCTCCTTCTCTTGTCTGTCTAGTCTGCCCAGTCTGTATTTCGTCAACATCTCCTGCATCCTGTCTCTCCATCTTTTCCTAGTTCTTCCCAGGGGAAGCTTACCTTTTGCATTGCATTTGAAGGGGATTCTGTTGTCCAAACTGATTCAAACTGTACTAAGCATAAGACAGAAAACAAAGTCTTTGAAAACAACAAAGGAACTGGGGGTTCACACCTCTACCACATGTAACTCACCACAGTAACAGGATTTCCCAGGTATATATACTTGTATATCGGGTGTCCCAAAAAAATATGTAACATTTTATCAGCAAAGAAAATGGTCAAAGCATATGTCTAGGAAATAGGAAAGTTAATAAGGAAAGTTTACGGCTGAATAGAAAGCTGAAAGGTTGATGTTTTTCATAACAATGTCAATATTGGCCCTGCATTTTGCCAGTCTAGCATAAAGTCGCTGCACCTGTTTGACACGCTTGGTCTGGTGCCAAAACTCAATAATTTTTGTTCGCTGTAGTATGGTTAATCTTGGCATTTTCCTGAGTCTTGCTTGGCATCAACATAAACTTCAGGGTCTCTGCAAGTAAAAAAGAAACATAAGTGATTAAGTTTGTAGCATTTAAGGGTCAAACCGAGTGTTTTAAATGTTGTATATTTTTTGGGACATCCTATATCTATCTATCTATATATATATATCTATATATGCTCTATAGACGCCTTTACGGTGTCAAATCTCGCGCATAATCACATTCGCGCTGGGGAGGCCAAGATTTCATTGTCAGTGTAAACAAGCGTTTGCGGCAACTTGTTTGCAACATTGCGTCATTATGGAGGTGAGTTCAACCAAAATATGTATTTGGGTGGTCAACTAAGATAATCGTGAGGCTTTAATGTGAGTTTTATAAAAAATAAAGAAATAAAAATAAAAAGCGTGTTGCTGTTAGGGTTGGGAACCAGTTCTTTTCAGGTATCCTTAAGAAATGATTCAATCCATTGACATCAATAGCCTTTTTGCTTAATGATTCCCTTATCAGTCCTTCAGAGTGGCCCTTATTTTTGGGGGTGTTTGTCAGGAAAATGATCATTGATTACAGACCCTGCAGCAGGTCTGTATAATCAACCATTTCTGCAGCGCGGCTTTGCTTTGAACCTTGAATCAATGAAGCAGTGCTTCGATCTTCAGTCTGCTGCTTCGTTGGTTCTTTGTTTTATTTCACTTTATCTTAATTTTTCCTCGCTAAAACCCCAAAGAGCATATGTCTGTGAGTAATATTTACCTTTTTATGTTAAACCGACCTGTTATGGTCTTCTGAAACAGTTGATAGATGTATTTTATAACTTAAAAACGGGACTGATGCTAACACGTTAGCATGTCTATGGCGTTTTCAATGTTAAAGTTAGCATTAAGCTGAGCCATTATCAAGCCTCTGTCCCCAGCGCGCAAAGGCTTCTGGGATACTTTAAAACGGTGAATGGAGAATTTCCCTGAAAACATTTTTTGGTTTGTATTTTCTAACCCCAGTCTCCCTCAATGTAACCACTTAACACTTCAAGTCAGGTCTCAGAGCTGTGAATCCATTATGCTAATGGATTATGCTCCATTATGCTCCTGGATGGCAACCATCCAGGCAGACAACCAGCCTCGGGTTAATCCTATCCAACACTAAAAAAACAAAACAAAACAAAATCCTGAAACACTGACATTAATTAAATTTATGTTGTGAACAGGTTCCACAAAAATGTATTAGTTTAGGTTAAAGTGATGGATAAATAAATAACTGGAAGCACTGAGTGCAAACCTCCGCCAAGGCCATGGGGTCACTGATGACATAACATCTACACACCGTGGAATCACTGAACCTAAAAAAGTCTAACAATGATGTTTGCTCAGTAGTAAAAAGTTTCATCTGCTGTGACTGGATAGCATGTATCCTTAGCGCTTGGCATCACAGTTTATTGCAACTTGCACCTTTCCCAGAAGCTACTGTCATCTGAGCACTGATATTGATATTACATGTGCTTATAGACAAAAATAAATGAGATAAAATTCAATTTATTATTCAACTAAACTGCAAATATATGAATTTTTTTTTAACATTTATGAAACACTTCTCTAAACAAGGCCATAGGGTCACTGACCCTAAAGAGATTCCCTCCTTGGCACAGTGATCTATCCAACAATTCAGTGTTACAACCAAAACTATGATACATACACTTTTCTTTCCTTTATATTTGACATCCTTGACCATGAAAACATACCACTAGAACTTGGAATCACTTTTATGTCTTTATTAGTTCAAAGTTATTGTATAAAAACAATTTTTCGATAATGGCGGTTTTCTTCATGATCTAGCTCCATAACATTTGAAGCTACATCAAATCTGCTGACACTTTACTGAATCAGTACAGATTCAGCTACAATTTGGTGTTAGTTGTGCATCTCTAGCTTCATTTGTCACCTCACACTGACACTTTCTATTTTCCCTATATTTTTGCATATTCTAGATCACCAGATCCAGGATCCGAATGTCAAAATTCCCCCTATCCCGCAATGATGAAGAATACTTTAAAAAATTCCTGGATCCAGATCGTGATCCGGATCACCACTAAAATTTAATCACTTGTTCCTCTTGTCATTTCCAACCACTCCACAAAATTTCATCAAAATCCGTTCAAAACCTTTTGAGTTATCCTGCTGACAAACAGACAGACAAACAAACAAATGCGACCGAAAACATAACCTCCTTGGCGGAGGTAACAAGGCCATAGGGTCACTGACCCTAAAGAGATTCCCTCCTTGGCACAGTGATCTATTTCTTTTTGTCTGATTCTCTAAAATTGTATATAATAATCATTAGATTATTAATATATAAACAAAAATAAATTTAAGAAATATTACAATTTGAAAACAAATGCACCCGAACGTGATGACAGCTGCAACTGCTTAATGCTAACTTTTAACATTAAAAATGCCATAGACATGCTAACGCATTAGCATCGGGATCCGGATCGTGATCCGGATCACCACTAAAATTTAATCACTTGTTCCTCTTGTCATTTCCAACCTCCTGGCGGAGGTAAAAATAAATTTAAGAAATATTACAATTTGAAAACAAATGCACCCGAACGTGATGACAGCTGCAACTGCTTAATGCTAACTTTTAACATTGAAAATGCCATAGACATGCTAACGCGTTAGCACCGGGATCCGGATCGTGATCCGGATCACCACTAAAATTTAATCACTTGTTCCTCTTGTCATTTCCAACCACTCCACAAAATTTCATCAAAATCCGTTCAAAACGTTTTGAGTTATCCTGCTGACAAACAGACAGACAAACAAACAAACAAACCCGACCAAAAACATAACCTCCTTGGCGGAGGTAAAAATCAAGTTAATGCAGCATGGTGACTTAGTGGTTAGCACTGTTCCCTCACAGCAAGAAGGCCGTGGGATCGATTCCCACCTGTGGCCTTTCTGTGTGGAGTTTGCATGTTCTCCCCGTGTTGACGTGGGTTCCCTCTGGGTGCTCCGGCTTCCTCCCACATCCAAAGACATACATCTTAGGTGGATTGGAAACTTTTAATTGACCGCAGGTGTGCGTGCAGGTGTGAATGTGTTTGTTTGTGTATATGTGGCCCTGTGACAGACTGGCATCCTGTCTACGGTGTACCCCGCCTCACGCCCTGTGACTGCTGGGATGGGCTCCAGCTCCACCGTGACCCTTAAATGCAGTAAGTGGGTGTAGAAAATGGATGGATGGAAATAAAGTTCATCTTTAATGTCACTGACATATTAAAAAAAAAATAATAATAAAAAATTAAAAATTGAAGTAAAGTGAAAACAAAAAAAAATTATACTGTATAAAGTGCACAACCCACCTCGTTCAATTTTTCAGTGTATAAAAGAAATTCAAGTTTTTCTGGCAGTTAACAAAATTATATTAAGTCTGAAACAAAAAGTCCATAGAGATTCCTGAGTTTGTCTGTCAATCATCCTGGCCACACCCCTTACTAGCTCCACCTGCCTGAGTCGCCTGACATCAATCGATCATTATGTAAACTATATAATCATGCAAGCAGTGAGTTACACCACACCAGCGTTTAGGGTGTTGGTTTTGGGGGTGTCCAACATATTTGAATGTTTTCTTCATGAATATGCCACTTAATACCAACTTTTTGCATGTTCTGGGTGTAAGAATGAATTTCTCACCTTTTTGATGGTACAGTATGAATAATCGGTCTCAAATTAAGGTCAACTTTGTAAGTCTTGTCCAAAAACACTCCACAGTTTCTTTCTCCTGCTCCCTTTATGACATTAAGGTTTTAATACTGCCACCTACTGGACTGGGTACATCTGGGTTTTTAAATTTCTGGAAGATTAGATGCTTCAGCAGTGTTCCTCAAACTCTTCAAGACCAAGGACCACTTAACTACAAAATAAACATTTCATGGATCACCGAACTCCCCAAAACAAATCTGTTACTACACCAACACTATGAGACTTTGGAGTCTTTTTTTAACAGTTTGTGAAACACTTGTTAGATTATATTATTATTTTAAAATGTGATATTTTACCAGTAAACTCAGACTGCTTTTAGAGAGAGACTGCTTGAGCAGTATGTAATTATCTCTCATTGATTAACTGGCTGTTTCTGGAAATACTTGACACAGCAAAATATGTTCCAAAATGCTCGTTAGTCAATGAATTAAGTCTTCGCTATTTTGAACCTTCTAAAGGTAAGAACTTTGATCCTGCACTGGTAGTAAGTGTAGAACCTGGGCAGCAAAAATACAGAGTGGGGGATTTTGGGATGAAACATTCAACCAAATGGAAAAGTAAAAGAATTCAATTATGGCTAGAATGTGTAGCTGGGGATAGTGCCAAAACTTTTCACTGCGTAAAACCTTGACCTTGAACCCTGTCCAGCTTTTTGACAGTTTATAGACCACTGTCTATCTTATTTTTTGATATTTAACATATTTAACCTTTGATAGCCGAATTATTTGACAACTGGACGGTTGTATTACTCACCCCTAGTGTATGATTAGGGTTTAATTTTGTTGAAATGTTCAAAAAAATCTTGAAATTTAATACTTCAAACATGGTTCAGGTCTTGGAGCATGCTCTGGTGCCATGTCCATAACACTATGGAAACTGATCTTAGGTCCTGGATGGCAACCACCCAGGCTGACACCTGGTCCATCCTCACCGCACCCCAACCACATGGCCAAAATGTTGTGGTTGACTCTCTCTAAGTAACCACTTGTTTGACATAGCTACCCAAGGATCTTCCAGAAGTCATCCAGTTAGACCACTGGTTAGTGTCAAAGTCTGCAATCATCATATAGTAAGACAGGAAGGACATGGGCCTTCGTTCTCTTGCAAAGATCTCGTAACCTTTATTTAACCAGGGAGGTAATTGAGAACCGGTGTTGCAGACCGAACGGTCCCCCTAAAAATCTGTCCCCCCGTTCACGGATTATCACCTTGTTTCTGCTTCAAACTTCACTCCAGTCATCATCTAGCTCAGCGACAGATATCTGAAGCTTTTGTGCAACAATCCTTTCCACATAAATTCAGCATTATTTCATCATAAAAGACAGATGAAGCGATCAGAGAGCCGCGGCTAAAGGAGCTGCTAGCTGATGCATTCATTGTGCATCGGACACTGTAAAGTGTCACGGAATTTTGGTCATTTCTGCTTAAAACTGACGAGAGTGATGTAAAAGGTTTTACCTTTATCATCTGATGGTTAATAATCCCATTAATCCATTTTATTGCTTTGGGTGAAGAGACTCCATCTCAGACGTGATGCTGTGGCGGCGGACCGTTCTGTCTGCGACACTGGTTCTCATTTACAATGACAACCTGGTCACCTCTGTCCAGTGACCTCATGACTCCATAACCTCTTTCCAGGCATCTCCTCAGCTGAAACACATAGAACTCAGAATCATGAACATCTCTACAACTAACAATTTCAGTGCATACAGATACATGTGTGATGACCAGATCCAGGAAGTGACTGAATGCTTGATGAACAGCTGCAAATTCAGGCACTTCGATTCCTCACTCAGCCTCTCAAGTGCTACCATCAGGGTATCCATTGATTCGGCAAAGATCAGAGGATCATCCATAACGTCAAAGACAGGAAACCTTTTCCCTGTCAACAAAAGCCCCTTTAGCTTCTGGTTCCAACTGATGTGGACAAACCTCTGAAGCTGTGCATGACACTTCCAGATTTGCACATTTCTGGAAGTCATGTACAGTATTGGAATCCTGATATGGTCCAGACCCACTTTAGGCCATGGATTACTTCTAATATTGTGCAGAACATGCACATTCCTGCTGCTCATTTACTTTGAGAAGAAAGGGGTAAAGAAACCCGTTACTTCATTATGGTGCTTTCTGGTCATTCCTAACTGGAGAATGTTGGGGGTGTGATTACACATGCTGTAAAGGCTGGGAGCATGTTTGGGTCACACAGGAGGAACTGTTTTGTGTTACACTTTGCACAAATTGCTGCCATGCAGGTGTTGGTACGGGATTCTGTGAAACACAGTTATCTTATGTACAGTAGGCTGAAAAACGGTGTGTTTTATGTGACAGCGTACAGAAATCTTGTCGTTTTGCCTTCAGCAGGCCGTCAAAGTGTTACACAATACCATGACAACATAAAGCACCTGGGACAAGACTGAGCTGCAGGTGCTGCAGAGGCAGGTGGTTCCTCCCAGTCGAGGTGCTCAGGGACCTGTCTGGCACCGCGTACGCAGGTACACATGTCCCAGGTCCCAGGAGCCAGCTCACAGCCAGGGCAGCTTTACAACACACACTGTAGCACAAGGAAACAACTGCTGAGTAGAAACCTTTGCCCCCGTAGAATTAGTGCAAAGTGTAAAAAGTAACTGACACAGTAACTGGTGGCAGTTAGGAGACTTGTGGGATTTAAATGTGAGCTGGCACAGCAAACAGAAAACCACACGCACTCACTGACACCTAATGGAAGATGCAGACTTTGCTGCTCATGAGTGGGATGGATGGAACCGTGAGCAGGGCAAATGGAATACGGCAAGAAAAGAAAAATAATTCTCAGACAATTCAATTAGAATTCAAATGCTTGATGAGTTGCTTTGCATAACTGCCATATTTTCCACAGTATAAGTCATATCAAGTTTATTTATTTATTTATTACAAGTTTGGGAGGTGCTGCAATTTATACTCTGGTCCAATTTATATACTGAAAAATCACTAATTTGGTATTAATAATAATAATAATTATTATTATTATTGTAATGATTACTTATACAGGACAATCAAAGCACTAAACAAATTAAACTGTAATAATAAAAGAATAAATGGCAGCCAAAAAAAAAAAAAGTACACAACAATGCACAAAAATCCCAAATTAAAGTCCTTGTAATATCGGGAAAAAATAGTTTATATGGGTTTTTCCATTATAGTTTTGTTTTGTTTTTAGTATTTGGGACTTATATTCTGGAAAATATGGCACACAGATTTTTTTAAATCATCAAGTAAAATGGGATTAAATTAAAAGCTTTTACATTTCTGCATTGTAACAGAATTCAAAAACTAAATACAAAATTGACTTTTTAGAAAACTAAATATAAACCTGACAAAATGTAAGCTAATTGTATGAAAATTAATTAAATCTAAAACTGACGGAACACAGTCAGGCCAGAAAATATTTGGACAGTGACAATTTTTGCTATTTTGCCTCTGTATGCCGCCACAGTTAGCTTCAAATAAAATAATTATGATGTGCTTCCAGTTTACACAACTGAGTTGAAATCGGTATGTTTAAAAAAAAAAAAAAAAAAAAAAAAAAAAAAAAAAATCACATTAATTGTTTAGGAATTCCAGCCATTTTATACATAGTCCCTCCATTTCCAAAGCCCAAAAGTAATTGGACAAGCAGAATATGAAGATTATTACCAATACTTTTACAGGCCTTTTTTTTAAAAAAAAAAAAAAAGATGAGTCAGGGGATGGATGTATGAACCTTTCCAAGTCTTTGAATATATCTTGAATGGCATTTACATCATTTATGTAGAAATGGAAACAGGATGGTACCATGTGGTACATCTGTCTGGGGTGAAGGTAGTTCTGAAAAAACTGAGCAATGGTGCAAGAAGGAGACTAGTGAGGGAAGCCACCAAGACAACCATGATAACAAGGAATTAAAGGATTGTGCAGCTGTGATTGAACAAAGCAAGCACACAGCATGAAGCATTAGTCAAAATTGTCTTGGTGGCTTCCCTCACTTGCATCTTTCCACAGGGGAAGTAGAAACAGTGAGGGGTTCAGAAAAGGTAAGATTTCTTTTCTTGTGGCTCAAAATCCCCGGTGGTGCCCCTGCAAACAGTACTGCACAAGTGTTTGACGTCATGAGCTCATTCCCTGGAAATATGTGGTAGTCTGTAGTCGCACTTTATTCTCAAGTGTTTGAAGAAAAAAAAGGTTCAAGAGGGGACACGCTAAATAAGAAGGTGAATAAACCCCCTGAAATGACAGAAGCTGTAATTAGAAAACACATCAGAGAGGTCTTTTGGCAATGCTGGATGGTCTCAGATGTCAAAACACACACACACACACACAATTGTGACTCAAGCTGGTGTTTGAGGTTTCTGGAGTCTGAGCACCCACCCACACACACACACACACACACCGACCACTTGTTGTATTTGACATTCCTTCCTTTTATGTAAATTTAAAAGAAAAAAATTAGACGGAGTGTTGTTGCTTTGATAATTAACATAGTTCTAGAGTGAGGTGACAGGTGGTTCGGGTTCCCATGCTGCAGCAGCGGTACCAGACTGGAGATCAGGGTTGTTTGATTGTATGTTGGCCGGCTCACATGGTTTGATGGATGAGTTACTCGGGACCATTACTCACATGCTGCCACTGAGCGGCACCACTCCCAGCACAATCAGGGCACATACAGACGCCTAATTATCACCAATGAAACATGATAATGTGGGCGTAAATGAACTGCTGCACTTTGCAGTTCCCACATAAGAAGTGCACCCATTAGAGTGCATGCCTCTGCCAAGGCGTAAAAGCAATCTTGGAACCTTGTTTTTAAAAAGCAAATGTCAGATTAAATTCCTTTTACTGTACAAAAATTAAAATTGTCCTTAGCTGTGTGTGTGTGTGTGTGTGTGTGTGTGTGTGTGTGTGTGTGTGTGTGTGTGTGTGTGTGTGTGTGTGTGTGTGTGTGTGTGTGTGTGTGTGTGTGTGTGTGTGTGTTTGTTTGTCTATACGTATGTGGCTCTATGACAGACTGGCATCCTGCCCTATGACTGAAGAGATAGGCTCCAGCCCCCACCCACGGTATCCTTAAGTGGAGTACTGTAAATTGCTATAGAAAATAGACGGATGGATGCACAAAAATAACATGTGAAAATCAAAGTGCACACTTTCAGACCAGAAGAAAAGAGAGAAAAGCATTTACTGTATACTGATCGATATATTTGTTGCAATATTCCCCAAAACAGTAGGTGACAGTAGAGAGCAGCTGATAGCAGACAGAAAGCTGCCAAAACAAGACTTTTTCATATATATATATATATATATATATATATATATATATATATATATATATATATATATATATATATATATATATATATATATATATATATATATATATATATATTATACTTTTGCACCTGGGTATTGCAATAATGGATTTACAATCTTATATAGTCAATAGCAGGCCCGGCGCCAGAAAAAATTATTAAGGGGGCGGGTTCGCCCCCTGCCCCCCCCAAAAAAGTGCGCACCAGAGGGGACGTGCCTCTGAGCGTGCGTAATGAATTGGGTGCGCTCCTGGAAAGCTCATGTATTTAGGCTACACCGTTGTAAGAGACTGACTGCGTAAGAGTAAAGAGTGATGAAAAGTGTATTTTTTTAATTATTATTTGAACGTATAGACCCTCAGTCAAGCGATCACCTGCATACCACAAAACCAAACCAACAACTGATCTGAGAAATGACACGAGACAGTACATTAACCCCACATACAGCCCTCAAACACAGCGCAATTGGGCATGTGCGCCACTCCATGGCACAGAGCCCAACTACGCATGCAGTCACAAAGTTCTTCTGAAAAACTGGAGCAATCTGAATTCGGTTGGATGAATATGGGTGTGTGTGTGGAGACAATTCACCTCGTTCACAATGTGACAGAACTTAACAATGCGCTGTTACGCACAATAGCGCGCAACAACGCGGAACACTATTCTTGACCGTGCGTAATGGTTCCTGATAATCCTCCAGCAACACGTGCCATTAATCGTAACGTGTGGTAACAGGTTGCAGCAGTTCCTGAGGACACCTGACGCCTCTGCCCCGAATCATCACATTCGTGATCAGCGGCCAAGAATGTGTACTTCGTGGCCTTCATGACTTGTCGCCGTTATGTGTAAGCACAGCATTAACACCCTCCCCAAGTGAGTCGTGCTGCATGATCTGCCTTTTGCTGGTGGACTTGACGAATCCCAGGAACTCCAGCTCTGACACTGCTTGAATAAATCGAGCATGCTTTAGTTCGTCCACCTTGCCATAATCGCTGGACTCAGGATCCTTGCCCTCTGCCGCACTGACAAGCGCAACCCTCAACCTATCAAATCGCTTGAACACAGACACACACCATATCCATTTGTTTTAAAATAAATTACTTTAGTTAATTAATTTTGTTTATTTGTTAAATACATGATATTATTGAATAACTAATATTTTGCTATATTTTCCAGTATTTCTTTTTCTTTCTTTTTATTTTTATTTTTTGATAACTCTCACATCCGAGGGGGCGGGGTTGAAGACGTGAGGGGGCGTCATCCCCAAATGCCCCCTCGTGGCGCCGGGTCTGGTCAATAGAATCAAAATTAGTCTATAATTTTGGCCTACATGAGTTAAACTGTTATGACTTGGGCTGCAACAACTAGTTAATTTTACAATAGATTAATAGAAAAAACAGTTGATTAACCGATCCATTGTTGGTCCATGAAACTAAATCCTAGTAACACAAATTATATTTTTTGTGAACAACTAAAAGGGACCACACCTTTAAATTTAGCATTACACATTGTTAAAAAAAAAAAAAAAAATCACCCACACACACAAAAATACACATTTGCGCAGAACAGGTTTTGCAACATATAGCAAATCATAAACAGAAGCTATATATGCTGCTGTGGTGCAAGAAATTACATTCTTTGTTGCAATATTCTCCTAAACAGTAGATGGCAGTAGTGAGCAACAGCTCACTGAAAGCAGCTGGCAAGAGATACAAACATGCCCCCCGAACTGTGTCCTGTTTGGAACATTTACCAGCAGTAAATTCTTAACCTGGACTTGAATTCTTTTCTGTATCACCATATATGAGTGAACTTTAACATATATTTCGAGTAAAATGTTAAAAATCAGTGCATAGAAATGTTTTTTGAAAGCATCGAGCTCCTCCTTAGCTGATGGCAGTATTAAACCAATCAGCTTCCTTCCATGTAATGACAGCGCAGGTTCAGCGTGTGGACGGGTGACTGATGACCCATAATTCTTTTCACTGCATTGGCCAAAAGTGATGTGAAAGTGCAACAGTTACACACGGAGAGCAGCTCAGTGGGCGTGGCTTACGCAACACACCTACATACGTTTATAATAGCACGTTTGCTATGAAACAAACTGTTTTGAAATATATAAAGTTGGGGGGGCACTATAAGTGGATTTCCAAACGGTTTTGTGCTGTCATATTCTGCTCGGATCATCCCAGCTGTGAGGTTGAGCAGATATAAATTTGGCTCGGGTTTTGTGGCCAGAAGTTGAATCAGGAGGGACGTCAGATGTTAAGCCGCTCACACAGCGCTGAACTTTCTGGAAATGTTTTCAGTGGGCGCTCTGAACCGCACTGTCTGAACACGTGCACACATCCACATCAGTCAAGTCAGACGTCTTAATGCCCAAAAGTCTGAGTTCTGTCAGGTTCGGGTTTATGTTCCAGCCTGCTCTTTTCCATAGAGCGCTGTCAAATCTCCAGTTGATAATCCGACCTCACACCGGAGGCGGAACGTGAACATTTGTTTTGGCTTCTAAAGTGTCAGGCAGAAAATTAGCCTCGCGTTAGAATAACAGCATGTGTCAAAGTCCCGCCGTAACGTGGCTGTCTGCTGCTACGGAGGAGATAGCCGAGATGGGTTGTGAAAGCTTGCTGGAAAGGCGCCGCGCACCGTCATCCCGCTGGCAGTGAGGTAGCATCTGGTCAGGGTCAAAGGTCGAGCATATCCTCACAGCAGTATTTTCCGCCACTGAACACAAAGCTGCCGTCTCCACCACCGTCCAATCAAACGCTGTTACAGAGAGGCTGTTTGAAGCACTTGAGTGCCGCGTCCTCGTCTGGGTTTGTGACTGGACTGGATCAGGACGAAGGTCCAGGTTTTCAAGGACTCCCGTCAAAAAAAGTGAAAGTGACAAACTTTTTCACATCTTTGGGTCCTCGACCTTTACGATCAAGAGTCACCTGAGGAGAGTTATTATGTCCGCTATGGTTGTAACAAAATCATCTGCGTTTATTTATTTGTCTGTCTCTGTCTGTTAGTAGGATTACATCAAAACTACTGAACGGATTTAGACAAAAGCTCCACCACAGATAGATATTAGGCCACGGAAGAACCCTTTAAATTTTGGAGGCGATCCGGATTCTGAATCAACTTTCACTTTATTAGGTCAAAACTACATCACAGATTCTCACCAAATGTGCACCACAGATAGACATCAGGACATAGAAGACTCCAGAGTTTTGGAGGTGATCCAGATCCAGTGTCGCCGACCGAACGGTCCCCTCTAAAAATTCACTGTGCCTTCACTGCACAGGCATCTGAGTCTGACTCTCTGAGTCTGACTCTCTACACCCAAAGCGATCATAGGGAATAATGTGAACCATCAGATGACAGTAAAACCTCTTAAATCATTCTAAAGTCAAAAACGAGGTGCTCATTTCCTCATTTCACTACTGATGCTCCGAAGGCAGCACGTCTGAGTCTGACGTGTTGCTGGGGCGCTCCGATCGGTCCGCCGTCTTTTCCTCCATCTTCTTTTATGATGAAATAATGCTGAATTTATGTGGAAACAGAAGCTTCAGATTTCTGTCACTGAGATAGATGATGACTGGAGTGAAGTTTTAGGTAGAAACAAGGTGTTAATCTGTGAACCGCGGCTAATGACGCATGTACAGTGAAGGCAGGGCAGGCTGATTTTTTTTGGGGGGGACGGTTCAATCGGTGACACCGGATTGGCGGACATCAGAAATCTCTGATTGCTCTTGTTTTTTATGTTGTTTTCTTTGCAGAAGAAAGGGGGGGGAAATTGAATGAAGAGAACTCATGTAAATATTGTTAGAGGTTATAAAGTAAAGTTTTCTAAGCAAAAACACTTCCAGTGACCATGACTTTTGAAACTCTGAGTCAAAAAGCATTTTGTTTGTCCAGCACAAGTTATACTAATTTGAAATTTTAGAGTTCAGTTTCATCATCATTTTCTGCCACGTATCTGTGTTGCAGTAGACCAAGCAGCTCATCCCACACTTTTCTATCCTCACCAACAGCTCTAACTCTTCCCAGGGGATCCCGAGGTGCTCAAAAGCTATCTGAGAAATATAATCCTTCATGGTCTGGGTCTTGCTCAGGGCCTTCTCCCAGTTGGATGTGCCTGGAAGACCTCCCGTGGGAGACAACCAGAGGGGATCTTCACCAGACTCCCAAACCATCTCAGCTGGCCACTTTGAAGAAGCAGCAACTCTACTCTGAGTCCTTACCGGATAGTCAAGCTTCTAACCCTGTCCAGGACTGTAAGCCCAGATACCCGATGGAGGACTCTCATGTTCTCCCCATGTTTGCGTTAGTTCTCTTCGGGTGCTGTGGCTTCCTCTTACTTCCACAGACATGCAGGTTTGGTGGAGCTATCGGAGCTGCGTCAGTCACAGTCAGTCAGAGCTGCGTGTCGTCAGAGCGAGCTGCAAAAAGTTTGTACCTGAGTTTTCAGAGGTGGTGTTTGTAGTTGCCATCTGCCACGCCGGTGTTTGCCAACCCGGACAGTGGGAATACCACCTCAACCGGCAACTTAGCCCCGCGACTGGACAGCAACAACGTCCGAGGCCCGCCCAACGTGGTGAATTCACTGAGGCCGCGCGCTGCGTCATTAAAGCCACGCGTCACGAGTGCCGCTTCCCCGAGGCCTCGTGCAGCCACCGCGGATCCATCAGCGCGGAAACACCGAGGCCGCGCGGCACCAGCGCAGTGCAGATCCATCCCGGTGACAAACAACGCAGGCTGTTAACATCGGCGATCGACAAGCTGCTCATAAGCCGACCATGGGGCCTAAGAAGGTTCTGACAGCGGAGGAAGGTGACGATATTAAAAAATCTCTGGACTTTCTATCAGAGGAGATTTCTGTTGTGAAGCAGCAACAGAAATCAATCATGGATCTGGTGGAGGAGGTGAAGGCATTATGGCTCCAGAACGCCGAGAAAGAACGGCATCTGGTGCAGCTGGAAAATAGAGTGGCTGAATTGGAGTAGTACACCAGAATTAACGACGTCATCATCACAGGTCTTCACATCAAACCACGGTCCTACGCACGGGCGGTAACAGATGAGAGCGGAGGGGAGCCCAGTGAACAGGAGGTCAGCTCTGTGGAAAAACAGGTTGCTGATTTCCTCCTATCTAAAGGTATAGAAATGGATTTAAATAACATTGAAGCGTGCCACCCTCTGCCCCGGAGAAATGACGGTGATAAACGAACCGTCATCATGAGATTCATCAACAGAAAACACAAAACAGCACTGTTAAAACAAGGAAGAAAACTGAAAGGGACAAACGTATTCATCAATGAACATCTCACCAAACGGAATGCCGACATCGCCAGGAAAGCACGCTTCTTAAAGAAACAGGGAAAAATCCAGCACACATGGACATCAAACTGTAAAATATTCATCAAACTGAACGGATCACCAGAACAAGCAAAAGTCATGGCAATAAGGAACATCGAGGAGCTGGACAAATATGAACAATAGGTATGAGGACTCAAACACATCACAGCACCATGATGCAGACTGGAGCAACCCACTCATCCACATCATCTACACCCGGAGACAAGAGAGACATAATGACTAAGGATAATGATCCGTTTATTTCTGCCCAGGAGCTCTGTCTAGATACATTTAATTATAATAACTCTGCTAACCACCCCTTCGAATCTGAAAATGATCCTGATACCTTTTTCAGTGAGAATATTGTGAGACAGTGCAAATATTTTACAGAAGAACAATTAAAAAATTATAAAATCAATGATGAAAATTTTTCAATTATACATTTCAACAGCAGAAGTCTTTCTCGTAATCTGTCCACTATTAATGATTGTTTGAAAACATCCAAAAAACGTTTTTCAGTTATTGCAATTTCAGAAACATGGTTAAATGAGGATAATAAAGATCTGGTATATCTTGATGGTTATGAATTGTTCCTGGTTAATAGGCAGACGAGAAGGGGCGGAGGCATTGCATTGTTTGTAAGGTCAGATTATAACTGTAAACTCATTAACAACATGTCATTTACAGTGGACAACATCATGGAATGTGTTACCATAAAAATGACATCTATAAACTCCAAAAACATAGTTGTTAGTTGCATTTACAGAGCTCCTGGGACAAATATTGACACCTTTGAAGACATTATCTTAGGAATGTACAACAAAATCAACAGAAATAAGCATTTATTTGTCTGTGGAGATTTCAATATAGATTTTTTAAACCCTCACAATCATCCACAAATTACCTCATTTATAAACACCTTGTACTGTTTAGGACTGTTTCCAACCATCATTCATCCTAGCAGAATAACTATGGACTCAACAACTCTCATTGACAATATTTTAACTAACGTTATATCCGGTAATCTTAGTGGGGGACTACTGGTCAGTGATATCAGTGATCACTTGCCAGTTTTCTCAGTCTTTGAATTGGAGGGTTGTTGTAAGTATCGAAGCAATATCAAATTCATGAGTAGAAAAGTAACACCTGAAACAATTGATAATTTAAGGGAGGATTTATCAAGTCAGAATTGGTCAGATGTTTTTGTTGATGATGTTGACAGGTCATATGATGCTTTCATTTCCATTTTTTCCAGTTTGTATAATAAACACTGTCCATTTGTTGACAAAATATATAGAAATCAATATAGCAACAAACCATGGATAACTAAGGGACTTCAGAGGGCATGTAAAAAGAAAACGTACTATATAAACAATTCATAAAACTACGAACTAAGGAAGCTGAAAGTAAGTATAAAACATATAAGAATAAGTTAATCAATATCATGAGACTCAGTAAAAAAAACATATTATAATGAGTTACTTGTCAAAAATAGAAATAACATCAAAAACACATGGAACATATTAAATGAAATAGTAAAAAAGAATAGAGTAACTAGAGATTATCCTTCATTTTTTCAGAGTAACAACTACATCACGATTGATAACGACGAGTCTATTGCTGAACACTTTAATGAATACTTCGTTAATGTGGGTAAAAATCTTGCCAGTAAGATTGATTCATCAACTAATAACTTCTGGGTAAATAATTCAACGTTTAACAAATCTGTTTCAATGTTCATTGGTGGTACTCATGAAAGGGAAATACTTGATCTGGTTCATGGTTCAAAAAGTAAGAAATCGACTGATTTTAATAATTTGGATATGGCTTTATTAAAAAAAGTTATTGATTGTATAGTAAAACCGTTCAATTATATTTGCAATATGTCACTAAGTACTGGTAAATTTCCTTCTCAAATGAAAATAGCCAAAGTAATTCCTCTGTTTAAAACTGGTGATAAACACACATTTTCTAATTATAGACCTATATCACTCCTGCCACAATTTTCCAAAACTTTGGAAAAAATATTTGCTAAAAGATTAAATGATTATTTACTGAAGCATAACATCATTTGTGAAGAACAATATGGATTCAGAAGGTCTCGAACTACATCACATGCTTTGATGGACTTTGTGGAAAGTATAGCAACTGCAATTGATAATAAACAATACACAATAGGTGTTTTTTTTTTATTTACAGAAAGCGTCTGACACAATTAACCATGGAATATTATTAAGTAAACTGCAGAAATATGGAATCAGAGGTCTGGCATATGAATGGATAGCTAGTTATTTACAAGGCAGATTTCAGTATGTTCAATTCAATAATACAAATTCTGAACTCAGGGATGTCACATGTGGGGTGCCGCAGGGCTCAGTGCTGGGTCCTTTGTTGTTTATAATCTATATAAATGATATAAGTTGGGTGTCGAGTTCACTGAGATGTGTCCTTTTTGCGGATGATACAACTGTGTTCTGTAGCGGTGAAAATCTTGAACAGCTTCTGGACATAGTGGAGAAAGAACTGGAAAAATTTAAGGTTTGGTTTGACGCTAATAAGTTGTCACTCAACCTTGGGAAAACTAAATGTATTATATTTGGAAATAAACAGGCACCCAAATGTAAAAATTTAACTATAAACAATAAGGAAATTGAGTTAGTAACAGAGAATAAATTTTTAGGTGTTATAATTGATAATAAACTTAGCTGGAAACCACATATAAATTATGTGAAATCAAAATTGTCAAAAACTATAGCCATTTTGTATAAAGCCAAAGACCTACTGCCGCAAGAAGGGTTACTTACTTTATATCATTCTCTGATGGTACCATATATGACATATTGTGTTGAGTCATGGGGAAACACTTACAAATCAAATACCAATCCAATATTCCTTTTGCAAAAACGAGCCATACGAATCATCTGCAATAAACAATATCGTGAACCAACTCATTCTCTATTTGTGTCTTTAAATTTATTAAAATTCATTGATTTGGTCAATTACATTACAATTCAAACTTTATTTCGAGCGAAAAACCGAGCCTTACCGAGACATGTCCAGAGTCTGTTCCGATTGAGGGAATCCAGATATAGTTTAAGAGGTTGTGCAATTTTTATGAAACCACCAGTAAGAACAAATGTCAAGGGTTTTTGTGTGTCTGTGGTTGGGGTGAGGAAATGGAACAAATGTTCAACAGAGGTTAGAATGAGTAGTACCTTAGTGAGATTTAAGAAACTACTCAAAAAGAACATTATGTCTAAGTATCATAAAGAAGCAAATATAATTTGATTTATATGGAATGTTCAATTTATAAGTGGGACTTATTGTATATTTGAATGTGTGGGTATGTATATGCGTATGTAGATACCGTATTTTCCGGACTATAAGTCGCACCGGAGTATAAGTCGCACCAGCCACTTTATCCATTATAAAGAAAAATAAACCATAAATAAGTTGCACCGGAGTATAAGTCGCACCAGCCACTTTATCCATTATAAAGAAAAATAAACCATAAATAAGTTGCACTGGACTATAAGTCCCATGGACATACAGGTATGTTAACATGAAAAGTTCAGATGATAATATTGTGACGGCTACCGTTTTCGGATGCATATTTAACCAGTCTTAACTTGTAATCTGCAGAGTATGATTTTCTTTTTGGTGGCATTTTTTCGGGCCTTCTCCGTTGTCTTGTTAAGTTATCAGTAACGTTGAAATTTTTATTTTTCTATGGTAGTCAGAAGTCGCAGGAACAGTCACACAAGCCTCGAGTGCCCTCTCGTGAGCTGCATTTTACCTGTTTGTATTTTGCGGACCACATTGCGAGCCAAACCATGCAGCGCCTACCTGCGCAGCTCATGACCGGCCAGCGGTGTCGATACAGCTCCTTCCAAGTGCAGACGCTAATCCTCCGCCGTCGCTCAGTGCTCCCATGCAGCTCTCAGCGTCAACTCTGCTCACACTGATATCCAAGGGTTGAAGCTGTTTTGTTAGCTGTCCCGGAATAAACACCATGTTCGTCTGCTTCAAACGCTTTTCACAATCATCAACGCCAGCTCCTTCCAAGTGCACACGCTAATCCTCCACCGTCGCTCACCCAGTGCTCCCACGCAGCTCTCAGCGTCAACTTAAACACTCTGCTCACACTGATATCCAAGGGTTGAAGCTGTTTTGTTCGCCATGCTGGAATAACAGCAAGCACCGTGTTCGTCAGCTTCTCACGCTGTGGGTGAGGTGAGGAATACGCGTCCAACATTCTGTTCTCTGATTGGTTATCGCGACCAGCATAACCTATAGGACGGCCACCATACTACAGTGCCCATGATGCATTGCATTTCCTTTTCTGGTGGCCATTTTAAAACATAGATTGACTGTCACGTAAAATTGTTTTGTTACAGTAAATTAATTGAGATCCTACCGGTATATTTTTCATTTATAAGTCGCACCGGAGTATAGGTCGCACCCCAGGCCAAAACATGTAAAAAAGTGCGACTTATAGTCCGGAAAATACGGTATATAGATATGGGTAGGTGTATATGTATATGTATATAAGTGACTGTGTATATGTATGTATATATTTATGTTTGTAAAGTATATACGTATGTATATAGGTATATGTGGCACAGCCCAAGCAGAGGGTCACCCCCAAGAGCCTGGTCTGCTTGAGGTTTCTTCCCTATAGGGAGTTTTTCCTCACCACAGTTGCCTAGTGCTTGCTCTGGGGGTTGGTAAGGTTAGTCCTTACTGGCGTAAAGTGCCTTGATTCGACTTTCTTGTGATCTGGTACTATATAAATATAATTATAAGTGAATAGTATATTGATGTGTATGTCTGTGTGTCGACATGTAGTAGTGAATTTATATTTATGTAAATATGACTGATTAGAATTGTTGGACTTGTACTAGCAGGGGTGGGCGCTAATAAGCTTTGCTTCAGCCCACACCCTTTCGGACTCACTAGTTTTGTCTGTGTTTGTTTGTGGAATTGTTCATTTTTTTCTATTTGAATATTTTGTGTGCCGAATTAAAAAAAACTTTGTCACTTTGTCACTTGAATTGGTGACTCTAAATCGTCTGTGTGCATGTGATTGTGTTTGTCTGTCTGTATGTGGCCCTCTGATAGACTGCTGGGACAGGCTCCGGAACCCCCGTCCCTCACCACCACCGGACACTTGATCACAGTGAGCAAGTATAGAATATTGATGAATGAGCAACAGATTGGTGATTCCCAAAGTGTGGAGTGACAACTCTCTGGTGGGCCATGATGAAGGTACTGTAGATGGGCCCTGAGAGGTCAAGAAAATTTTTTTTTTTGATTTTCAATTTTGTAATAAAGTTTAAAATGACCCCCATAAAAATTATGAATTTTTAAAATATTATTATATAGCATTTAAATGGCATTATTCTACATTTATCTTACCGAGCTGTGAGCATGAAGATGGCAACAGCTGTGACATCTGACAAAAGTGACTTTCACTCTGGCTGACCTTGCCTGGACAATTCTAGAAAAAAGAAAAAAAAAAAAAAATCAAATTCTTTGACATTTGCCAAAATTACATTTTTAAAAGCCAATTTTAGGCCTCGCCTTAAAATTTGGTATAAATCAGTGAGCATGGGTATTGGTTATGCCTCAGATTAAAAAAAACAAACAAAAAAAAAAAGATTTTTGTTCACGATGATGTCATTAAGCACTTCTTTGTAAACCTCAAGTACAAAAACGTTTACACACAGTACTTCACTTTTTGGTTGTTGGCCTGGAGCTTGTTTTTGGACTGAACATCGATAATTACTGGCAGGAAGTGAACGCACCATCGTCAGAGTCTTCGGCAGATTTGGTGTCAGTCTGGGGTTGCTTTTTCTTTATTTTCTTTTTTTTATTGTTTGAATTGGACCACACAGAACAGAGGCAGCGTGTATGAAAGATGCTTCTGGCTTTTTGTCAAAACAAAGACGTAATGAGATCGTCGCTGCTCTCGGCAGGCCCCTGAAAGTTCCCCCTGCCAAACATCAGGGGCCATCTGCAGGTCAGGCCTCTCCTCCTGATTTATGTTCTTCTTTATCACACATAATGAGCAGCCTCACAATTAGCTTACAACATGCTATCAGAGTCCACCTCGGCGTCGAACCATCAGAATCGCAGCTGCCTCATAACCGCGGCAGAGGCAAATCTGCCCTGTTTTTGGTTTTAATGGGAGGAAATGGCAGCTTCGGTCACCAGAGCGGCTCTCACCTCGTCACTGCGAGCATCAGCTCGCTGGTTCCGTCTGCATCCTGCAAGCGACCTTTGAGGTTTTTAGTGAGCCATTAAATCAAATTTCTTAGTACCTGCTCGCTGCGCGTCGGTGTTAAATGTGGTGATTTATAAAAGGATTTATAAAAGGGAGCCGCGGTACGGGTGAGGCGGTGCAACCTGCAGCATTTCAAAAAGCACAGTGACAAAGCAGAAAATAGAAATAAACTGGAAGGACCAAGAAAAAAATAATCAGCAGGATCCAAACATTCATCCACATCTGCAGTAAATCCAACATATCCACAAATACGAATGAACTTCACGGTCAAATTTAAAAAAGGGCGATCACCTGGGCCAAGGTCAATGCGGTCAAAGGTCAAAATGTCCATTTTTCAGAATACTTTGAACAGGTGAACTCCAATTAAGCTGTAGAAACATCTCAAGGATGATCAGTGGAACCAGGATGCATCTGAGCTCAATTTTGAGCTTCATGGCAAAGGCTGTGAATACTTATATACATGTGATTTTTTTCTTCTTTTTTTTCTCTATTTTTCACATTGTTATTATGGGGTATTGTGTGTAGACTTGAGGAAAAAATTAATTGCTTCTATTTTGGAATAAGGCTGTAACATAACAAAATGTAGAAAAAGTAAACCGCTGTGAATACATTCACCATACATTATTAACGTCATTAGTTCCTTTCATTTTTAGTGCTGCAAAGGAGGTTATGTTTTCATAACTGGAGGTTTTCAGCAGGATTACACAAAAATTGCCCACTTTCACTAAACTTAGTGAAAACACTGAACCTGGACCAAAGACAAAACATTAAATATTCACAAAGATCCAGGATCCCCCCCCCGACCCAACTTGATTTACCTCAACCAGGGAAATTCCAGAATCCACCTCCATATGTGTGCCAAGTATGGTCCAGTAAATTCAGTTGATTGGACATGATTTGGAAAGACCCACACCTGTCTACATATAAGGTCCCACAGTTGACAGTGCATGTCAGAGCAAAAACCAAACATGAAGTCAAAGGAATTGTCTGTAGACCTCTGAGACAGGACTGTCTTGAGACACAAATCTGGGGAAGAGTAGAGAAACATTTCTGCTGCTTTGAAAATCCCAATGAGCACAGTGGCCTCCACCAGGCTCAGACTGATAATCTGTGATTTTGGGCATTTGCCCGGTGGGCCGCTGCACGTTTAGACGTGCGTGGGCCGGCCCTCCCATATTTATAGAGATTATGGAAATATACAGTGTTCTTGAACAGCGCACTGCTGTCAACACGAGGAAAGTCCGTGATCGGTGAAGCTACAGCATTTAATCGGCGCAGCTGCAGAGCCACTTCCTGAATTTGTGTCAAAATAGAAGTTCTGTAGTGTTTCATACACGGCACAGTCTTATTCTAGGTTTCAGTTTTGTTTCCGTTTGAACACACAACGGAGACTTACATCGAGTACAATGATTGACATGACCAACAGCCAATGACAATGGAGAAGCATACAGGGTGGCCAATCAGATTGCAGGAAGAGCAGGCGGCCGCTCCCGCCCCTGTGAATGGATTGAGTCCTCGGCGCCTGGACTTCTCTCCGCTCTTCTACTGATACAAGGTTGGAATCGTTTCTTTTATCTTAATTAACTGTGCTTTACTTTTGTTAAACTTTAAATGCAACAGCTATGGACTTCAGCTCCTTAATTTGCTGCTGTGTGAATCCTAGCAGTGGTTACACATTACCCCTCTCTCTCTCTCACTCACTCACTCACTCACTCACTTTGGAGACACAAAAACTTTTTTCTGCTTGTGTGCATTTGCTTCCGTTTTGTCAGACCCGGCGCCAGAAAAAAAAAAAATATTAAGGGAAGCATGGTTGTGGCAGCATCATGCTGTGGGGATGTTTTTCAGTGGCAGGAACTGGGAGACTATTCAGGATTGAGGGAAAGATGAATGCAGCAATGTACAGAGTCATCCTGGATGAAAACCTGCTCCAGAGTGCTCTTGACCTCAGCCTGGTCGAAGGTTCATCTTTCAGCAGGACAATGACCCTAAGCACACAGCCAAGATATCAAAGGAGTGGCTTCAGCACAACTCTGTGAATGTTCTTGAGTGGCCCAGCCAGAGCCCAGACCTGAATCTTATTGAACATCTCTAGAGAGATCTGAAAATGGCTGTGCACCCCATCTGACCTGATGGGGAGTCCATTCCTCTTTGCAGAGTTGCTGCAAAGAGGAATGGACAGAACTGCCCAAAGATAGGTGCACCAAGCCTGTGACATCATATTCAAACAGACTTGAGAGTGTAATTGCTGCCAAAGGTGCATCAACAAAGTACTAAGCAAAGGGTGTGAATACTTATGTGCATATTATTTCTTAGTTTTTTTGTTTGTTTGTTTTTTTAAATAAATTTGCAAAAAATAAATAAATAAACTTTTTCATTTGTCATTATGGGGTATTGTGAGTAGAATTTTGAGGAAAAAAAATGAATGATTCCATTTTGGAATAAGGCTGTAACACAACAAAATATGAAAAAAATGAAGTGCTGTGAATACTTTCCACATGCACCGTACTGGAAAAGGACCAGATTTGTGCATGAGACTGAGATTCAACATGCAAACACTCACAGCAACATATTCTTCTGCTTCTAAAATTATATTACAATGTCTTCCTGATTTTAGTTTTTGCTCAGGAATCGTTTTTTGTGTCTATTTAATATTTTCTGCATGCACCTAAAGGCCATAGAAGTAGGATAAACCTCGATGAGCTGCATGCTACCATTATCGATTAAAATGTTTTTGGAGATTCCTGGCCAATATGTCATTCTATGAATGTGTGCATAGCTCAATTGTGATGAATCCGGCCCTCCTACCAAAAATTTCTGGATCCTCCCCTGCATCTGGGATATTGCATAAGCAAGACAAGACATTTTTTTTTTTTTTTTTTGGAAGAGGATTGGATTGGATTTGATTGGACTGATGAGTCCCCATTATTGACCTTTCCCTGTACATGCTGTGGAGACCCTGAGAAACAACTCTTTATGACCTCATCATTTCCAGTATAATTGTACAATTCCTCCTTTAAATAAGGAAGTAATGCAGCATTACTGCCAGCTGGGAAGACTTTCTTAGTTTTTATTCTGATTTCCTGTGTGTGTGTGTGTGTGTGTGTGTGTGTGTGTGTGTGTGTGTGTGTGTGTGTGTGTGTGTGTGTGTGTGTGTGTGTGTGTGTGTGTGTGTGTGTGTGTGTGTGTGTGTGTGTGTGTGTGTCGCTATTGTAGACCTATTTGGGATGTAAACAAACAGCTTTGTCCATAGTTATTAATCTTCTGTATGAGTTCCAGAGGATCATGAACAATCTTAATGTTTATCTTTCCTCCTCTTCAACAAAACAAACCCTAATGTTGGAATCATATTTCATCCCAACAATATCACTCACTCACTCACTCATCTTCAACCGCTTCTCCGGGATCGGGTCACGGGGTCAACAGCTCCAGTAGGAGACCCCAGACTTTCCTTTCTCGGGGCACATTCACCACCTCTGACTAGGGGAACCCGAGGCGTTGCCAGGCCAGTGTGCGGAGATATAATCTCCCCACATAGTCCTGGGTCTTCCCCGGGGTCTCCTCCCAGGTGGACATGCCTGGAACACCTCCCTAAGGAGGCATCCAGGAGGCATCCTTACCAGATACATGAACCACCTTTCAACACAAAAGTGCAGCAGCTCTACTCAGAAATCCCCAAAGATCACCGAGCTTCTCACCCTATCTCTAAGGGAGACACCAGCCAGCCACTTGTACCCATGATCTACTTGTTTCAGTCATGACCCAACCTCCATGACCATAGGTGAGAGCAGGAACGATGATTTTGATTCAACTCCCTTTTTGTGACAACAGCACAGTAGAGCAAATGACATATCATCCCTGCTGCTCTGATTCTGCGGACAATCTCACACTCCATTGTGCCCTCACTTGTGAGCAAGACCCAGAGGTACTTAGGGCAAGAACGCATTTCCTACCCGAAGTAGGCAATCCATCGGTTTCCTCATGAGAACCATGGCCTCAGATTTAGAGGTGCTGAGCTTCATCCCAGCTGCCCCACACTCAGCAGCGACCCGACCCACTGAGTGTTGGAGGTTACAGGCCGATGAAGCCAACAGGACCACATCATCTGCAAAAAGCAGTGATGAGACCCTGAGCCCACCAAACTGGAAACCCTCCTCCTCTGACTACGCCTCGATATCCTGTCCATGAATATCACAAGCAGGATTGGTGACAAGACACAGCCCTGGTGGAGGCCAACCCCCACCGGAAACGAGTCCGACTTGCTACCGAGGACCCGAGTACAGAGATTGGATGGCCCTGAGAAGGGACCCCCTCACTCCATACTCCCACAGCATCTCCCGGGGTACCCGATCATACACTTTCTCCCAGTTCATAAAACACATGTGGACTGGATGGGCGCTCAGCCGGGGACTCATGTTGATGTTGCAGATTGCATTACGCCATCAGCAGGATCCACTGTTGTGGGTAATTAAACACTAATGAACAGATGGCTATGAATGCTATGTTGCATATCTGTGAAGAAGCACCCCAAAATCCTGCACATTGTTGCTTTAAATTTTAATCCTACAACATCAAACAAAGAAACTGAGTCTAAATGCTGCAGAGTATCTCGCTGCACGGGGGCTTTTAATTCATGTAACTGTGAAACACCCCGTGCAGCCAAACATCAGAAAACAATTTAGAAAGCTACAACGCTGATTTGTATTCAGAGTCACATCAGGGCAGATTTATTTTTAATTATTTGCAAACAAGCCAGTTAATTTGTTTAAAGGGCACCAATGTAAAATAACTTCATACTATTTTTTTTAGGATTTTGGTCACAATACTTGTAAATTATTCTATTTGAAACACGATATGCATAGAGAGTATGTTAATAAGATTTTATTGCTTCTGCAAAATATACATTTTAAAGCAATTGCTCGGGTTGGTAAAATCCATTAAACATAATTATGTGCTGTCTCACGTGTTTTCATGCATTTTTAAAGTGTCTTATTAGACCAGAGGATGTCAATTAAACCTTTTGCGCTCAGCTCTCTGTTCGGCAGCCAGTCAACTATTGTTTCTTCTGAGCTAATTAATATCTCCATGCCTCAGGCTCCCAGCATGCATCGCTGCACGCCGCTGACGGAGCCAGACTTCCTGGCAAATTGGGACTACAGGGTAACGCGCGCACACATGCACAGATGCTGGAGACAGACATTTTCCTGCAAGTCCTCGAGCTGCGGACTTCAAACAGTGCGGGTTTTAATATTTCACATTAATGTCAGAAGTTTAGGTCCTCGTTTCTTCTCATGCCATCATGACGATCTATAAAAGAGCAGTTGTCAAGGAAAAGTGCGCTATGAAGTTTATGTTTTAACTCTTATTGACACTGTTGGTGATATCAAAGTCTGTTTTATGTTCATCATAACAGAGACTTTTGGCAAAAGGCTATACAACAAAAATGAAAGTTTGGCGTTTCTTGAAAAATGGTGAGTCATGTTTGACCAGGTGTTTTCTCTCTCTTGCCACCTGCTGTTTTGGAAAATATTAGACTGGAGAATGTACAAAGTCTTTTGGTCCATCCACAAGTCGTAATTAACAAGTTGTGAGTAGGAAGTTTGGGTTGGCTTGCCCCCTAATTTCGTAATTCCAACTCATCAACTCAGTTGAACTCCACATACACTAAGTTAACAATCCAAGATCGCTGCTATGCGCATCAATAGTAAGCTGTCGTTTTTACAGTTTTTTGCACTTATGTGTATGTTGCTATAGTGTTTTTTATGCAAGAACTAGGGCTGCAGCTATCGATTATTGTAGTAATCGAGTATTCTATCGATTATTCTGGCGATTAATCAAGTAATCGGATAAAAAGTACTTTTGCGTTTTAAAACATTAACAGTCCAGGGCTCTCCCTAAGTCATGGCACAGTGTCACTGTGTCACCACGGAGACTGTCAAATTTAGTGTATCCCTTTGTGTTTTTCTGGGTAATTTTTTTTTTTTTTCACATCTTTACAAGTTTTGGATCTTTCCTGGTGTCAGGAGCTCAGTCAAAGTCTTGACATTTTGCTGAAATGGTGATGGGATGTGGCTTTCTGTTTTTTGTTTTCCCCAACTTGTAAAATTTAACCATTTTTATTCATTTATTTATTTATTAAGGTGGTGGACTGGGTCCCTGCATGAATTTCTTTTTAACACTCCCTCTGCGATTCAGCCAGTGCATTTCATTTTCAGCTGGAGGTTGAACATGCAGCCTCGCAGTCACTGGTTTATGTATTATTATTATTTTATTTGAGTTCCCGTGTTTGTGAAGCATTGTGTGTTGCCCAAAAAAAGCGAAAATTAAAAAGTGAAACACTCATTGTGAGTCACACATAAGAAAGTGCAGACTTCTTCCAGAGACTGTGGCCGGGACGGAGCTGTGTGAGGGCAGTGCTGAGCTGCTCACACCGGGCAGAGAGAGACAGCAGCCGTCCGCCGCGAGTAGACCGGCCAGCGGATGAAACTGTAAAAAAAAAAAAAAAACACTGCTTTGCTTTAAATGCACAGTAAGCTATTTCAGATGATCAGCGTGGCCCGTCTTTTTCCTAAAAGGCTTTATTTCACTCTGTTTGTCACGTTGGAAAGCTGTAGCTTTTGTGCTAATTTGATTAGCGCTTGCTCTACTTCTTCTTCTGTTTTTCTGGGGGCATTACATCGCCACACACAGGCCTGGCATATGTACTACAACGTTAAACGAAGCTTCGAGGCACAGAATTTGCCTCGAACATTTTTTGTAATCGAATTATTCGAATTACTCGACTAATCGTTTCAGCCCTAGCAAGAACCCGGTAGACACCACACAACAAACAGTAACCTGAACACTAAGCATACCTTCTTCCCCATCTATCCTCATCCATGACAGCTCTTTTGTAGACAGTGTATTCTCCAAAAGATCAAGCGCATGGCTTTGTTGGAGGCATCCCAATCTTTTTTTCACCTTGTGTGGAAAGTTAAACACATTTAACTTGGGTGTGACATCATGTCCAATCATGATTTATGACTTCTGAAGCAACTGGAATATGAACTTAAAGGGAAACTCTGGAATTTTTCAACCTCTGTTTTTAGATGTTTTTGGGTTCACCTTTTTGTTCACGACAAAAACAATTTTACTCATTCCAGTATTGATTGAGGATGCTAACACCGTTACAGGCTAAATAGCTGCACAAAGTCACTGGGGCAAGCTAAAAACACTGACAGTATATTGCTTCTTTTCACCAATGAACAGACAGAAATGTCATGAGAAGTGGCTAAGTATAAATTAACATTATAAAATGACCCTTTATTCAGTTGGCTGCTTACCTTAGCCACCTGACTGTTCTGCATCGCTAGTGTCCACTGAGGCATTACAAGTCAATTTTTGTGGAGGGGTGCATTCCTACTGTAAGCAGAAGAATGAGCCTCTCAGTACTGGAGCACAGATTTCTTATATGACCATTTAGTACAATTAACTGCACAGGAAGCCATATTATCTCTGATATTTTTATTTAAATGGTCAGAAAGGGCCGAGCTGAGTCCACCACTAGTGGCATCTGGCCAGCTGGGCCTATGGCCTCAACCAGGCACACACTTACACATAGCTGTCACTCAACTCAACCTCGCCCCTAATTATGCAAAACTTCATGGCTTTAAAACAGTTTAAGTTGATAAAAAAAAAAATTGGCCCGGAAGGTTGTCATGAATAAGGAAACTACAGATACCAAAATCATTTTTTCTCCCAAGTTGAAAAACATTATTTCTGCTGTAAATTTGGACATTTTAACATTGGTTTCTATGGGGACTGACTCACATTTGAGGAGCTGCAGGTTTGGGCTTTTTCAGCACTGGAGGTTTCCACTTAGCTGTAACTGTAGTGGGTGTAATGAACCTCACAACCACTTGGGGTCACTAACAATGATCTACTTTTGAGCTTGTTCTTTACTATATAGTGAGCAGCTCAATAAAAATAAATCAAGCTATTAAAAGTGGCCTCAGGGCAACGACTTTCCAGATTTTCATCTATCCATCACCTGAAACCTAATACTCCGCGTGTTCCAGGCGGACATTAACAACATCACATGATGTGGATGTATGTTATGTCTCTGCAGGCTTTCATGTGGACACTCTCTGTGTCCTCCTGTGACTCACGGCCTCCGTCGTCTCATATTTCCTCCATTTCCAGGCCTGCATTAACCACAAACTGCTCTTTATGGATCAGCCTGAGCCGGGCCCCAGATATCAATTATAGGACAGTCAGGCACAAGCAATATTTGGTCATAAGTCAGTGAAGCTGCCACACAGCAAACTCCTCCTGCAGCATTTAGCCAGCTAATAATGATTTAATAGATGGCCTTTGACAAAGATAAACAGTAGCCTGGTTCTTGACATGGGAAGCTACTAATTACATCATAATGTGGAAGCAGAGGCGCAGTCTGTTTAAGCACGAGCACGGGGGTAACTACGCGGGTGCATATGTCTTCCATATGGAGGGCCGAGCCCCCGGGCTGCTGCTCTGCTCCTGGAAACAGGAACAGGGGGCAAACCGCCAACATGGCAACTTCCCAGGCAGACGCAATCGCGCTGCCTTCGATCATTACGAGCAGGGGGTTAAAAAGTGCCGCATCAACGGTGTCATGATAACGAGTTCTGATTTCATTTGTGATCATCAAAGGTCGCTCATCACAGCATGCCCATCGTGCGTTTGACAATAAAGTCAATGTCGCTTCAATGACGCGCCTCCAAAACACGCCAAGTTTCATTATTTGGAATCTCTTCTTTGTTATGTTTTTTCCTTTAATGAAGCATTTCGTAGCAGAGAATCAAATGTTTTGGCAGTAAGTGCAGATATTTTCAATGATTTTGCTCTTAAATTTAATGATTGCGTGCCTGGAATGATGACTGTATTATGCAGTTAATATGTTTGGATAATAATCCGTTTCATGATCCCCTGAGAGGAAAAAGCTCATGTGGCTGATGAACAAAACTTTGGTGAACATGAAGTTCACCAAAGTTGAAAAGAAATCCATCGGAAGCCTGATGTATATTCTACGTGCTCTACACAACACAATATAAATGTACAAGAAAATTCCTGTAATAGAGTTTTTGAATATGTATGACTTCATCATGTGACATCTGTAAAACGTCATAATGAAGTAATTCAAAGCAGTCACTCACAAATATTTTGTTGATTAATATATGCTTTAAATGGTCCATCTAGGCTTCTTGGTTGTTGAGATATACAAAAAATGAGGGTTTTGGACCAGGTTTTCTTTGACCTTCAACCCTAAACAAAATTAAATCACCTTTAGATCTCTATCTAAGTAGTATGCCTGCCTGTTCTGCCACAGCCAGCTGAAACATGGGCTCTTCACTGGTCTTCTACAGCCACTGGGGTCCTCACATACTGGATCATGCTCAGAGACATGTTCTGACGTTCCCTCACAATGTAGGTGATACTCAACATCTTGGTCTCTCTAAGTAACCGCTTGTTTGACAGAAAGTCATTCTACCTTCGCCCAAGGATCGTCCGAAGACGCCTACTACCAAAGACATCCAGTTGTCACCTTAGGTCACCAGCTGCTGTCAGCTTAACTATCAGACAGGGAGCCCCAGGACCCTAAAGACATGGACCTTCATTCTTCTCCAGAGATATCATGATTCCATCAGATCTTCTCAGGCACCTCTTGATCTCAAAGGCAGAGGACCTAGAAAGATGATTGTTTCTAGCTCAACACTTTCACCACATACAGATACACATCTGATAGATGAGTCCAGGAAGTCACTGAAAGTCTGGATCTTAGTCTTCTTGACCCAGCACAAACACAAAACCACAGCTTCTCAACAGCTGCAATCAGGGTCTCCATTGATTCCACAAAGATCACAGCGTTATCGTCTCAGAAGTCAAGCTCAGTACTCCATTCCTTGCCAACAAAAGCACTAAAGCTTGGCTGGTTTCCACAAGCCAACACCCAGTCTGCGCAAACTGTAGAAGCCAGAACACAAGGAGCCTCACATGATGTGGGAAAAAATGTCAGGAACTGGTCTTTTTTTTTTCTTCATCTTCTTCTTCATTAGTTTATCAGCATCAAACTAATCAAATCTTCCAGACATCAATTTTCTACAAAGCCAAAGCTTTCACAGCCTTCACAGATCTATTTTTGTTTGGAAAATATGAAACTACGTACATTGAGATTTTTTTGTTTTGAAGCTTTTACATTTTTTAGACATTCTCACAGAAACCAAAACAAATTATGTGAACAAGATTATCTGATAAAGCAGCATAACTGAACATGTTTCATGATTTATTTATTTATTTATTTATTTGGGGGGGGCAACATTTCTTTTTTGAAAGGACACCATTGTGCTCCACATCATGACTTTAATAGGAAGCTGAATTATGCTGGTCAGTGTGATGTGAACACATGAGAACTTGGTCTGATGACTGTTTCCACATATTTCTGCTCAATAATGTGTTTGAAATGCAAACCTACCACACAATTTCTGTGCAGATACAGTCTGGAAGAGTATTTAATATTTTTAAATTCTTTATCTTATTCCCCTTTCAGAACTACAGTCCTGTGCAAATGTTTTGGCATCCTAAAATAATTGCCACTGTACAGTCCAAACCGAAGAAAAATGTCACTGGGCCACCACATTTGCATTTTTAATAATGTAATCAAATGAGCCTGAATGAATTGCAGACACATTTTGTCCTATGTTTTTGGTTTGCTTTGTGTCTGCATGTGTTTTCTTAATCCTGCACCCAGCACTGCACCTAATCATGGTCCTAAAAATCACAAAGTTTGATCAGAATTACATGTTTTTCATAGAGAATCGAGTCCCTTCCTGCACATTCCTGGTTGAGGACATCGTGCATGTTGCAGTGTTTGCCTAAATAACAATTTAGCTTGTGTGCACTGGACCAGAGTCTCCTCACCGCAGGAGCCTGAGTGCTTTATTAACTTATAAACAGACTGACACATGAAATGTGCCGTTTTCCACTTTTTAGCCGCGTTACTTCCCTGGAACTCATCACATAGTTCTGTCTTTCTGCAGGATTCAAATGACAGCGATAGCAGGCCTGTGCCGATCAGACGTGCTCGATTAGAAACGTGCAGAGGGTATTTATTGCTACTTTATCCAGCCAGCAGTGGAGGAAAAAGAAGTGCGGTGGCTGTAGGGGATAACACTTTTTGAAACATCGCTCTAAGTGGAATTAATTCCCGCTCGCTGAGAGCCCGGACATCCCAGGTGTTCCTGTGAAAATACCATCTGGCTCATTAATTGGAAGTTATTCCAGACGATTACTGATGCCCCAAAGGAACGCGGTCCACTCTCTCCATGCACGCTTATTGAATTTCATAAATAAAACACCGCGCCACGGACCGCGTGGTGGCTTCGGCCGTGGTTTTTTTGTGCAGGCCAACATCGATTAGCAAGAGTTTGAAGTAGGGTTTTGTTTTTTGTTGTGCCCACGGTGAAGGTGGAAATGGAACCCAGAGTGGAAAAGTGCAAATTGAACCTGTTTGAGCAACCAGACAGTGTTAAATTATGATTTATTATTATTAAATCTGCATGTACAAACGTGGCGTCTCTGGATGGAAAAGTGCACTGAGCTTTTTGTGGCGTGTAAACAAGGCAATAAGATTGGAAAAATAAGTCTTATAAACATGAAGAGATTATATAATGAGAAAAATGCAAACTAATTTTGTACATTTCACCATCACGAAACTTTACTTTACTGCCTTTTATAGCAACTGTCAAAATCTCAAGTGTGATGTCAAAGCGATGAGACTTTGTTCAATGAATTCATTTGCACACTGTCAAATCTTGACGTGGATTCCTCACGACGACGGCATCAGCGACAGTTTAACGTGTTTGTGATTGACTCTGCTCGCTGATTGCAGAGTCGTGCCCTCGCCCTCTCTAACTGAGGGGTCGCTCATCTTTGACCCCGACACTTAGCTGTGACTAACCCCCCCGGAAGGTCAACAATCTCACTTGCGCTGTTGTGTTTCAGTTCGGGTCAAAAAATGGATCCATGTTTTTCTTCCATCTGAAAAAGCGGCGGATTTAGGTTTTCTTCGTGATGGATAAATGTCAGCTTTCATTATTTCTTTTTTCCACAACCTGACCTTCTGGAGGACTCTCACACGAAACTCAAGATTGATAAGAGACACTTTGACCCACTTATAGACACTTTCTTCTGACAGTTTACTCCAACTTGATTTCAAGATGTTTGAAAAGTCCTAACCAGGCCCTGAGGCCCACAGGTGCCAGGGCTTATCCCCAGATTCCATTGTGTGAGGACTATTAGAGTCTATAACCCCCCAAGGACAGGACGCCAGCCCAACACAGGTTACCTCTCCAAGGCTGGTACCCATTTACAGCTGGGTGGACTGGGCCAATGCAGTCCAATGAGGTGTCTTGCCCAAGGACAGAGACAGGTAGCATGATCGGGAATCAAACCCAAATCCATGTCCTTATCCTGCTGAGCTACCACTACCTGCTTGTTTGAAAAGAACACAAGTAAATTTAGACACTTTTTGTTTCTCAGCCAAAACAGGCTTCAGGGAAACTGTCATCACATACACCGTCTGTCCAGCTGTCTGTCCACCACTTTCCCACGTTTCTTTGACCAATCAATTACTTTCAAGATATGCCAGGTTTTCATAAAAGCCTGATTTGGGGGTCATAAGATCAAAGATCAAGGTCATTTGAAGTGTTATTGAGCTATAAATTGCTAACGAGTGTTGTTTGTGATTGTGACTGTTAGTTGTGTTTGTAGGTATTCTGGATTTTTCCCATGTCCTGTGTGTCCCCTCCCTTTGTGTCCAATCCTGTTGTGTGTGCATGCGTGCAAGGGCACAACCGTGGTCCGTGTCAGACTCTGTGTAGGAGTGTATAGATGTGTGCGGGCGTGTGCCTGTTGTCCTTGTCTGTGTGTTGTGTATGCCCTCCTCTTCCCTGTGGGTCCCGCACGTGTGTGTGTGTGTGTGTGTGTCATTCGGTGTTTCTAGCCCACTGTCTGTAGTTCTTCATGTTGTTGTCATTCCTGTCGTGTCTTTACGTTTCCCCCGTTCTGATCTTCTGATTCTTGCTCTGTGTTTTTCAGGTTTTGCATTGTTTTGGTTCTTGATTCATGTTCTTCTTCTTTTGTTCATCACTGTTTGTGTTGTCTTTTAGTTTTATGTTTCTGCATTCAGTTTTTGTTTTCAACGTTCTGTCTTCTGTTTTTGTCCTCTGGTGTTCTCACGAGATTTCATGTTTCCATTCTGGTTTGTTCTCCGCACCTGTTGTCAATATGTTTGTCGGTTTATAAGCCGCACCTTTTCCTGTGTTAGTTGCCGGTCTGTTGATTTTTGTGATGAGTTGTTGGTCAGTGTTATCGGATGATGTCCTGGTTGTAAGGACCTGCCACCTGTCCAGGTAATCAGCTTTTGGATCCTCCCTTTGTTCTCCACCTTGTCGCTGTATGTTGAAGTTGGTTTCACTTTGGATCATTAAAGCACAGTGGTTCGTTGCACCTGTATCTGGGCTTCAATTTGACTCTGCTCCCGCTCTGAACCGTAACAACCAGTACATTAATGGCAAGTGTACATACTTAATTGTTGCTAAATGCTCAATATGTATGGTACACAGTCTGACTCCTAGAACCTAGTTTTATGGAATATATGTTAGTTCCTAAGGTCAAAGGTCACATTATTTCATTCAGTATACAGGAGCAGCTTGTATGTGGATATGGTGCCATCTTGTGGCCATAAATTATAGTATTTTTCATATATAAGTCGCTTTAGAGTATAAGTTTCAGAATGCGCCAAAATAGTTAAAGAAAAAACACACACACAACACAATTTATACTGTGGAAAATATGGTATGCTCATGAAGCGTTCCCCCCTCCGAGTGTAAAGCCTAATTTCAAAGAAGCACTTGAAGATGCTTTTATGCAGACCTTCTTGAGTTTCATGTTTTTAGCGTCATGTTCATGCAGAACTGTGAAGCACTTTGTTGCCTTTTGTGTGTGAAATGTACTGAGTAAATACTATATTTTCCAGAGTATAAGTCGCACCTGTTAAAAAAATGCTTCTTGAAGAGGAAAAAACCCACATATAAGTCACACCATAGTATAGGTTGCACTGGAATATAAGTCACACCTTTTTTCTGTATTATCAGCTCTTTAATTTGGTTTTTTTGTGCATTGACTTATTCTTATTTATTCTTTTATTATTAGAGATTATGTTGTTTTGTGCTTTGATTCCTGGGAAAGTCCCATAAAAATAGTCATTGTAATTACTATTACCAATAACGAATGTGTAATGTTTCGGTATATACGTTGCACCAGAGTATAAGACCTCCCAAACTAGTTTAAAAAAACATGACTTATACTTTGGAAAATATGGTAAATTTTATGGTTGGTGGGACAAAAGGAAGTGATAATTTCAGAGTGTTGGCACAGTATAGATCCCTGAAAGTTGTTGAGGTCCACATACTGATGAAACACCAGACACATCACGTTACAATACCTCGGGATGAGAACATGTCGCTGCAAAGACTTCAGCATCTGTTTTCTGATTGGCCAATCGCTGTCATTTCCAAAAGCATCATTTTTTAAAACAAAGAAACCGAGGAAACAGTTGAAGGCCCGTCATAGATAAAGCCTCATTTCCTCCATAGATTTAATTATCGGGAGTCTCATTAATGAGTGATTGATAGAAGATCCCGCACCTAACGGATAATCAATAGGATCACCCTGCAAACAGCCAATCAATCAGCCGGGATCCCCGCATCATCTGCGCCATCCGGCCTGTGAGCGATGGTGACACCTGTAATTGGATTCACTCTGCGAAACAACGGAACAGAGGACCGGTCTGGGGGAAAAATTAGACAATTATACAGAGCTGTAAACGCTGTGCACCGGATTTAGACAAACTCATATTTATTCTGAGCGGCCAAGTGGAGCAAAAGGCGCAGCCGCAGCGGGCGCTCTTCAGAGGTGTTTTATTGAATATGTCAGGCTGTTTCCTTCTCTGCGGCCCAATCCTTTCCTCTATCTGTGCTATCCATCACACAATCACACACACGCACAGGCACACAAACTCCAAATGATGGGTTTCTTCATACCCCCCCCCGAGAACCAGTCGACCCCTGCACCAGATTAAAACTGACACTCATGACCGATACTGACAGGGGGAGAAAATACTGTGGGTGAGGGTGAACAGGGAGGTGGGGGGGGGGGGGGGGGGGGGTTGAACGGTAAGTTTGGAGCGACAGACTAATTAGGGCTTTCCTGTGTGAAGCTTTGTTTTTGTATTTACTCCAGAGCATCAGAAGGCCAAACTCCACTCTGACCAGACTGGATTGTATTTCATAGCTGACTCTCACAGAGTGACAGCTTTACTGAAGCTGTTACACAGAACTGAGAAGAGCTAGACAAGATAACTTTGACATGTAGGTTAAAAAACAGGAGAATGCGCAACCCAGTCTCACGAGTTTTTTTCATGCTCCCGTCATGAAATGAGTCAAATTTTCATGACTGCGTTTTTATCTTACTATTACTAACCCTACCCCTTCCCCTAACCCCAACCATAACCCCCAGACTCCCCTCCCTGCATCACTTTTAATTTCATGCACCTGTCATGGAATGTGAATAAATTCATGCTCCCATTATGAAAATTTGGCACTTTTTGTGACAATATCACAAACCAATAGATTAATGTATTTTTCATGATGCTGAATCACGACATGCCGTGATATATGGTCGTGAATACACCACCTTCAGAATTGGCACAGAATGACGCCCTCTGCAAGCTAAGGGAGAAGAAGTACACTGCACTGGATCCTGTCAAAGGTTTTGTATGGAACTTTATTCTTCTCATATGCTTTTGCATTCCCATGATCTGTCTACATAAATAGTTTGTTTCTATGAGCTTGACCTACAAGGCTAAAAGCCATCTCCAAGAATCTCTCTGTTTGGAGATGCTGATGTTCTTGCAGCAGGATAGCACTCTGGCCATGTGGCATGCTTCACTGTACCTGATTCAGCATGTAGGTACCTCAGTGTTGAGGTCCCCAGCAACTGAATGACAGCAAGGAAATGCCCATGCATCATTGGCTGTGAGAAATACATGATGTTGGACCTGAGGAGGTTCAGAAGGGTTGCAGATGCAGCGTGGTGGATACTAATCCTGACATGACCTGTTCAGAGTAATTTCTCAGGCACACTGTAGAAAAGACAGAGCACCTTCAGGTAAACAAGATGACAATTTTGATCTCCTCCACCCATCCATACAGTGTTCAAAATCCAACCCTTCATCCACGTTGTGACACCTTGATAAGGGATCAAGTCAGGGATTGTCTGGCTGAATTATGGTGGGTAGCTTTTATGCCCCTTGGCCATTGCAGTAGCCAAGAAGACCCAACAGGAACCCTGAACATGAGACAGCTAACGGGGTGAAAGAGCAAGTCCTCAACGGCAGATCAGGCAGAGGAGGTGACTGTAACCCAGCGGTATAGAGAAGGTGGATGTTGGCTGCAGCAGGTCCTCAGACCCCCAGTCGTCTGTGTTTCCCCAGCCAAAGGACCAGACTAAGGATCTGTCAAGGACTGCATGTTTGTTTGCAACAACATTCCCATGTTAAACAAACCCATGCACAAGTGTCTCTAGATCGACCTCCATCCAGGAATTGATCAAGAGACAATCTTTTTCACCACTGAGGGATTGCTATGACAATATGCTGCTCATATTTGTTTCCTTGCATCAACCAGAATGACTGATGTATCTTACTGTGTTGGACACAAGTACATGTAGATGTTTAGAAAGAGTTACAGTTGTGCTCAAAAGTTTACATACCCTGGCAGAATCTTTGTTTTTTGGCCATGCAGAGAACATAAATGATAACACAAAAAACCTTTATTTCACTCTTAGTTAGTGGTTGGGTGAAGCCATTTATTGTCAAACAACTGTGTTTCCTCTTTTTCAATTAAAATGACAAGAGAACTACCCAAATTACCCTGATCCAAAGTTTACATACCCCTGTTTTGCATTTTGTATCACGTTATCCATCTTTATAATGAAGTGGCATAGAGGAGAATTTTCTTAAAAGAAGACCTGAACGTTTAGCTACAAATTGCCAGAAGGTACATCTGAGATGCAAGCCTGGATTTGATCTGTTTTGGTGAAAGAATGTCCTTCTCCACTCTACTCCACAATGAAACTGAGAGTGGTGATGCAAAATTCAATGAAATAACTAATTGCAAGACCTGACAATTGACCAGAGGCATAAATGAAATGAATTAGGTGTCTAGATCAAGTTGCCAATCACTGAGATGAACTACATCCTGCAGAATATAGAATTAGCTTCTTCTTTTATTTTGTTGTCTTTGTAAAATAATGAAACAATTGTGACCCTAGATCAAAAATGTTGCAATCTACATTATATAAGTTCATCTTCACATGTTTTAAAAATCCATATATATATATATAGAGAGAGAGAGAGAGAGAGAGACGTATGCAAAAGTTTGGGTACCCCTGATAATTTTCATGATTTTCCTTTATAAATCATTGGTTGTCTGGATCAGAAATTTCAGTTAAATATATCATATCGCAGACAAATAGTGATATTTGAGAAGTGAAATGAAGTTTCTAGTATTTACAGAAAGTGTGCAATAATTATTTAAACAAAATTGGTCAGGTGCATACATTTGAGAACCCTTGTCATTTTATTAATTTGAATACATTTAGCACTAATTATTGGAACACAAAATTGGTTTGGTAAGCTCAATGACCTTTGACCTCCTTACACAGGTGAATCCAGTCATGAGAAAGGGTGTTTAAGGTGACGATTTACAAATGTTTCCCCTCTTTGCAGCTCTTCTAATGAGTGGCAATATGGGAACCTCTAAACAACTCTCAAATGACCTGAAAACAAAGGCTGTTCAACATCATGGTTTAGGGGAAGGATACAAAAAAGCTATCTCAGAGATTTCAGCTGTCAGTTTCCACTGTGAGGAACATAGTGAGGAAATGGAAGACCGCAGACACAGTAATAGTTAAGGCCCGAAGTGGCAGGCCAAGAAAAATCTCAGTAAAGCTGAAGCGAAGGATGGTGAGAACAGTCATAGTCAACCCACAGACCTGCTTTAAAGACCTACAACATGATCTTGCTGCAGATAGTGTCATCGTTCAACTATACGGCACACTTTGCACAAGGAGATGCTGTAATGCAGAAGAAGCCTTTTCTGTGTACATGCCACAAACAGAGTCGTTTGAGGTATGCTAAAGCACAGCTGGACAAGCCGGCTTCATTTTGGAATAAGGTGCTGTGGACTGATAAATCTAAAATTGAGTTATTTGGACATAACAAGGGGCAGTATGCATGACTGAAAAAGAACACAGCATTCCAAGAAAAACACTTGCTACCTACAGTAAAATTTGAGGTGGTTTCATCATGCTGTGGGGCTATGTGGTCAGTGCAGGTACTGGGAATCTTGTTAAAGGTGAGTGTCACATGGATTCCAGTCAATATCAGCAGATTCTTGAGAACAATGTTCGTGAATCAGTGACAAAGTTGAAGTTGCGCCTGGGCTGGATCTTTCAACAAGACAATGACCCTAAACACTGCTCAAAATCTACTAAGACATTCATGCAGAGGAACGAGTGCAATGTTCTGGAATGGTCATCTCAGTCCCCAGACCTGAATATTATTGAAAATCTGTGGTGTGCGTGTGTATATATATATATATATATATATATATATATATATATATATATATATATATATATATATATATATATATATATATATATATATATATATATATATATATATATATATATATATATATATATATATATATATATACACACATATATATATATACACACACACACACACACACATAGGGGCGGGGGTAGGGTTTTTTTTAAGAAATTTTGATGTCCACAAAATTGCAGTTGTGAATAAACAATGAGTTTATTATTATTCATTTATTTATTATATTTTAAGAATAACAATATTTAACTCCTAGATCTGAATTCTTCCCCGAACACAGTAATATATAAATATTTTCCCCCAGTACTGTGACCTGATCTCGGATAAGCAGTTGAAGATGAGTGAGTATGTTCCCCAGTTTCCTGAAAAATTACTTCATGAAAGAAAGCCAGTTAGAAAACACCTGTGTGTACAATAAAGATTACATGGTTATTATCATTTGAAGTAATAAAGATGAAACTCTTCTGACGTTTGGTTTTGGCTCATTTCCATGTTAAATGATGTAAAGGCCAGTTTAAAAACAAAAAGATTTGTTAGTTGCTCAACAACACAAAATCCTAACCATGAAAAAACTGAAAACTCATCAATGAAGTGGTGAACAAAAATATGTATAATCTATCTGGAGCCTCACATATCCATCCTGAGGGAAAAGTCTTTCAACTCTCATCCATGCATTAGTCATTACTGGCCTCAAAATTCTATTATTTCATTATCTCAGGTTAGTAATTTGTCTTTAAATTAATCATTTGTGCCTTTGAGCCTGATAAACTGTTCCATCAAATTACCAACTGTGCTTTCAAATTGCTTAATTTACTTCCTCAAGTTAATAGCATTATCACTTTAATTCCAGTTGTCCTTGTGGAACTGACACTGTGTCTGGAGAGTTTGGACTTAATACAGTTTGATTTTGATTGCACATTTAGATACATGGATATTAAGAAGATGATCCTTCATAATTATTCTAGTGCAGTCTGTAGTTTTAGCCTCATGGCATTGTTAGTGTTACTGTCACCTTGTTCTCTGTATGAATTTTAGTAAATGATTTACTCAAACCTGAAAAGTATATTGGGCCTATGGATGGGAAGAAGTTACTTGATTTTGATGAGGATCAATGATCAAGATCAGAAATCAAGGTCAAATTTCTGGCCCCATGCTGGCCACAAGCTACTTTTCAGAAAAATAGTGAATTTTATTTAAATAAGTTCAGATATTTTATTGTTGGTGAACTTGACTGTTTAAGCCCATGTAACATTTTGTCAATATGCCTGATACTTAAATGGGCGTGAATGAGTTTTTTGTTTGTTTTAATTCGTGTGCACTTAGAGAGTGCATTATGCCTGCAGTAAAAATGGTTAAAACTAATACCTCTGCCAAGGGGAAAAAAAAAAGAGCAGTCAGAAATCTGACTTTGACATCAGATCCTTGTGACATCATAACGTGAAAATGCCATTGAATCATATAAAAGAAATTGTCTTGCAAGGTTGAAGATATTGACGAAAGAGATCATCTTTCTCAGTGTGCAACTTAAATCAAATGTTAGAATCTCGAGCTAGTTTCTAACATTTCCTTTAAGTTACAGTTCATTCATGTTAGTTCAAGCTAATGTTAGTGATTTTTCCAACTTTACAGTCTAACTTTTGTTTTGACTCACATTTTAACTGATGTTAGACTTCTGAAGCTAATGTTAGTTAATTTCTAACTTTGCTTTAAGTTTATCATGCTCCGGCCCTTTAGGGCCGTTTGCCATAAGTATGGATTTGTATCCATTGGTTGTTCATGTCTTGTTATCATGGTCTTGCATCCCTTATGAATGGTTTTGTTTCATTTATCTTTGCTGCTCACGTATATAGTTTTGCTTTATTATTTATGTTTGCTTTTATTCTTGGTGTTGCTTTAGTCTAATTCTGTTCATCACATTAATTGTATTATGCCTTAGTCAAAGGTTTTAGTTATTTATCTTCAAGTGTTTCTTCTGATTATGTTCCGTTTGTCACTTTTTGCTCATCAGTTAGTTCTTTTTATTTATTGCACTATTCTGTAGTCACCGGTTTTGTTTTGCTGCTGTTTAACGAATACTTTGTTTCGCCACCTGGTTATCTTTCATTTCTTCCTTCAGCCATTAGTTTCCATTCTAGTTTTGTTTTTATTTTGATGATTCACTTTTTAATTCATTAGTTCATTCCTGGTCATAGTTGTATTGTATTCTGTCCACAGTTTCTGTTATTGCCTCGTCTTCTTTGATTGCCCCTGCACCAGCACTTGTGTCTGTGTCTCTCACTGACTCTTTCTGCTCTGTGTTTTCATCCACTTCTACTCTTGCACCTGCTCACGTGTCTTTGTCTCTTTCATCATGCCACGCTGTGTTTTCCTGCCTTCACTCTCTTGCACTTACCTTTGTTTTCCCTGGTCACGCCCCCTTCCAGAACCTTGACTGACACCTGTGTCTTGTTCCACTAATTACACCACCAGTTATTTAAGCCCTCACAGCTCACTGCCAGATTGTTGAATGTTATTCACTTTCCAGCCGTTCCTCATCTTGTTTTGCCTTATTGTTAGCCTGCCAGTGTTTGACCTTGCTTTGCCCTTGACCTTGTACTTGTCTTTGCCTCTGAACACCTCCACCCCTTGCTTTTTGACCTCAGCCTGTTTTTTGGACAACGCTTCAGCCTCACGTCTGTCTGTACCTTTGCTTCGCTGCTGGACCTCCCGTGTACCGAATCTCTGCTTGTTTAATTAAACCTTTTTCTTACACCATTCTTCTTGTGAGAGTTTTGCATTTGTGTCCTGCTCTGTTTGTGCCTGACAGTTTAACTAACAGCAGCAAATTTAAGCTAGTGAAGTTCTAAGCCTTAGTTTCTAACCTTTTTGCTTTAAATTAAACTAACGCTAGCCAGCTAATGCTAATGTCTCTGAGTTGCTAACACTAGACAGTTTCTAACTTTTGCCTTAAGTTACAGCTCAACTCACTAATGTTTGCTCACTAAAGGTAACATTACATAGTTTTTACCTTTTGCTTCACATTACAGTTTATCAAACGTTAGCTAGCTCAAGCTCATTTTAGTGAGTTTCTCGCGTACATTTCTAACTTGTGCTTTAAGTTACAGTTCAACTCACTAATGGTTTTACATAAAGGTAAAATTTTAGAAAAAGGATGGATGATAGGTGTTAACATGGATTATACAGCACATATTTCAATCCAGGGGTGCCACCAAGGATTTTGGACCCCATGGAAAAAAAAAAATCTTACTGTACCACCCTGATATTATTTAGTCAGTATGATAACTGTATTGGTGGCCTCTCTGGCGCCCTGTCAATCATGGGCCCCTAGAAGCCTTCTCATTATTCTCCCCTTTTTGACACCCATGTTTCAATCTATAAGATTTGGGATTCTGTTGCTGTGTTTATTCTGTGTGTAGGTGTAGCATTTATAGAGTACATCAATTAAAAAAAAGAAACTCTCCCCGAGGTGGCATACAGATGTGTACAAGCATGTGACACTGATATCAAAGTGACAGACTGAATGTATACGTTACTTTACTGTGAATTACAATACGTCCATTTCCTGTATTGTACTTTGAGTGATTTCTCCCTGAGGATAATTACAACCTCTACAGTTTAGCTTTTCTCCACTGATTTCCTGCTCCATGAAATTAGGCCTCGCTGAGTCCATTAATCATCCCATTACCGTGGTAATGCCCTTCTCTAGATATAGACCCATGCCTGGAATACTGGCCAACAATAGCTGATGGTGCCAACAACAACACTAGCAATTGCACGATCAGTCAACAACACTTGATTACGGCGCTTTAGATAATGAGCGTGTTTGAACATAAGCAACACAGACCTCAGTCTTTATCTGTGGTTTGCCTGACTGCACTGAGGTGAAACCTACAAAAATAACCATTATAACTTTTGTCCTCTAATGTAACCAAAACAGACTTGATGCTAATTATTCTCATGTTAAAACCAAAGTGTATTCATCATTTCAAATAAAAAGTCATACAAATATTCTAACAATTCACACGTTTCCAAGGTACATCTATCACCATTATCAATTAGAGAATTTTCATTAAATTTTCTAGAAGAGTTACCCCACCCAAAAATGAGCCTATTAACTATACAGGTTGAAGGTCATATTGAACGTGACATTCAAAGTGAATCAAACCTTGATCGCTATGTTGGTTAAATGGTCACAGTTGCTATTTGACATGAACAGGCAGTTATATGCGAGCTTCCATATATACCAATGGAGGTCACAATCAAGGTGGCTGAAGCTTTGATGGTTTATAGTGACTAAACAGTGCCAGATATGCCCAGGGTTACCATTAGACATGAATAGGAAGTCATACAGTGCTGTGCAAAAGTTTTAGGCACATTTAATGAATAATAAAAGCATTTAAAAAGTATACAAACTGATAAATATTTATATAAAAAATGAAACGTGATGAATTTCAACTTTGATAATTGATATGACGTTAAGGTTGTATTTACTTGTGATTTTTATGGCTATAAGTTGCACCAGCGTCTAAGTCGCAGGACCTCAAAAATATTTTAGGATAATGCGATTTAAAGTATGAGTAATTGCGTTTTGTAATAATTTTAATATTGCATGATCATTTGCAACGTGCTGGTGTGATATATTCACTGGCTAGTATACTTACAGAGAAAATATTCTGATTATTATTAGTAGTAGTATCTACATTATAATAGCCAAGTGGCCTCTGTGTGCGTATGTGCTTGTGTGCTTCAATCACACCGAAACCAGGGAAAGCTGACATTTGCCATTTGGTATGCTTAGGTATTTTGGATCAAGAATGAACGCTGCGAAAACGTTAAGTTGATAGAACTATATTTTTTGAGAAATTAGTGATTTTAGCTAACCAGTAAACAATGGGCATTGTGTTGCAATGCGTCATGGGAGTTTGATGTTGTTATTGTGGTTCATGTTAGTTTAAACAGTGCTGTTAGTGTTATTGTGTTTTTGTAGTTCAATTGGGTAAGTCAGTTTAGTTCAGTCATGTTGTCGTTATCATGAGTGAAAAGAGTATTGCTTTTGATGTCTTCTGCCACGTTTCTGTTGTGCATGTGTAAAAATAAAAGCACCTGCTTGCAGCAGAACGCAGAAAAAACAAAAAGCTCTGCGTGTGTGCAGCTGGGGACATCTGACATTTGCCCTCTGGTATGCTTATATATTTTGGGTCAAGAATGAACAGCGCCAAAACGGAACACTGATAGGACTAATATTTCTGGAGAAACTACAGATATTAGGTAACATTGCTAATTATATTCTATACACTGTTCCAACAGGTGACGGTGTATCATACTTTATTAAAGCCTGAATGCGTGTGTGCATGATTTTATTTAGTATGTTCAATGTAAGTACATAATGTAATTGTAAAGACATTAAAAATACATAGATGACACAAGAAAGTGAAAACACTTATTTCCATTGTGGTCCATTTAAAAATCAAATGACAAAATAAAATAATAATACCGATAATAATAATAATAATAATGTGTGTATATGATAACAATAACCTAAACAATTTATAGATACATTAAGGCAGTAAATTAATGTTAAGAAAATTGCATAATTAACAGGAAATAAAAGGGTCGAGTTCCTCTTCTAAAAACTGTTGAGGTCTAAGGTTTCAAAAACATTCTGGACTCACACGTCATGCCAACTCATTATGCAAGCTTTGCTTAATTTATTGCCACTCTTGAAAAATGTCAACTACCCATTTTATAAACACTACCCAATCTAGAGCCTGTGGATCCCCACAGTCAACATGCTTATATGAAGTCATAATGCTCACATACATAATTTACTCTCTTTTTCAAACATTAATGCATCAACTCAGTGTACATGGTACAATATAATTTTGTGTCTGCTAACGATACATGGAAATTTGTTTGTAATGTTTACATGCTAACTGATGGAGCACCTGGCATTAAATGGTCTGCAGTAGGACTGCATTTGCTGTTTCACAGTTATGAATCTTGCACAATCTCACAGTCCATGACTCACGCGCGCAAGACGTCAGCTTCAGCAGAGTTCCAGTTCAGGGCACAATGAAAACAAACTCTGTGAAGTATGGACAACAAGATAACTTCAGGGCATGGCAGAAGTCCATCACAGGTGCTAGATAACCCTCTCAACTTGGCAGAATGTGTCATTATCATAATCGCCCGTGAACTCGCTGGATCAACGCCATCTACATCCTCGCTAGCCATTGTTTACGTGCGCTGTGAGACGCTGGAACTCTGCTGGTGCAGCGGTGCATTCTGTCAAGCACAGGAGGCCGCCAGTGGGATTATGGGAAATGTTAAAGTACTGATTCGTGGTCAAGAACTAAACCGTCTCAGAAAAAAATGCAAGAAATGGCATTACCATGCTAGCCCTTGTTGTTGTCCTCAGATATTAATTCATATCTGAACAACTGCATTGTTCTGTGTCTTTGTCTTCTTCTTTGTGTTATTTCACATAAATAAAGTCGCCACTGTTAACTACTGTACCTGCAATCAAAGCTATCCTTGTTGACACCATTGTTACACCATTATTAGTGCCACATGACAATGCTGATTCAGGAACTACTGTCTGTTACGTGAGACAAATTAACAGGTTCAGCGCCCCCAACTGTCATGCAGGTGTAATTGCCTCTTCATTGGTCTAGCTAGGGTTTTCTAAGATTAATAGTTGAGAAGCAAAGCACTAAACAAGTGTGGGGAGAAAAAAGCCTTTTAAGGCAACAAGATGAGCTCACCCCCCCCCCCCCAATTTGCTTTATGGTTGTCATTTAAATTAAATATTTTTATGAAGTCAAGTGTTGCTATGGAGCCTTTATTCAAGGAATTATGTTTGATGAGTCGTCATTAAAATTCAGTTAAACACATATTCATAACGCTACGGGAGAAGCACGTTAGCTGGTAGCATAAAATATGACAATGGCATGTTTGACTTATATGACCAACGGTGGTGAAATGAGACAAGCGCTAACACTTAGCGTGATGTTTATTTGACACGGTTGTCACTCCAAAAGGAACCTCCAGGCTGACCTATAAACACACTTCACCTGCACTTTAAACAGTGTTGAAGCTTTAACATGTCATTTTATGTGAGAACAAGCTGTTCCTTTCATTTCCCGCGTGCTGTATTAGCAAACGATACAAATGCGTTTATTTTGAAAAGGAGAAGTGCCAGTGCTGTTGGGTTTAGATGAAGTAGGGTGGTATTAGTCGTATCAAAATGGCCTCTGAGGGCATCGTGAGTGCGTCGTTATGTCGGTGGGAAAATGCGGCGAGGGAGGTGAGGGAGTGATGGGGGTCACGGAGGGGTCTTGACATGAGGAGCGGGGCGGAATGAGTGAGGGGGCCCTGAGGGCTTCTGGTCATGCATGAACCTTCTCAACCAAAATATATATATTTCATTCAAACAGAGTTCTCTAGTCCAAAACACATACATATATCCAATATGTAGCGAGCCAAGTTTATCACTCAGCACACCAGGCGTGTTTGATGATCCGGTCTATAAAATGTTTTTATCTTCAGAGCTAAAAAACCTGTATGTCTTCTGAAAACTGGAAGAGGACAGAGGAGATTGTGAAAGAGAGTAAAATGGGCTGTGTGCTCTACCTTTGAAAATCAGGTTGTGTTCAACTTCAAATTACTGGAATTCTTGCATACATCATAAATATTAAAAAATGGCCAGACTGCTCTTGAAAAGTGAAGACAAACGCCCAATCCCAAAACTCTCCCTTTCCCCCACTACTTCACTTTTTCCCTTCATTTTCCACAGATGTGAGGGAGAGTATTGGGATTTGCACAAAATGTCTCCAGTGCCCACTAGTGGCTGAATGTAGTACAACTAATTAGCTCTGTTTCCACATGTAAATGTAGAAGTAAAGTGTTGATTTTTATTGGCAATAATCAGGGCCGGCCCAAGCCTTTATGGGGCCTTAAGCAGAATTTCATTTGGGGGCCCCCCTACCATCACCTCAGCACCAGATGCCTCATTATTCCATAGGCTACACTGTTATGTGTGTAACGTACCCACAATCATTAGCATTATTTGTAATTATCTTACATCATACAGGTGTCATTCTTGTTTTTAACCTTAAAGGGGTAGCAAACTCATAAATATGTTTTAATTAACTTCTACATAGAGTGATGTATAAGTATGGCTCATTAATTTAACTATTTGAAAGTAACATCAGCAGGCAGGAGACTGCATTTATAGTAAACATGTTAAATAGTTTAATTTCTTTCAGATGTGCAATGGTGTGCAAAATGTTCAATATCTAAATACAAAATAGAATCAAATGACATTCACATTATCTTACAGAAAAATAAAGTTGTAATCAAAATTAAATACTTAAATAATAAACAGAATACTTAAATAATCTCCAAAATGAACATAGAAATCCACAACATAACAGCAATGTGTGTGCATAGCAATGCACAAACATTGCACTGGGGGCTATTGCTTTAACTTTGGCCTGCTAACCATTGAGAGCTGAGCTACTTTTCCCCACCTTTTGCACCAAATTAATCTGAGGAGTTGATCTGCCCTGCTGTTTAACTCTAAGTTTTTCTTCGTAAGAAAGACTATCAAATGGCTTCGCCAAAATCCGGTCCACAACATTCAAATTGTCTGCCATTATGTGCAGCTTGCTACCTAGCTAGCTCGCTAGCTGGGATTGGCGGGAGGCTAGTGTGAAGTGCGTCCGCCTGAGTGCTTTGTGACGTTGGAGGAGCTCAGCAGCACCCGCTGCTCGGTAGGAACAGAAACTGCGATATAAGTCAGAAAGAGTGATAGAAGTCAGTCTCCAAACACAAGCAACCACAAAAAAAAAACATCAGAAATAGAAGCTCGATTTGTCGCTAGTCGTTTTTAACAAAGAAAATCCCACTAAGAGGATTAGGAAAGTCTCCGGTTCAACTCAGAACACAATGAAAATGCTCCTACGGATGTTTACACCAAAAGATCGCTGATTCGCTCATTTCGCTGTCAATCAAAAAGGGATTCAGCCTCAGACAGATCATCCAATCATCATGCAGAAGCTGAGCGTCCAGGCCAGACGAGGCCAGCCCACTGCCCCATAGACCCCCAGACACGCTGAGCGTCCGATGGGCGGAACAAAGCCCAGCATTTATCCAATGACTCGTCTCGTTTCGCTGCATGCTTTGTGTCGCTCAGCGTCCACACTGTTTTTAACACTGTGAAGCTGCGGGTTTGAGTGAGAGGGAAGCCGCGTCGTTACCAGTGATAAGCTGATTCTGAACAAAGGTTGAACGCGTTGTAGCGCATATTTAGTCAATGACATATACACACAACAGTATATATTTGATCACTTATTTTTTGACATTTTAGGGGAAGCTGAGCTTCCCCTGCAGTCTTAGAGCAATCGCCTCTGACTTTAAGACACCTAAAGCACTTTACACTAAACGAACGGAGCATTTCGCAAATAATGACAACAAAAATTGTAATATTGGACATGAAAACCTACCTTTGTCTTGTTGTTTTTTTCTCCTCTTCCAACTTCTTCTTTTTTTTTTCTCCGCTCCAGAGGGATAATTTCTTTTCTGAGACCTGACTTACACTCACTTCTTCCTCACGATTAGTCATCGACCACCTGACCCAAGCGGTGCATCTAAATTTGCCCAACGGTGGCAGCAGCCAACAGGAGGCATCAATTAACCTAGTATTGGTATTTTGTCAAAATGAATTTATTTTTTTCGGGTGTAATACAATTTCGTTTAAATTATTCAATATTATTTTAATTTCATGTATATATTTACTTTTTTATCACAACGTCTCAGTGCTCTCGGGGCCCCCTGGTGGCGTGGAGGCCCTAAGCGACCGCGTAGTTGGCGTATGCCTTGGGCCGGCTCTGGTTATAATCATTCTATTTAGTTTGTTCAATTCATGGGCGCCATTTGGTGGGGGATAGGGGGGGGCATGTGCCCCCCCACCTTTTCAACCAGGGGGCACAGAATATGGTATGTCCCCCCACCTTCTGACATATATGTGTGTACTTGAAACATGCTATGCCAGTCTTATGTGCAAAACCATGTCAGAATAGTATCTTTGTATCTGCAAGTTTGTATTTTTAGCAGCATTGACTTGTTTACAACACCTGTTTCTTGTTTGTCACATTCGTAATTTTCTGGGACTGCATTTGCCCAGATTTGAAACCAAAAATAGTTGCCTCTAGGGACTAGTGTCTACACATAAGTATCAATGGACCATATGCTAATTTACTAAATTCTGAACGTTAGAAAAGGAAATCAGAAAAGCTATCTGGGACCTCAGAAAGCCCATCTGCAATTATTGCTTGATCTTCAAAATCAGTCTATGCAAGTGAAATTATGTTCAGTATGAGTGTTGTCATTAGTGCCACTTCAAAAATTAAATTCATGATAACTAATTTATCCTAAACTTATGATCTGTTGTTTTTTCAAACTTATGCAAAAACAAATCTTGAGAAAAAAAATACAGTATGCGATAGTTAATAATTATTAAGAGCCTGTTCTTTCATATTTATGAATACATTTTACCACATTGCAGTTGTTTTTTAATGAAAACTCAACCTATCATTCTTTTTTAGTTCTACACATGTGGTGATACCTTATTTACACCAGGATGTTAATAAAATCAATGCTGGCTATTCTCAAAATAAAGTACTTATATCCACAGTTTCAAATTGCATAAGTCAAATGGTGTCCACTTTATGGTCTTCTCAAAACATTAAAATTACTGTTCTGGATGCTCAGAATGCATCTGAGCTTATCTAGAAACCATTGGCTTATGACCCCGGGCCTATGGGCTTTGGCCCTGCGGGCCTCACACTTTGCCTACCCCCTTCTAGTTCTAAATTGCACCCTTGGTTCAATTACATTTATACTCTAGAAGGAATGTGCATAATGTAAATGCAATCCTCGATGCGTTTCCGTGTCCATTTTTATTATCGTTTCTCACTTCCTGTTTTTTATTTGTTTGTTTTTGTTTGTTTGTTTTGTTTTTTTGACAGCATTCTCTTTACTTCCATGTTGGCACACCACTATTTTCTGCAATTTCTCATCCTCCTGCCATAATGCACAGTTGCATCATGTCATCATGATACGGTATGTGAGGCCAGCTCACCCACATTTAAACATACCAATGACATTTTAATATAAACTAAAATTCTTTGTTTTTGTTTTTTTTTTTTGTTTTTTTTTTTGCTTTTATTTGATGTTCTGTTGATTTTTATTTATTTTGTTTGTTGGGTCCTGTTATCCTGGGAATAACAGTAAGTCATCTGCAAAGAGTTTCTGCCGTTCATTGTAAATGATCTTGCTTCTCTCCGTTTGATTTCAGTTAACATGCACACTCTTCCTATTTGTCTTGATTTGGACGAAGGTTCCACCTGGTTCGACATTCCCTTCCTCATAAATGTTATTTCTGCTCTCATCACATTACCCTGGCCGGCAGTATCAGCATCGCTTCTTCCTGCTGAGAACTAACTCAAAACATGTTCGACTGTAATGTGGTGGACCAGGCCGCACCGTTATTTATTCATTAAACAGAGAGTTCATTTTGGCTGGGAAGAAGATCTCAGAGGTTCTTGTGTGGGATCAGGTCTCAGTCATTCTGTGAGCTTCGCAGAGAATCTCCGGGTCGCCGGGAGGGGAGAATTCCTGAGAGGAAAATAATGTCCAACTACATGCCAGTCAAGTGTGTCAGCTGATGAGAAAGCATGTTTTCACTTACGAGATGTAGACATAATAAAATCCTGATTAAAGGCCTGTAAACAGTCTGGCTTTGATGGTTCAAACAAAATGAGACTTCTGCTTCTTTTTTTTTAATGCGAGATACAAGAACAAAAATCTGCTGAAATCCAATTTGATAGTATAATAACGATACAGTACTTTGTGACATCATCACCATTAAGCAAAAGTACAAGTTTCATCTGCCTTTACAGGTGGGTCACTGGAAAACAAGAGAAGTGTCAGAAAAATTCCAATAACAAAAAGTATTTTTTAAGCATAATAAATATCCTGTTTTCTAACCACAGCCCCAAATCAGTGGTGGGCACAGTTCAGCTAACAGCTATTAAGCAAAGCTAACTTTGTCGTTGGCAGATTATCTTTTCAGATAACTTTGAAAACCAAGAGATTACTTAATTTAGATCCATTATAAGTCAGTTAGGGCCCCTTCACACATAACACGATTGAAGCCGACTGGTGCGCGAAGGAGGAATCGCATACCAATTGTGAAAAATCAGAGCAGCCTCAAACGCCTCGTATAGCTGTCATGACAACCATTCGCACAAACCAGCGGCCGAAAGACAGCAAGTGCCCTGCGAGTGCCCATTCGACCCCCCTCTCAGCAGGTGTCGGCCAAATTCCAGGTACCATGCACAAACATCCAGCACCACTATTCACAGTCCTGGCACGAAAGTAGAGTGCAGATGACCACATTCAAGCTGTCTGTGAAAATTGTCGAAGTGCTACACGAGTGTGCTTTTACCAAGCAACACATATGTCAAGCAATGTGCACCCCAATACGTGGCGTGCCAGTGTGTCACCCCCCCAACACATGTGGCTTGCGTGCGGGGGGGTGCACTTGCATGACATGCTGATAATTATGTACAGACAAGATCACATAGCCTGGTGATAAGATGATAAACAGATTAAAAATGTAATCTACTTGCCAGTGTTTATTAACCCTCTGGGGTCCAAGGACATTTTTTGGACAGTTTACTCGCCTGGCATAAATGTTTTATTATTGCTGTTAACAGCTCTCCCTGCATTGCACAATCAAGTTTTATGTCTCTTTTTTCAAGACAACCTGTTCTTTCATAATATATATATATATACTTTTGTTGTGTTTTATAAGTGTAATAAAGGTTTACAATCAGAAATAACAAAGGAAAAAGTAAAGTGGAAAATAATTTGAGCACACACAGCATGACATGGCGCCTCTCAGCTGATTGCAAGCCAGCCACTCGCTGCCAGCTGGAAATGACGGCTCAGTGCACACGACGTGTTAAATTAAAACACACAGAACACAGCCAGGAAAGTATATAAATAAATACTTCAATAACTATATACATAATTACATAATAAATAGCTAAAATAAATAATCAAAGAACAAAGACACAGAGAGTGACACTTTGTTCTTCGCACTGATCAAAAAGGTGGGCGTGTCTGCAAACAGCAGCAGATGCTGGGATCTGTCGACCTATAAGTCACAGCTGGAGAACACGTACAGTGGTATGATGGACATGACCTTACAAGTCTCCACTGTGAGGCACATGCGTTTGCTTGCTGTCCTCACGTGCAAATACATAAAAACATGCCCGTCTTTGCAACAGGCTACAGGTGGGGGTGCCATCTGACGTTATATAAATATGAAATAAAACTTCCTTGGGATAATGTACCTCCTGAAGTGAGGCGGGTGAGTTTGATCAGTTTTTAAACCTAAATTTAATACTTAAACTTAAAGCTACAGTATGTTGGATTTGGAGTCATCTAGTAGTTTTTCCTCTTCTTTTTCTTCAGTCTTGTGGCCACATCGCAAAATCCGAAAGGCAGATTAAATATGTCACTTGTCGGCTCCTTTATCAACATGGCGCCCTCCATTAGGGGCTCACTTCAGTGCTGGTATAATGAGCTCATAGCTCATTCGAAGATCATGGAAACACACTGATTCATTGTTGCAAGTATTAATACACTAATGAACAGGAGATTATGAATGCAATATTCCACTTCTACTAATAATTGCCAAGAAAACTTACACACTTTAATGTGTAGCTTTAATAACATTTTCAAATAGCCTGGTGATAAGATGATAAACAGATTAAAAATGTAATCTACTTGCCAGTGTTTATTAACCCTCTGGGGTCCAAGGACATTTTTTGGACAGTTTACTCGCCTGGCATAAATGTTTTATTATTGCTGTTAACAGCTCTCCCTGCATTGCACAATCAAGTTTTATGTCTCTTTTTTCAAGACAACCTGTTCTTTCATAATATATATATATATACTTTTGTTGTGTTTTATAAGTGTAATAAAGGTTTACAATCAGAAATAACAAAGGAAAAAGTAAAGTGGAAAATAATTTTCCACACACATTTATTCAAAACACACAGCAAACTATAATAAATGACTGTTTTGACACTTTATAAAGGTAATTTGAGGTCTTGTGTGAAAGACTGTACAACAAAAAAGTTCAAACAATAAACACAAATGCACATTTTGAACAATATATACAAAATGGTCTATGCGTTTTGTTTGTCTTCAACTCAAAGCAATTTCTGTCTGCTATTACACAAAGGTCACATCACAAATTTCTATTTCTACTGTGTTTTGGAGTGTTCTGTCTGACTCTGCAAGCAGCTTTCATTTCACACTTTGGTTCCTTACAGTGTGAGGAGCGGCCCCTCTCCCTCACCTCATTGATATGGTAAACAGTGCTTTACGCCAGAGAGAGAGAGCCACAGAGTAATCCAGCAACATTCAAATGCAAACTAGTGGAGCAATCCTGATAGTTACACACTCTTTGTTTGAGCATGTGAGATTGTCATGCAAGGCTCTCCATCTTTCACTTTCTCTGTGCGTAATGGTGCAGGGCACATTGGAGGAGTTGGGGGCTATTCAAACGGGCCAACTAGTAAGATATCACTCCTGAAAGCGATCTTTGGTTTATCACGTGAGGTAAATCTGCCCTACGATTGGATTTTGGAAAACCATGTGACAGTGAACCAATTCCGATTGGACACCTCACTTTGCGCATGTCATCACACAGCTTCTATGAGGAGTACAAAGATGGCTGATGGTGGCTCGAAAGTCTGGGGAGTTAACTTTTCAGCAAAAAAAAAAAAAAAAAGAGTAAGTTTCTATCTCATATCATTAAAAAGTTATTTATAATTTAGTAAAGTTTGGTCCCAGCCGTTGTATATGACGGCGTCAGCCCCAGAGGGTTAAAGGCACAAGGCAGATATGTGTGAAATTTTGTTACTTGATTTATTTCTGAACTATTGGTGCAAAAAGAGAATCAGCCATTTTTAACGCTTTTGAATGCCCACACTGACATTGTTCCATAACCTCCAGCTCTCCACAGGAATCTGGACGTGCCCATGCATTTGGGCCCAGCGCTCCTGATGGATTTGCTAATAAGGAATGATCAGTGGCGCATGGCACATTGGGTAATTGTCATATTTGTCACCCTCAGAAGCGAGCGTCTGTGATCTTATTGGACAGTTCTCAGGAGCCAAGTGATGGTGACAATACAAGTCCTGCTCATGAGGAGACGGGGGAGTTGCTAAGGCAGATGGAGGGACATTAGGTGCATCACGTGTATCCATAGGACCTTATTTGCGTACATATCATGTCGGTCACAGCGCCAGTATTCCAACTCGGGCTGATAACAAATGATGATGCAAATCTGTTAGTGGATCATCATTATTGTCCAAACATCACACCACAAGTGGCTCCAACCCCACTCCATCACGCCATGACTGATCTGAGAACCTGCTGGCACAAGCTCATCATCCAAAATGACGAAACTGAGTTGACTCAAAGTCTTTAATGAAGGCTGAAGTGCAGTACCCAAATACTGTTGGGGTCATGGTAATTGGGGTCAAATGTAATATGGAAGTGACTTGTGGAATTGTCCAGGTGAGGCCAAATTTGATGTCAAGTATTTTAACTCTGTTTTGGACCAAAGTTGGTGCACATATGGAGGTGGGTACTGGATTTGCCCAGGAAAGTCACATTTGCCAAAAGTCAATCCTAGGATACAAGGTCATGTCTGCCTATCTGCTTGTTGACCTTCTCCTCCCAGGTTATTTTGCTGATATCTACCAAACTTGGTACTTTGGTGATGGCTGACCACAAAACTGTCCTTAAAGAATTAATTTTGGCAAAAGTCAATGAACTTTTTTGATTTTCAATGCAGTTTGGACCAAATATGGCAAACACTTAGGTGGATTCCTGAATTGCCCTGATGGGGTCAGTCAGAGGTCAATCATTTGGGTGAAGGTTGTGGTCAAATGTCAGACTGCCAGTGTAGTCCATGTGCCAGTAGACAATATTGACCTATCAGTACCACTTAAGGAGACTAAACAACACTTATAATCAATTTCAATTTATTCTCATTTATATAGCCCCAAATCACAACAAGGTTGCCTCAAGGCACTTCACACAAGTAAGGTCTAACCTTACCAACCCCCAGAGCAACAGTGGTAAGGAAAAACTCCCTCTGAGGAAGAAACCTCAAGCAGACCAGACTCAAAGGGGTGACCCTCTGCTTAATCCAGCCTCAGTGGACCATGGCCTACACAAAAATGTATGGTGGCCATTTCGGGGTGGTGGCTGTAGTCAAGTAGGGGTCAATAAATTGTTAAACAGGGGTCAACAATGAAAAAAGCTCCAATCATATTGAAAAGTATATTTCATTATTTGTCTGATCACAGGGATTCTGAAAAGGTATAGTTTGGCCCAACTATGACAGAATGTTTTGGAGTTATGGGATAGAAACAGAAAACATTTTTTTTTCCTTTTACCTCATCAAAAATAAATAAATCAGTAACTCGTAAAATTAACTTATCACAAAATTATCTAGAAGGCTCAATAAGGAGTCCAGTTACTTTCAACTAAACCTCTACTTGAGTGACTGAAAACCTCCTCGTCAGTTTTGTGAACAATATTCCCTGCACAAATGGACCCCTGATCTTAGTGAAAATGAAAAATGGATCAAAATGATGAAAAAAAATCTTGAAATCAACCAGTTTCCTCATGTAATGTGATCCTTTCGGTGAGGAAAATCTGTTCTGAATGAGGAATTTTTGACAGGATTGTTTGAAAGAAGCATTTTTACAGCAGGACATTTTTGAAACAACTTGGGCTCAGATTAGGGCGGAGCTCATGGAACCCATTACCAGAGTCCATGCAAATGGAAAAGTAGGAGAAAGCGCAGTTTGTGAGAATTTACGATGAAAGCGTTGAACTTCTGTGTTTCTGCAGCAGTAATTTATGATTCCCTGCAGCTGGGTAAAATAGCAGCGTTGAGCAACATTCCTTACTGCGAATAATCGCCGATGTTTCTGTAACGTAAGATAGATTAGAACTGGATCAGCAAGGGCCTAAAATATGTCCTGACAGGGGATTCATCGATGAACTTGCAGAGAAATTTTCAGCTTTTATCCCAGTGGTGTTTTTGTTGTTGTAGCTGGAGTGGAGAAGGAGAGAAGCCACTTGGTTCTCTGTTGGACCTTTTTTTTTTATTCTGCAGACCCTCAGTCGCTTTGGTAACAAAATCGTTCATTCAGTCATTTTGCAATATTGATTTAGATGCCCAAAAGTCTTATTTGCATTGTTTTGAATAAGATGCTTTATATATGCTAAAACGTCAGAATATTTACTTTCGTTTCTCCTCTGCTTTATTTTGCAGAAATGATTAAACTCACCCATTAAATCTACTCTGGTTGTTTTTAATTAATCAGCATGACCTCACTTTGCAGAGCCTTGAGAATATGCTGTGACTGAATGAGTCCGTCTTGCCCAGGTTGCTAAATAGTAACTCAGAAAGACTAAATGCTATCATCTTGTATGTCTTCAGATTCAAAGGGCACATAATGAGGATAAGATGATCAAAATTTGATTAATTTGGACGCACCAGCTTAACATAAAAAATAACTTTGTTTTGCTTACTCAATGTGCTGTATACCCGTCTGCCACCTGGTGGACATGTCTGGGCTTGTTGCAGGGAATAATCTTATCATCACATGCTGATGGAAGGTTGTGTTCTTTGACACCTTTCATTTTAAAAGCCAACAGCCACTGCTGGTTGTTTCTTAACACCAAGCTGATAACCGTTTAATTGAAAGTTTTTTTATTGTCATGACTTGATAACATTTTTTGTTTAAATATTTCTAGATGCACATATTTTTCATATCTTGCATTTTCCACTGACCTTGAGAACTTAAATGTGTTGAGGGGAGTGGTCACTGCATGTTACAGTATATCAGGTTTTTCTTACCATTATTTCTTAATGGGTGAACGTGTTTTACACTACTTATACTTATGTAACCATTGAGTTGTGAAATGAAGCTTATGTGTAAAATCTGCAAGAAAAATATGATTTAGCACCTTAAATATCTATCAAAATTCATTTTCTGTACTTTGCAATTTCCATACTCCCATCTCCCTATGAAAAACTGTTCTATATGCTAGTACAGCAAAAATGCAGATGAGTTGGTTAGTTCATCCCAGCTAATTGTGTAGACAATAAGTCAAAAACAACCTAAGTCATCAACTCCTATGTCTCCTGTTTAAAAGGGCATATTACAAGGACTAACTGATTACAGTTCAGTAAACTTTGATGCACCAGATCAGTCAAAAAGCCAACTTTGTTTTGCCTGTGTAATATCCCGTATTCTAATCCAATTACATTTTTTTTTCGCAAATCTGATTGGTTAATCGTGTGAGATTCAGACCATAAAATATCATGTAAACGGTGGCAAAATATTAAAACCGTTTCATATTTAATGTGTTTCTCTGCGCCCTGTCCACGCGTGTTGCTACGCAGATGTCAGTAATGGCGCTGTCAACTGAAAGCGAGAGGTTGCCAACCGCCATTAAACACAGTGAAGAAGAAGAAAAAAGAAAACTAAACAACTGGCGGAGCAACGACACCGAAATGGAATAATTTAAGCTATCATACGAAAGTAGTGATGTGGATTCTGCTCACAGAATTTTCAATTTGGCATGAAGACGCTGTTGCCACGGTGAACTTTGATGAGCCGACCACACCCTTAGTCTGTGTAATATTTTTACTGAACTATATTATTATGCGGATTAAGATGTAGCCTTCAGTGGTGGACACAGATCCGTGCAAGTGGTGGATTTGGATTAGAATGCGAATAACCCCCTTGTGTCTGACTATTTGCAGACATTAATGCTGGATTATGGTCATAAATAGTCGTTTTACTGGCTCCGCTAACGCGTAAGACTCAATTTGCGACCGTAAAATCCAGCATTAATGTCCGCAAATCATCAAACACAACAGGGTTATTCCCTAATTCACCTTAACAGGAGAACGAGATGGTAAAACTGGAATTAAATGCTGGGTAGCATATGTGAATGGGGGTTATAAGAAATCCTTCCATCAATACTCCCTGCAAGCTCAAATACTGTTTCAAATAATTAGAAACACTTGTGTTTTGAACGCTTTTCCAGAGGCTGCCATTTGCTGAATACTGGCACCTGCTGGAGGCTTCGGGAATGTGCATCCGTATCAAATTAGGCATTTAACTAATTCATGTATTGAATTAATCAATACTTCCTGCAGCAGCACTGCTGCTTGTTATGACATTTTTCCAAATTACTTTTTTGGCAGCGCGGTGACTTAGTGGTTGGCACCGTTGCCTCACAATAAGGAGGTCATGGATTGATTCCCACCTGTGGCCTTTCTGTGTGGAGTTTGGGCGTTCTTCTCGTGTTGTCCATAGATGTGTGAATGTGTTTTTGTCTATATGTGGCCCTGCAAGCCTCACGCCCTCTGACCAACCGTGACCCTTGATTGGAGTAAGCAGGTATACAAAATGGACGGATGGATGGACAAACTTCTTTGTCTTAAATATTTTGTGGTTTGCAGAGCTTTTTTTCAGCTTTTTGACAGAAACAGCTCATCAGCAAACCATCAGGGCTGATTTAGCCTCGCTGACCCACTCAGCACTTTTCTTCATATTCTCCATGAAGCCTTTTGATATCCATTAGCAGATTATTTTCCTGTCACATCTCTGGCAGCATTAGGACTGTAATTACCACTGTCATTCATACCGGCCTTTTAACATAATTGAGCCATAACAAATTAGCATAAAGGCTAATTTGTTTGATTATGCATGAATTTGGGGAATTACGGCTCTAAATGATGGCAGCCATGCGGCATCTTCAACATGAGTTGTGGGGAAATTGTTTAACGAGTCTGACAGAAGTGCATTAAAGCGGTTAACGCGTCCGTCACAGCTGCACATCCTTGTCATCCTGATAAAACTATGAATTTTTAGCTTTCATGGTGTAAAGTCTCATAATTCTGTTGAAATCATAATAATCAATTAACACCTAATTATACACAAACCCCCAGTTATATAAAAATTCTGTAACACATATAACATTACTGGTAACAATTTTCCACAACATATAACTGGATTTAAAAAAAAAAAAAAAATCCAGATTTTGACATTCTTTTATTTCTGTTTCCAACTTCCCAACATAATGCTGCAGCTGAGTGTGAAACTCTTTTATCGGTTCTTCACAGCAGCATGTGAATGCATCATAAATCCACACGACTCCCTCTGGTTTATTATTTGCAGTAAAACCTAAAAATGATGCGACTTTCAACATGCTCTGAGATAAATTTGCCTGCTGTGCTACATAATCTATCATGGCAGCTGACTTTCACATTTACATTCATGTTCTATTTGTATCGGTAACGTTCAAAACTTTACTAAAACTATACCATTGCAGATAACTTGTAACAATTTCTGGAAAGCTTCAATTAGATGAAGTGTTTTTTGTGTGTGTGATGGCATAACGTGTATATTTTGTTGCATCAACAGAAAATTTTGCACAAATTTTACACATAAGATGACACAGAGGAACAATACAAATTATCACTAGAATCAAATGATCAACTGAGGCTTCCTGCAATCATTAGACAGAATTTAACACAAGAATTTGATGGGGGAAGCTCAAAGTGTCATGAATGAGTCTGTTTTGCTGACATTCTCATGTGGAAGCAGGTTGTAAGTTTGTGTTTGTGAGTTTCTGCACTCTGATGTTTTGTTCTGCCAGACTGTGATACTCAGTCAGCGAAGCGCGTGAATCCAATTTACTGTGTGGAAGCAATAAAGTATTAGATTTCTGTCTTAATTTAACTCTGAGATAACTTCAGTCTGGTCTACGTGCATCAAGGGAGAGAGAGAGAGAGAGAGAGAGAGAGAGAGAGAGAGAGAGGAGGGCGACGGGGAGGAGAATAATACAGAATATCTGAGGTAAAAATGTGCGAACACATGATCGAAAATGTGTCAGAAATTTGAGCCCAACACAGATCGTGAAACAGAAGCAAGTTTATTTTCAAGGATTTTAACTGCAATTACACTTAAGAGCCACTTGATGGCACCATCACCTTGAGAATAAAAGGGTAGAAGGCCTCAGAGCTCTGCACAGGGCCTGCTGTCGCAATGCAAGGATCATATTTGTACGGAAATGAAAGAGAAAAAAAATGTGCTTTGGTTAAGGAGAGTCTGGGTTTGAGTCAAGTCCACGTTTGCCTTTTCCACAAATTAAAAAATATCACAACATACACGTTTTACAGTCAGAACTGTTGGTCCAAGTGGAAATTACAGAGTGTGATTCATAAGAAATGAGTGTGTGTGAATTTTGGAAGCTACGGGACTTCCCCTGCTTCTCCCACCCTTTTTTTTTTTGGCAACTCGTGTCTGTTTTCACACATTTTTACACGTCCCAAGCAGATAAGCAGTTGCTTTCAGAAGATAAGAATGGAGTGCAGATCTGCCTGTGTGGTCATCCATCTGGACCTAAAGCAGTACCATGCAGTGGTCGAGGTGGCAACATGCAACATCACCAGCATCAGCGAGCACCTGGCATCAGCAAAAATAAAAAAAATAAAAAATAAGAAAATGCATCCATTTTTTGTGAAGGATGACTTCCATCCAGACAGAACTACAACTGAAACGTGAAGAACATTGGACAAACTGCTCTTGAAAAGCAGCTTCATTCAGATAGTCATCTATAAGCTTTAAGATGAAACAAGAGCATATTTATTCAGTTCCAACCACAAGCAGGAATTTGGAGATCTTGCAGACCAAATAACTCAAGGAATAATTTGAAGTGCTGAAGATGGAGAAAAAATGCATGAAAAGTTAATGGTGACCTTAGTGCAAATACACTTGTGTGTTCTGCACACTAAAAGTTTGGTGTTGACGTTTCAGAGTACGACACACATTTTCTTTTTTAATTATTATATTTATTATATTCATTATTATTATTTATTGTGTCCATACTGTATGCAGGATGAGAGTTTAACCACTAGATGGGGGTGTTGCTCTAAACTTATCAGCCTGACCTGCTCTGCTTACGACCACAAAATGATCTGGATGAACTCGCCCGACATAATAAATGTTAAATACTTGCAGAAAATAAACTGGATTTATATCTTTACAGGTTTTTTTCTAAAATCACGAAAATCGTATTCATGCGGAAATATTCTCAAAGTCAATGAGCATCTCGTATTGTGAACGAATCAGTTAATTAAAAAACTGCTGAAATTGTTATTTAATTGAACTACTAGTCATTTGGCAGATAAAAAAAAAAAAAAAAACCTGATAATCAATTCGTTGTTTAAGCCCCTAATAAACATTGTCAAACCATTTTCTGATTTCAGCATTTTAAATGTTTCCATTTGCTGCTTTTTTTTTGGGTGGGGGGGGGAATGTTGTAAACTGTATTAATTTGTTCATTAATTAACTTCTTTTTATAGCACAAAACAATTTTAATTAATTACTTTTGGCATTGGTGGGACAGGCAAATACATTTTAGTCTCTAAAATTATTAGCATTTATTCATTGTATTATTATTATTTATTGACAGAATGCAGTGCTAAAGACATTCCAAAAGTTTTAATTTCCTAATTAATGAATTAATTAATTTTGGCTTTACTTTGGCTTCGGTGTAACAAATAATTGTGCCTACAAATCGTTTTTGAAATGTTAACCATTTCTTAATAAATTCGTCTGATATATATATATATGCGCCACTAGGGGACACTTTGCGCACATATACAAAAGACATTTGCAGCACTTTAGACCATTATGACTTATGACTTATGGCATTATGTGTGGGTATTCAGTAAAACAGACAAATATGGAGTTAATCAGACGTACTGGCTCAATAACTGGTGCATTTGATTTTCCAGCAAATTAAAAACATAATGATTTTATTCATTTATTTATTATTTGTTGTCTGCAGCTGGCCAACATAAACACATCTGAACTTCATTTTTTTTTATGATCCACACATCCTTTGATTGTGAATCTGTAGGCTGAGAGTTGCTGCAGGTTTGTGGATGCTTCAGTTTTGTTGGCACACACTTTGTCACTTTGCACACCTGCCTCCTAATCACTCTCTCTCTCTCTCTCACACACACACACACACACACACACACACACACACACACACACACACACACACACACACACACACCACACACACACACACACACACACACACACACACACACACACACACACACACACACACACCTGTCATCACCTCATCAGCCTCAGTATATATCCACCACCTATAGATTGGATTGTTTAGTCGTCCTCGTATTTACTGTCAGGGTTTCCTTCTGAGAATTTTCAGAGAATATTTATTTTAAAGATTGTCCTCTCTGCTAGTGATTGGTTCTTTTTTTTCAGGTTTTTCCTCTTTTTGCTTGATGACTTTTTTAAAGTGTTTATTCCTTTATACCCCCTTGTGAGCGATGGACAAACCAAGTCAAACTCAAAGTGAAGCTGAGAAACATTAATTAGTGTATTTCAAGCTAAAATAAAAAAACATAATATAAAAATTTTAATTAAACAATGCAAAATTGATAAGGTAAATGTAAAGCTAAATATGGAGACATTGTGCAGAATTATGTCTAATTAAGCTGTCAGCTAAAAGTAAAGCAGCTGTTTATCCAAATGCAAATGAAATCGTTTTAACACGAGGCCTCCTTTTACATTTTTGTCCACCAACACTAATCAATCTGACACAGGGAGGATTTGAAAGCACTAAATGAACAGGATGCCCTCCTACCTGCTGATAATAATAATTGCCCAGCCAATCAGAGAGCAGAGACTTTGTTGTTGCTGGGTAGAACCGGGGCAGAAGCCCAGCTGCTTTTGGTTCCTGCTGGTTGTGTTTTGTGATTCTTGGACAGATGATGAGCCCTCGTCCATATGGCAGACCTCTGGGACTCTTTTGTGCTGTAACTGATGTGACTCACTTTAATGTCCGTCAACTTTAAAGGCTGCCCTCTCCACTTTAAGCCCCTCCCCCTACTGCAGAGCCACAGGATGAATCGGCTCTGCCTTGATCTGGCAAAGCGTGCCTTTGGTTTTGTATGCAGGTTCCTCCCCCCTCAGGCCGTGAACCCTGCACGTTCACCCTACCAGACTTGGGTGGGTGAAAGGGATCGTCTCAAATGTCCCAGCAGCAGCTGCTCTCGGAGCTCGCCATTCTTCAGCACAAAGGCGAGGAGAGGGCCGAGGCCTCGGAGCACCTTTGTGAAGGGCCCCTCCTGTCGACTCTGCACTCTTTGTGTTCTTTGACGAGGGTGTAAAAGTGTTGGCTGCAGCTTTTGTTTGAGTTTTGCTTTTGGAGAGGCTGTGCAGAGGAGGAGGCGTCGTCCACATTAAGCCACCTGATCGCTTTCTGCAGCACACATGCACACAGAGGCAAATGCAGACACGTGCACTCATGTTCTGCCACCAAATAAGATTCATGGTGGATTTGAGCTGCAGCAGAGATCTTGAATGCTGTTGCTTTTCAAGTCCGTGTCCTGGAGCAAAACATGAACTTTGACGAATTCTGCATTTGTTTGAGGGAAGTTGGAACTTTGCATTTGTGCTACTTTAAACGTTGATGCCTCCAATGAAAGCTGATGTATAGCTCACCCTCACACTCAGGCCTTTTTCACAATGGCAGTTGTGCACATCAGGTTTGGATCTGATCCCATGTTCCAAGTCTGTACAGTCAGAAGTCGCATGAAGCCATGTTTTTCCAAAACCGTTGTCAAGCCTTATTTGTAGGTGGTTTGAAATGTGATTTCAAACCACCTACACCTAGAGGCCTCTACTGGTGGTTGGCTCTCACTGCAGTATTGTATCACTTCCTGTTCCGGAGCACAGCGGTGTTTTGCTGTATCTGTTAGCTGTTTAATCTGCGCAGTTAGATTGATCTAGTTAACTAGATAACGATTTGTTTCACAGTGTAATCTTCACGTGCCTTAACTAAAGCACTCCCTCTGCTGAATCACCTCTAAATTATTTACACATTATTTACTTTGTTTGTTTTTAGGAATCCGCTAGCTTAGCGCAGCTACTAGCTCTTAGCCGGTTTAGCATGGCGGCTTCTCCTGTCTTTCCCAACTTTTCTGCTCTGGGTGTGAAATGGTTAGTTATTCCTCGGCCTCCTTTAGCAGTAATGGTACTTGTAATAAGTGTAGCTTATTCGTAGCTTTGGAGGCCAGGCTGGGCGAATTGGATACTCGGCTCCGCACCTTGGAAAATCCTACAGCTAGCCAGGCCCCTGTAGTCGGTGCGGACCAAGGTAGCTTAGCCGCCGTTAGTTCCCCTCCGGCAGATCCCGAGCAGCCGGAAAAGCAGGCCGACTGGGTGACTGTGAGGAGGACGCGTAGTCCTAAACAGAAGCCCCGTGTACACCGCCAACCCGTTCACATCTCTAACCGTTTTTCCCCACTCGGCGACACACCCGCCGAGGAACAAACTCTGGTTATTGGCGACTCTGTGTTGAGAAATGTGCAGAGGTGTCAAGTAACGAAGTACAAATACTTCGTTACTGTACTTAAGTACACTTTTTAGGTATCTATACTTTACTCCATTACTTATTTTTCTGCCTACTTCTGACTTCTACTCATTACATTTTCACACAAGTATCTGTACTTTCTATTCCTTACATTTTAAAACAAACAGCCTTGTTACTCTTGGCTTCAGTTTAATGTTTATATACTCAACAAAATTATAAACGCAACACTTTTGGTTTTGCTCCCATTTTGTATGAGATGAACTCAAAGATCTAAAACTTTTTCCACATACACAATATCACCATTTCCCTCAAATATTGTTCACAAACCAGTCTAAATCTGTGATAGTGAGCACTTCTCCTTTGCTGAAATAATCCATCCCACCTCACAGGTGTGCCATATCAAGATGCTGATTAGACACCATGATTAGTGCACAGGTGTGCCTTAGACTGCCCACAATAAAAGGCCACTCTGAAAGGTGCAGTTTTATCACACAGCACAATGCCACAGATTTCGCAAGATTGGACGGAGAGTGCAATTGGCATGCTGACAGCAGGAATGTCAACCAGAGCTGTTGCTCGTGTATTGAATGTTCATTTCTCTACCATAAGCCATCTCCAAAGGCGTTTCAGAGAATTTGGCAGTACATCCAACCAGCCTCACAACCGCAGACCACATGTAACCACACCAGCCCAGGACCTCCACATCCAGCATGTTCACCTCCAAGATCGTCTCAGACCAGCCACTCGGACAGCTGCTGAAACAATCGGTTTGCATAACCAAAGAATTTCTGCACAAACTGTCAGAAACCGTCTCAGGGAAGCTCATCTGCATGCTCGTCGTCCTCATCGGGGTCTCGACCTGACTCCAGTTCGTCGTCGTAACCGACTTGAGTGGGCAAATGCTCACATTCGCTGGCATTTGGCACGTTGGAGAGGTGTTCTCTTCACGGATGAATCCCGGTTCACACTGTTCAGGGCAGATGGCAGACAGCGTGTGTGGCGTCGTGTGGGTGAGCGGTTTTCTGATGTCAATGTTGTGGATCGAGTGGCCCATGGTGGCGGTGGGGTTATGGTATGGGCAGGCATCTGTTATGGACGAAGAACACAGGTGCATTTTATTGATGGCATTTTGAATGCACAGAGATATCGTGACGAGATCCTGAGGCCCATTGTTGTGCCATACATCCAAGAACATCACCTCATGTTGCAGCAGGATAATGCACGGCCCCATGTTGCAAGGATCTGTACACAATTCTTGGAAGCTGAAAATGTCCCAGTTGTTGCATGGCCGGCATACTCACCGGACATGTCACCCATTGAGCATGTTTGGGATGCTCTGGACCGGCGTATACTGTTGTGTGGGCCGCCAGAAGAGGAGGTACTGCTGGCCCACCACCAGAGGGCGCCCTGTCTGGAGTGCGGGCTCCAGGCACCAGAGGGCGCAGCCGCCTCACAGGAGCAGCCAGGGTGACAGCTGTCAGGCATCACCTGCAACAGCTGTTACCAATCACCTGATCAGCAGGGGTACATCAGCAGGACGACGTCTCCACCTCTTTGCCGAGATATCATTCTACCTGGAAGGTAACGTTCTCAGCTGACCGTGAGATCTTTTCAGTAACCTTTTGTGACTTTTGTGCATTATATAGCAGACTCTTTCCAACGAGAGGTGGAGGTAGTTTTCCTGCCGTGTGGATTGCTGGGTGTAAACGCGCCCACATGTAATTGTTTTTTTTTGTTCCTCGCCAGCAGTACCAGGTCCGACACGCGGAGGCAGTGGCCACCTGGGAGTTCGGGACTTGGCGGCTCCAGTATTCCCGGGGTCTGGTGGTGGAGGAAATCGTGTGGTTCCGGTTCTGCTTTGGACAGACGTCTTCTATCTTCGAGCCTGCCCACACGACACCTTCTGTGATTTGACTTGTTGTCTATTGTTGTAATCTGTTGTGTTTGTTGTGCCCATTCACAACAGTAAAGTGTTGTTATTTGACTTCCTCCATTGTCAGTTCATTTGCGCCCCCTGTTGTGGGTCCGTGTACCTACACTTTCCCAACAGGATATCTCGGCCAACGTCATGGACCCCGAGGGGCGTCGACCGGCCATTGAACGGCCAATGGAAGAGCAGGGCGCACAGGCGTCTGCAGGAGGAATGATCGGTGAGTTGCAGCGAATCCTCACCGCTTTTACGGCTCGGCTGGATCTGATGACCGAGCAGAACGTCCTCCTTAACCGCAGGGTGGAGGCTCTCGCCGCGCAGGTGGAAGCGCGCCCTCAGGGCGCTGCTGCGGCTCCCCCTCCTGTCGATCCTGTGCGCAATAGTGACGTTCCACAGGTCGTTCAACGACCCCTCCCACCTTCCCCTGAAGCATACATAAGCCCTCCAGAACCGTACGGGGGTTGTGTGGAGACATGCGCGGACTTTCTTATGCAGTGTTCGCTCGTCTTCGCACAACGTCCCGTCATGTACGCGACTGATGCTAGTAAGATAGCTTATGTGATTAATCTGCTTCGTGGCAAGGCACGCGCTTGGGCTACAGCGCTCTGGGAGCAAAATTCACGGCTCCTTCTGACATATGATGGGTTTGTGAGGGAGTTCAGAACAGTGTTCGATCACCCAAATAGAGGAGAGACCGCTTCAGCCGTGCTGCTGTCAATGAGACAAGGGCGCCGGAGCGCAGCTGCTTATGCAGTCGACTTCCGCATCGCGGCTGCGAGGTCCAGCTGGAATAGCACTGCCCTCCGCGCCGCCTTCGTAAACGGACTATCGTTGGTCCTGAAGGAGCACCTGGTGGCTAAGGACGAACCGCGGGATTTGGACGGGCTTATTGATCTCGTTATACGATTAGACAATCGGTTAGAGGAACGCCGTCGGGAGCGAGGCGAAGGACGTGACCGGATACACGCCGCCCCTCTCCCTTCCGGGTTCGAAAAGGGGCCGCCCTCCCCACGCTCCACAGCCGCAGCGCTTTGTGGGGCAACAGCTCCCCCTGTTGACGTTGTTAGGGAAACGCACAGGGCCAAAATGGGGAGGCTGATCCGTGGAGAGTGTTTTCTCTGCAGCTCAACAGAGCACACACAGAGAGACTGCCCCAAACGGCCAAGACGTCAACACTCGCCCTTAGAGACTGGGCTAAGGGGGGGTCAAGACATTCAAGTGAGACACACACAAATTGCCACACGACTCCCAGTCACAATCCTGAGCAGGGATTTAACCCTTCAAGCCCGAGCACTGGTGGACACGGGGTCAGAAGGGAATCTGCTAGACAGCGGATGGGCAAAGGAGGTAGGGCTCCCTCTGGTGGCGCTTCCTTCGCCATTGCAGGTGCGGGCACTAGATGGCACCCTCCTCCCTTTACTCACACACAAGAAACAACCAGTAACTCTGGTGGTGTCTGGAAACCACCGGGAGGAGATTGAGTTTTTTGTAACTCCTTCTACCTCCCGCGTGATTTTGGGCATCCCATGGATGTTAAAGCACAATCCCCGGATCGATTGGCCGTCTGGGGTGGTGGTTCAGTGGAGCGAAACCTGCCATCGGGTGTGTTTAGGATCCTCGGTTCCTCCCGGTTCCCAGGCTAAGGAGGAGGTCAAAGTCCCTCCCAATCTGACGGCAGTGCCGGTTGAGTACCACGATCTTGCTGACGTCTTCAGCAAGGATCTGGCACTCACCCTTCCCCTGCACCGTCCGTACGATTGTGCCATTGATTTGGTTCCAGGCGCTGAGTTCCCGTCCAGCAGGCTGTACAACCTCTCACGACCTGAGCGCAAATCAATGGAGACCTACATCCGGGACTCATTAGCTGCCGGGCTGATCCGGAACTCCACCTCCCCGATGGGGGCAGGTTTCTTTTTTGTGGGCAAGAAAGATGGCGGACTTCGTCCATGTATTGATTACAGGGGGCTGAATGAGATTACGGTTCGCAACCGATACCCGTTGCCATTATTAGATTCCGTGTTCACCCCCCTGCATGGAGCCAAAATCTTTACTAAGCTGGATCTTAGAAATGCGTATCACCTGGTTCGGATCCGGAAGGGAGACGAATGGAAGACGGCATTCAACACCCCATTAGGTCACTTTGAGTACCTGGTCATGCCGTTCGGCCTCACAAACGCCCCCGCGACGTTCCAAGCATTAGTTAATGATGTCTTGCGGGATTTCCTGCACCGATTCGTCTTCGTATATCTAGACGATATACTCATCTTTTCTCCGGATCCTGAGACTCATGTCCGGCATGTACGTCAGGTCCTGCAGCGGTTGTTGGAGAACCGGCTGTTTGTGAAGGGCGAGAAGTGTGAGTTTCACCGCACATCTTTGTCCTTCCTGGGGTTTATCATCTCCCCCAACTCCGTCGCTCCTGATCCGGCCAAGGTTGCGGCGGTGAGAGACTGGCCCCAACCCACTAGCCGTAGGAAGCTGCAACAGTTCCTCGGCTTTGCAAATTTCTACAGGAGGTTCATTAAGGGCTACAGTCAGGTAGTTAGCCCCCTGACAGCCCTGACCTCAACAAAAAGTCCCCTTCACCTGCTCGGATCGTTGTGATGCCGCGTTCAAGGAGTTGAAACTGCGCTTCTCGTCTGCACCCGTTCTGGTGCAGCCCGATCCTAGTCACCAGTTAGTGGTTGAAGTGGACGCCTCGGACTCAGGGATAGGAGCTGTGCTTTCCCAGAGCGGGAAGACCGATAAGGTCCTTCACCCGTGTGCCTATTTTTCCCGCAGGTTGACCCCGGCCGAACGGAACTATGACGTCGGCAATCGAGAACTCCTTGCGGTGAAAGAGGCTCTTGAAGAGTGGAGACATCTGTTGGAGGGAACGTCTGTGCCATTCACGGTTTTCATTGACCACCGGAACCTGGAGTATATCAGGACCGCCAAGCGGCTGAACCCCAGGCAAGCCCGCTGGTCACTGTTCTTTGGCCGTTTTGACTTCCGGATCACCTACCGTCCCGGGACCAAAAACCAGAGATCGGATGCCTTGTCCCGGGTACATGAAGATGAAGTCAAAGCGGAGTTGTCGGATCCACCGGAGCCCATCATCCCGGAGTCCACTATCGTGGCCACCCTCACCTGGGACGTAGAGAGAACCGTCCGGGAGGCCCTGGCACAAAGCCCGGACCCCGGAACTGGGCCGAAGAACAAACTATACGTCCCACCAGAAGCTAGGGCTGCAGTCCTGGACTTCTGTCACGGCTCCAAGCTCTCCTGTCATCCAGGGGTGCGAAGAACCGTGGCAGTTGTCCGGCAGCGCTTCTGGTGGGCGTCCCTAGAGGCCGACGTCCGGGATTATATCCAGGCCTGCACCACCTGCACCAGGGGCGAGGCTGACCATCGCAGTGCATCAGGACTACTCCAGCCGCTGCCTGTGCCTCATCGCCCCTGGTCCCACATCGGCCTGGATTTTGTCACGGGCCTCCCGCCGTCCCAGGGTAACACCACCATCCTCACGATAGTGGACCGATTCTCCAAGGCGGCCCACTTCGTGGCCCTCCCGCAGCTCCCAACAGCCCAGGAGACAGCGGACCTCCTGGTCCACCACGTCGTCCGGCTGCATGGGATTCCAACAGACATCGTCTCCGATCACGGTCCCCAGTTCTCCTCGCAAGTCTGGAGGAGCTTCTGCCGGGAACTGGGGGCCACGGTGAGTCTCTCGTCTGGGTACCACCCTCAGATCAACGGGCAAGCAGAACGGGTAAACCAGGAGGTGGAACAGGCCTTGCGCTGCGTGACTGCCGCGCACCCGGCGGCCTGGATTACCCATTTGGCCTGGATCGAGTATGCCCATAACAGCCAGGTGTCTTCAGCCACCGGCCTCTCCCCTTTTGAGGTGTGTCTGGGGTATCAGCCCCCGTTGTTTCCGGTGGTTGAGGGAGAGGTCGGTGTGCCCTCGGTCCAGGCCCACCTACGGAAGTGCCGTCGGGTGTGGCGTGCCGCCCGTTCTGCTTTGCTAAAGGCCCGGACGAGGGCAAAAGCCCATGCAGACGAGAGGTGTTTCGACCTGAAAACATCCTAATTTAAGGCTTAATTCACCCAGGATGTCGTGAGAGAACAGAGAAGATTCAGAAGAGGCCAGCCAGTAATCTTGACGATAGTAGACTGGTTTTCCAAGGCGGCCCACTTCGTGGCCCTCCCGAAGCTCCCAACTGCCCAGGAGACTGTAGACCTCCTGGTCTACCACGTCATGCGTCTGCATGGTATCCCCAGGGACATCGTCTCAGACCGTGATCCTCAGTTCTCCTCGCAGGTATGGAGGAGTTTCTGTAGGGAGCTGGGGGCCACTATGAGCCTGTCGTCCGGGTACCACCCTCAGACCAACGGTCAAGCAAAGCGGGCCAACCAGGACCTGGAGCAAGCGCTTAGATGTGTCACCCGACGGCCTGGAGTCACCATCTGGCCTGGATCGAGTATGCTCACAACAGTCAGGTCTCGTCATCCACCGGCCTTTCCCCATTCGAGGTCTGTTTGGGGTACCAGCCCCCGTTGTTTCCAGCAGTGGAGGGAGAGGTCCAGGTGCCCTCGGTCCAGGCCCACCTCAGGAGGTGCCGTCGGGTGTGGAAGAAAGCCCGCTCTGCTCTCCTGAAGGCCCGGACGTGGGCTAAGGTCCATGCAGACCACCGATGAGCCCCGGCCCCAGCTTATTAGCCCGGGCAGGATGTGTGGCTATCGACCAAGAACATCCCTCTGCACACGGCCTCCCCAAAGTTGACTGACCGGAACATCGGACCATACAAGATCCTCAAGGACATCAGCCCAGCCGCAGTGAAGCTGGGAGCTGGAGCTTCACTGCGGATACACCCGGTTTTTGACGTCTCCAAAATCAAACCATACCACACATCGGGCCTCTGCACCCCTGGACAGGCGCCGCCTCCTGCCCGCATCATCGATGGAGAACTGGCTTGGACCGTCAGAAAGCTCCTAGATGTACGTCAGAGGGGTCAGGGGTATTAATACCTGGTAGACTGGGAGGGTTATTGCCCGGAAGAACACTCCTGGGTGAAGAGGAGCTTCATTTTGGATCCCGCCCTCCTGGCAGATTTCTACCGGAGGTACCCCGACAAGCCGGGTCGGGCGCCAGGAGGCGCCTGTTGAGGGGGGGTCCTGTTGTGTGGGTCGCTGAAGAGGAGGTCCTGCTGGCCCACCACCAGAGGGCGCCCTGCCTGTTGGCATTTTTCGGGCTCCAGAGGGCGCACTGGCCAAGTGGATCCTCCAGGTGCACCGTTTGGCTGTCAGCTGTCTGTCATCATTCATCACCTCATCCATAAAAGCCTGGGAGAGACACCATAACTCTGCCGAGTTATCAGCTTACCACGCAGGTAAGCCAACTCAGCCGTTTTGTGCCGTACGCACATTCATTGTTACTGACGTCTTTGCAGTTGTGACTTATACTTGCAGCTTGTAGCCAAGTTTGTGGAAGTTGGAGGAGTTGGCGTCTCCACTCCTCACTTCTGACTTACTAAGTATAACAATTGACACTGTACGTCCTCCAGTTTTTCCTCTGCACTCTGGGAGTATCTGGATTTATTCCTCCAAGAGGATTTCTGTGAGTTGCTGACTGTTTGCTGGGTGTTCACACACCCACCCTAACCTGTTTTTGCTCCTGCCAGCAGTACCGGGTCTGACAGCCACGAGCGGTGGCCACCTGTGGAAATCAGGACTTGGTGGCTCTGGTGTGTTGCAGGCCTCCATTGGCGGTGGAACTTCGTGGGTCCCGGCTCTTCTCTGGATAGGCGTCTCCAACCCTCGGGCCTGCCCACGCGTCACCATTTTGGTTATTGATTGACTCAAGCATATTTGGTTGTGTTGCACATTTGCATAATAAATTGTCATTTATTTTGAATTCCTATTGACCGTTCATTTACGCCCCCTGGCGTGGGTCCGTGCATTTCACTTTCCCAACATTGAAATTACTATATAAAAAAATCATCATGAGGTTTATGTCACAGAAATCCTACTTTACAATCACACTGCAGTTATTGTTAAATTATTTCCTGTTGCATTTATAATAAACATTTGTATCTAAAAATAAATGTCCAAGGTTCCTTATGTTAAACAAGAAATTATCTAATCTGAAATAACAGGTGGTTTTAATTTACATATGAAAGGTTTCTAAAGAACCATTTATTGATTTATTTAGCTATTTTAAGTACAAGTGTTCTAAACATTTTTTTTAACAGTAATCAGAAATTCTGAGGTAACAACAACAACAAAAAACATTTCCAAGGAATTTTCTTCAGAAAACTGCTCTATAAATGAGCAGTCCTGTTTGTTTTGTACAGATCAGTGGTTTCTGCACCAATCCGTTTTGTAGAAATCAGTGGTTTCTGCCACTAGTCTTCTGTGTTTTGGGCCAACGCATCATTCCTATTGGACAACGTGAAGGTACGTCACAGCTCACAGCATCGAAAGTTGGATTGGATTGAACTTTGACTGCGACAAGCGGCAATGCGCGCTCCCAGAAGTGTCGGTTTAGCTCGGCTTTTGACGCGACGCATCTGGCGCATCTAAAAAGCAACGCGTCTCATTGAAAATAATGCTTTTTAAACCGATTTTTGACGCATTTTGACGCATCTGACATATTCAGTGTGAAAGGCCCTTAACAGTGCAAAATAATCCATACTGCATGTGCATAGTTGAGAAAACAACACCAATGAAACCCAGCATGTGAAAGATGGCACACCAGAAGAGTTAGAGTTGAGCTAGAGTTCGTATAACTTACAAACCTAAGTCCAAACAACTTAATTCATTCAGGTTTTACCAATTGTAATGCGTTTTTAAGTTGGTTCAACTATTCTCTTTTTTCAGTGTTGAAACTCAACTACCTGATGCTGCGTATCACTGTTTGAACGCCAATCAGAACCATTCAAGTGTATTAAATACCCCTTTTTTTCCAAAGTGGAACTGGTTTTGATCAGATTCACAAACTGCATTTAGAATTATTGGGATAATTTAGAATTATTGGGATCATTTGAACCAAAAACAAAACTGACTTGGAAATTGGAGAATTTGTTGTTGTTTGGAAGCAGAAAATGGGTCTTAAACTGCAGTATTACGCATTCTGACTGTGCTGTTTGCAGTAAACCACAGAAATTGACATAATAAACAACAAGGCTAATGTCACAACAAACACTTATTATAACTTTTTAAATTTGCAGTCACTTATTTTCAATTTGCACCACTTTCAGTGGCTCTTAAATCAGTCTTCCGACACCATTTACGAGGTCTATTAGATAAGAAACCGACACTTTTATTATTTTTTTTAACTATATGGATTTGAATGACGTGCGATTACACCAATCATGCTTGAACCCTCGTGTGCATGCGTGAGTTTTTTCGCGTGTCGGTGACGTAATTTCCCTGTGGGCAGGCCTTGAGTGAGATGTGGTTCAGCCCTCTCGGCTGAATTCCTTTGTTTCACACGCTGCTCGAGACGGCGCGCGTTGCTTTATCAAAAATTTTTCTGGACCTGTGAGGAATATCCGAGTGGACACTATTCAAAAAATTTAGCTGGTTTTCGGTGAAAAGTTTAACGGCTGATGAGAGATTATGGGGTGTTTCTGTCGCTGTAAGGACTTCCCACGGAGCGGGACGTCGCGCAGCGCTTCCAGGCGCTGTCGTCGGCCTGTTTCGACCTGAAAACATCCTAATTTAAGGCTTAATTCACCCAGGACGTCGTGAGAGAACAGAGAAGATTCAGAAGAGGCCGACATGAGGACTTTATGCGGACATTCCACTGTTTAAGGACATTTTGTAATGAAAGACGTGCGCGCAAATTCGCCGAGTCGTTTCCGTGACTCGGCGAATGTGTGTGCGCCGCGACAGGAAAAACACCTCTGTGTTGAAAACCATTTGTAAAATTCAGGCGGCTTTTGATGGCTTTCAACAAGTGAGTAACTGAGAAATTGTTTAACAGCTTGAGCATGTTCCAACTTGCCCGTTAAGTTTTCCAACGGAGGTGTTTTTCCTGTCGCGACCCCCCGCGGTCGGGTCCAGCCCGACATGCGACATGAAATGTGGAAGTTTTCAACTTGAAACGGCGAGACACTGCTGCCTCGAAGCGCAGATCGCCGTCAGGTGCCGTGGACCGTCCTTAAAGCAACACTACCAGACCAAAATCTCTCATCAGCCGTTAAAATTTTTACCGAAAACCAGCTGAATCTATCGAATGGTGTCCACTCAGTTGTGCCTTACAGTTTTTGAAAAAATTTTGATCAAATAAAGCAGCAGTCTCTGAGCCATTCCTAAACAACGAAAAAATGACAAGAGGGTGGGCGACTCCTCACTCAAAGACTGTCCACAGGCAAATGACGTAACCGACAGGCGTGAAAAAACTCTCGCATGCCCACGAGGGTTCAAGCATGTCTGATGTAATCACACGTGATTCAAATCCATATGGTTTTTGAAAAAAATAATAAGGTCGGATACTTTTCTAACAGACCTCGTAGACCACATAAGGCTAACACACACACACACACACACACACACACACACACACACACACACACACACACACACACACACACACACACACACACACACACACACGTCCTCCATTCAGTCTGAAAGCCCTCAAGGCCCCATTCTCAGTAGACCTGAGGACAACAGCAACATTTAGTGTTCACATGCTGCAGCTGTCAAGCATAGGTTTACAAAATACTACAAATCACTTTTATTGGCATAAACTGGATTTTTTTAAAAGATTAGATCGAACACAAATGTTCTTTCGCTGTTGTCGCTGATGTCTGATAATGTTACAACAAAGCTGGTTGATTTTACACACAAACCAAATGGAAGAATTTAGACTTTAACATATAATATGACTACGATAGCTAGCCTTGGTTAATTTTTCTGATGGCTCACCTCCTCTCAGGATGTTGGGTATCTCCACTGGCCCAAGTCTGGTGGCTGATCAACTGTGAAACACCAAATGTTTGTGAGATTACAAAGGCAGTGAAACCCCTCCAGGGAAGCTAAGGTATTGCAGCTGATCTCTTGGTGGGTGGAGGTGATGTTCTTCTGGCATTTGCAAAGAATCTGTGTTTCACTCTGAGAACGTGTATCTTCCCTACCAACTGGAAGAAGGTATTTGTTATCCCACTTGGAAAAAGATAGGTGATCGCCTGGTTGCAACAACTGCAGGGTCATTACATTGCTCTCTGTGCCAGGAACAGTGCTTGCGAGGATTATTCTTAACCAGATTCAGTCCTAGTTACTTGTCTGCTCTGCAGTTGGAGCAAGAAATCAACCATCAACCACATTCCAGCCCTGCAAGTACTCGCTGATCGCAAGCCCAAATATCAACAGTGCTTATTCTTCTATGGAATAGTGGCATTCTCTCATTACGTTTTCTTGCTCCTGCTCTGTTTAATAAGCACATGGTGTTTTTGTGTGACTGCAGAAGGATGCAGCTTAGGTACCTTTGTTGTTAAGGAAAGGTTTACTGACCTTGAATTTATAGATTATGGTGTGATCTTTGTGGAAACAATGTGTGCCCTGATTGTGGGACTTCAGGATGTCTGTCTGGGTTTGTTGCTCTGAATCAGCACAGATCCAGACTTGTAATGACTCCCTGAACTCATATTTGTATGTGGAGAAAGTGTTGAACTTGTAGAGACATATCCTGGGGCAATGACATTCAAGAGACACGATGGAATCATGAGGTCCCTGGAAAGAGGTGTTGGCGATGTTGATGTCTTTTGTTGAACAAAGTTTCAAGTCTTTATTATCCTGGTGCTTCCTGTCTCACTGTGTGGTTATAAGACTTGGATGGTAACCATTGACCTAAGGTGACATCTAGATGTCTATGGTACCAGGTCTTTCTGGAGGATACTTGGGTGCCACAAGAATGACTTATGTCAAATCAACAGTTACTTAGGGAAAGTCAGAAGAGGAGTATGATTTACATGGTGAGCAAACTTCATCTATGACATTCTGGACCTCGGGCATGTTTCTCTGCGCCTGATCCAGCACACAGTTGCCTCAGTGTTGAGGAACCCAGTGGCTGGAGAATGCCAACAAAATCCCCACATTCCATTTGGCTGCAACAGATAGATATTTGCTTTCAAGTGGTGGGAATGGACCTCTTGTCTGCCTGGGTGGTTGCCATCCAGGACCCAAGGCAGTTCTATGGTGTGGTAGATGTGGTGATGTGAGGCACTGGTGCATACTTCCAGAATGACCTGGCATGGATGTTGAAAAACAAAGAAATAATATGTAAATGAGTTTATTTTAAAGTAATTAATTTAGACATGCAATCAAAGAGAGGCTTTGTGTATGTTAATCTAATTAGGGACTCAGGCTGACTGACAGAGATCAGAAGAGAAATTAGCATGAACATCTGAGAAAACAGGCACAACAGTGGCTTTATGGAAATAATGGATGAAGATATTTGCATAATTTTCAGAAAAGCGAAGACCAGCATCTTTAAGACTTCTGAAACTCTTCATATATGTTCACAAATTCAACATTTTGTTAAATCTGCTAGGTCTTTTAAATTTAGAATGCTGATTACATATTCTAAAATCATAGAATTAAAAACTAAATAAAATTACATTCAAGACATGGTGAGGCCATTAAAATTGAATATTTTGCAAGTGGAAATAAACTCACCATTTTTAAGACTTTTTGTGAAATTAATACAAAAAAATAATAATGACCTTCTGACCAGGCTAAAAATGTATTTGTGTTTATCTTTCTCTCACGCGGATTAAGGACTGTTTGCGCAGCAAAAAAACACCTCTGTGTTGGAAGTCTCACAGGACACGTTGGGGCATGTCCAGCTGTTCCACAATTTCTCGGATACTCACTCGACTGAAAGCCATCGAAAGCTGTCTGAATCTTCTGAATGGTTTCCAACACGGAGGTGTTTTTTTTTGTTGCACGTCCTGAGCTGCTTCATGCTAACGCGCGAAATCCTCCGCATGTCTTTCATTACAAAATCTCCTGTAACAGTGGAATCTGCCGCAAAAGTACTATGTGTTGTGTGGGCCGCCAGAAGAAGAGGTACTGCTGGCCCACCACCAGAGGGCGCCCTGCCTGAAGTGCAGGCTTCAGGCATGAGAGGGCGCTGCCGCCACGGACACAGCCGGGGGTGACAGCTGTCACTCATTATCTCTTGACAGCTGTCACCCATCTACACTTCATCATCTCACTCCATAAAGACCGGACGTCATCTCCACCTCATTGCCGAGATATCATCTACCTAAGGAGGTAAACTCTCAGCCGTTGTTGTTCTGTTAAAGAAAACACGTAATTCTCTGAGTTGTTGCAGGAGTTCCTGAGGAGCCAACTGATAGCGGGACGCTAAGTTTGGGGAAACGTGACGAGTGACGCACGTCAAACTAAGTAGCCCTCAGTTTCTTACTGTGTTAGAGGTGGAGGTGGAATATCCACCATAAGTGTTACTGGGTGTTCATACACCCACATCTGATTGTTTCTGCTCCTCGCCAGCAGTACCAGATCCGACACGCGGAGACGGTGGCCACCTGGGGACTCGGAACTTGGCGGCTCCAGTATTTTCCAGGTTCGGTGGCGGAGGAAATCGTGTTGTTCCGGTTCTTCTCAGGACAGACGTCTTCTATCCTCGAGCCTGCCCATACAACACCTTTGTTAATTGATTTTTGTACATATTCTGTAATCTGCTGTGTTGAGTTGTGCTATTCACAACAGTAAAGTGTTCATATTTGACTTCCTCCATTGTCAGTTCATTTACGCCCCCTGTTGTGGGTCCGTGTCACCACACTTTCACAACAGGATATCTCGGCCATCGTCATGGATCCCGAGGGGCGTCACCCGGCTGTTGAATGGCCAATGGAAGAGCAGGGTGCACAGGCGTCTGCAGGAGGCGTGATTGGTGAGTTGCAGCAAATCCTCACCGCCTTTACTGCTCGGTTGGATCAGATGACCGAGCAAAACGTCATCCTTAACCGCAGGATGGAGGCTCTCACCGCACAGGTGGAAGCGCGCTCAGGGCGCTGCTGCAGCTTCTCCTCCTGCTGACCCTGTGCGGGATATTGACGTTCCACTGGTCGTCCACCATCCCCTGAAGCATACATAAGCCCCCCAGAGCCGTACGGGGGTTGTGTGGAGACGTGCGCGGACTTTCTTATGCAGTGTTCGCTCATCTCTGCACAACGTCCCGTGATGTACGCGTCTGATGCTAGTAAAGTAGCTTATGTGATTAACCTGCTTCGAGGAGAGGCACGCGCTTGCGCTATGGCGCTTTGGGAGCAAAATTCACGGCTCCTTCTCACGTATGCTGGGTTTGTGAGGGAGTTCAAAACAGTGTTTGATCACCCTAATAGAGGAGAGACCGCTTCGACAGTGCTGCTGTCAATGAGACAGGGGCGTCGGAGCGCAGCCGCTTATGCAATCGACTTCCGCATCGCGGCTGCAAGATCCGGCTGGAATAACGCTGCGCTCCACGACGCCTTCATAAACGGACTGTTGTCGGCCCTGAAGGAGCACCTGGTGGCTAAGGATGAACCGTGGGATTTAGATGGGCTTATCGATCTCGTTATACGGCTAGACAATCGGTTGGAGGAACGCCGTCGGGAACGGGACAAAGGGCGTGGCCGGGCACGCGCCGTCCCTCTCCCTTCCGGTTCCGAAAGGGTTCCGCCCTCCCCACGCTCCACGGCCTCTACACTCCGTGTGGCTACAGCTCCCCCTGCTGACGAGGCTATGGACACGAGCAGGGCCACATTTAGACCACCTAATAGACAAAGGAGGCTGGCCCGCGGGGCGTGCTTTGTCTGCGGCTCAGTTGAGCATCAATTTAGAGACTGCCCCGAGCAGTTAAAACACCAACGCCCACCCCTAGAAACTGGGCTTAGGGTGGCCCAAGACATTCACGTGGGACACACACATATTTCCACACGACTCCCAGTTACAATCCTTAGCGGGGATTTAACCCTTCAGGCCCCAGCACTGGTGGACACGGGGTCAGAAGGGAATCTGCTAGACAGCAGATGGGCCAGGGAGGTAGGGCTCCCTCTGGTGGCACTCCCTTCGCCATTGCAGGTGCGGGCACTAGATGGCACCCTTCTCCCTTTGATCACACACAAGACACTACCAGTAACTCTGGTGGTGTCTGGCAATCATCGGGAGGAGATTGAGTTTTTTGTGACTCCTTCTACCTCCCGCGTGATTTTGGGGTTCCCGTGGATGTTAAGACACAATCCCCGGATTGATTGGCCGTCCGGGGTAGTGGTGCAGTGGAGCGATACCTGCCATCGGGTGTGTTTAGGATCCTCAGTTCCTCCCGGTTCACAGGCTTAGGAGGAGGTCAAAATCCCTCCCAATCTGTCAACGGTGCCGGTTGAGTACCACGATCTTGTTGACGTTTTCAGCAAGGATCTGGCACTCACCCTTCCCCCGCACCGTCCGTACGATTGCGCCATTGATTTGATTCCAGGCGTGGAGTTCCCGTCCAGCAGGCTGTACAACCTCTCACAACCTGAGCGCGAATCAATGGAGACCTACATCCGGGACTCGTTAGCTGCCGGGCTGATCCGGAACTTCATCTCCCCGATGGGAGCAGGTTTCTTTTTTGTGGGCAAGAAAGATGGCGGACTTCGTCCATGCATTGATTACAGGGGGCAGAACGAGATCACGGTTCGCAACCAATACCCGTTGCCCTTATTAGATTCGGTGTTCACCCCCCTGCATGGAACCAAGATCTTTACCAAATTGGACCTTAGAAATGCATACCACCTGGTTCGGGTCCGGAAGGGAGATGAGTGGAAGACGGCATTTAACACCCCGTTGGGTCACTTTGAGTACTTGGTCATGCCGTTCGGCCTCACTAACGCCCCCGCGATGTTCCAAGCTTTGGTTAATGACGTCTTGCGGGACTTCCTGCACTGATTCGTCTTCGTATATCTGGACGATATACTTATCTTTTCTCCGGACCCTGAGACTCATGTCCGACATGTATGTCAGGTTCTGCAGCGGTTGTTGGAGAACCGGCTGTTTGTGAAGGGCGAGAAGTGCGAGTTCCACCACACTTCTTTGTCCTTCCTGGGGTTTATCATTTCCTCCAACTCCGTCACCCCTGATCCGGCCAAGGTTGCGTCGGTGAGAGATTGGCCCCAACCAACAAGCCGTAGGAAGCTGCAACAGTTCCTCGGCTTCGCAAATTTCTAGAGGAGGTTCATTAAGGGCTACAGTCAGGTAGTTAGCCCCCTGACAGCCCTGACCTCTCCAAAAGTCCCCTTCACCTGGTCGGATCGGTGGGGTGCCGCGTTCAAGGAGTTGAAACGGCGGTTCTCGACTGCACCCATTCTGGTGCAGCCCGATCCTAGCCGCCAGTTTGTGGTTGAAGTGGACGCCTCTGACTCAGGGATAGGAGCCGTGCTATCCCAGAGCGGAGAGACCGATAAGGTTCTTCATCCGTGTGCCTATTTTTCCCGCAGGTTGACCCCGGCAGAACGGAACTATGACGTGGGCAATCGGGAGCTCCTTGCGGTGAAAGAGGCTCTTGAGGAGTGGAGACACCTGTTGGAGGGAGTGTCTGTGCCTTTCACGGTTTTCACTGACCATCGGAACCTGGAGTATATCAGGACTGCCAAGCGGCTGAACCCCAGGCAAGCCCGCTGGTCACTGTTCTTTGGGCGTTTTGACTTCGGAATCACCTACCGCCCCGGGACCAAGAACCAGAGATCGGATGCCTTGTCCCGGGTGCATGAAGATGAAGTCAAGACTGAGCTGTCGGATTCCACCGGAGCCCATCATTCCGGAGTCCACTATCGTGGCCACCCTCACCTGGGACATGGAGAAGACCGTCCGGGAGGCCCTGGCACGGAGCCCGGACCCCGGGAAGAGAGAGTCCAATATAACTTTGTTATGTTCTCCACCCCCCTCCCAAATTAAGCAAACAACAAAGAGTCAAGTAAATTAGATCAATTTATTTTGTTGTGAACAGCATATGATTGATTCTGATGCGATGAATGCTTCTAAAACGTCAGTAGCGTGCTTGTCTACCTTCTTAGTGTTTTGGCATCCTTGGAATTCAATATTTCCACCAGTTAAGTCAGCAAACCTCGCTGGCAAATGATTTTCTGCTGTTGTTGACATATTTGTTGCCATTTTTTCAACCAGCGTCTGTCAACTAGTTCCTGACCTTCGTATGCCACGCTCTGATTGGCTAGCTGTTGGCAGTAAGTTCTAATGCTATTGGTCAGTGGGAACTGATCCAATATAACTTTTGGTCCTAGCCTTTTTGGATCCTTTTGGATCCAACATAACTTTCTGACGCCAAGCATGTCAAAATACAGGTAAATGATGGACAGAAAGGCTAATCTGTGATTGGCTATTGCAATCTGAGTGGAGAACATATATATATTTGCACCATGAAACATCGCGGCAACGGGCGGGCATGCATGAACCTGGTGCGAGAGTCCATGCACGCGCCTGCACGTGTCTTTCAGGCAGGACCACACAGTGCCAGCTGTGTGGAGGAAATATAAAAAAAACTTATGTGGTGAAATATAAAAAAAACAGCCGGTACTTGTGGGATCACATCGCACCGCTTATGTGGAATATATATATATATAAAAAAATTTAACCAGCCGGTACCTGTGGGACCACATCACGCCGCTTATGTGGAAAAAAAAATGACCCACTGGACGCAAACCCGTGCCTTTCAAAAACTCTGATTACCAGTCAGAGACTGTACCACAAAGCTACAGAGCTGTTCTTTGAAAGCTGTGGAAATCTGCCTCATATCAGGATGGACATGGAAGTATTACAAAAAAAATTAAAATCACACACCATATAAAAAAACCCCGCATTTATCAAGCGAACAATATAAATATTCTGTTCTGTTTTTCTGTAAATGACCCATGGTCACAAACATACAGTCATGAAATGGCATGAATGAGAAGCAGTTCGCTCATCTCATTCATGTCCACATCTGCTGGCGTGTCTCCAACCAGCTGCACGTGCGTGTCTTGTGGACAACGCGCCGCAGGACACCGCATCATGTGGAATAGAGCTCACGTGGGTGACGTGACAGTGAGATTGCCTGCTGCGTCTTCTGATCTGACGGTCCGTTTCAACCTGGGAGCAGCCTGTCCATGTGCACACTGTGCGTGTGCGTGCGCACTCACTGCAGCACATCGCCACAGTGATATATGTTTTTAAATATGTCCACTTGATAACAGCAAACAGACACACGTGCGTCACAGTGTGAAGTTGTTAGTCCGTGCCCGTCCAAACACAGTACTGTCCAGCTGGAATGTCCAGATCCACAGATTTCCACAGCCACTTCAGTCTGAGGTCACACCTCCTGTCATCTCAGCGCACACACCAAAGCCACACTCGTGTGGGAGTTAGACAAATTTCTCTGCAAGTACGAAAGTGAATGTCTGCAGTCTGTTGTCGTGCCAAGAGTGCAACTGGCCACACATTTTCTAAGTGACATGTGAGCGGTGTTAGATGTTTGTGTGTGTCACCTGGAATTTAGCCGACACCTGCCGCGAGAGGCTGCGATGGGTTCACACAGCGCACACTTTGCCTTTCAGGTGCTTGTGTGCGCAAATAGTTGTAACAACAGGTGTACGAGGTGTTGGAGGCAGGAACGACATTACACGGTTTGCACACGATTCCTGCGTCATGCGCACTAAGTGTGCACTTCGTCCAAACTTTGCACTGTGTGAGAAGGGGCCCTAAAGGATACCATCCCACATAACACTCTCAAATATGAAAGAAATTTGATCTCTTTTTTTTTTTGACAGTTATGCATTTTTGAAAATTTGATCAGGGATATTTTCCAAGATTTTTTTTTACTTTGACTTTGATTTTTCCTGACTTGCAAATTGAATCAGTTCTTGCCTATCAGGATATGAATCCTCTGTAAAAATTTCATAACGACATATGAAAAATTGTGGGTTCCAGGCTGTTAACAAACAAACAAACTGGGGCAAAAACATGACCTCCACTCAACTTCTTTGGCAGAAGTAATTATGTTGATTCATAAAATAAATCAGATAACAACATGAGAGCACTAATGCAATTTGTTTGTCATATTGGATGTATTTTTTGTGGTTTGTTTTGTTTTTGTAGGTGTGGAACCCCTGTCAGCTTGCAGCGGTCACTGTACAGATCTGCGATCACCAACCTCACTGAAATCATTCTGCCATCTGGGTCAGGGTTTTGTTTGTGCGCAGTGGTTCCAGTACAGTATGTGTTATTTTTTCCAAGCAAATCAAATTTGTTCACCTTATTCATTCAATGTTTGGACATAAAAAATGACAATGAAAAATGCATAATAATGATGATGAGATACTTGCACTGTCTGTGAGGATCCTCCATTTAAAATGAGGACAGGCAGTTTGATCACAGCACAGACTGTTAAAACACACAAATATATGCAGGTTTTTTCCAGTGTGGTCAGACAGGGTTTGAACAAGCTTGAACGGTGAGATGAATGAGTGGATTTCATGTTTCTTTATAGAAACAATGTTTCTGCTTACACGAATGTAAAGCCTTTTCTGCTCATAAATGTGAGAATTTTCAGGAAGCTTTGAGTCTGATTCAAACTTTAGGATACAAAATAATCTAGTCTTTTTTCAGTGTCCAAAGTTTCCCCTTCAGTCATTCTGTGTAAACATTCAGCAGTAAACTCTATGGCAGACTGACTGCGTGATTTTTGAAACTGGCTTTTATTTTCCTCTGCTTTGTCTTCTCATGTCAGTGGGGCGTGGAGGCCACAGCAGCTGTTGACTCCACTATAGTTCACCATGACGGGTAACATCCAGGTCAGAGTGACTTTTTTAGAGTTTGATTTCAAAGACACAAAAGCTTGTTCAGAAGAATCAAATTCACAAAATGAAAAAAGACATGTGCCAGGAACAAATCAATCAATCAACTTTTTTCTTATATAGCGCCAAATCACAACAAACAGTTGCCCCAAGGCGCTCCATATTGCAAGGCAAGGCCATACAATAACCATGAAAAACCCCAACGGTCAAAACGACCCCCTATGAGCAAGCACTTGGCCACAGTGGGAAGGAAAAACTCCCTTTTAACAGGAAGAAACCTCCAGCAGAACCAGGCTCAGGGAGGGGCAGTCTTCTGCTGAGACTGGTTGGGGCTGAGGGAAAGAACCAGGAAAAAGACATGCCGAGAAGGGGGGCAGAGATCGATCACTAATGATTAAATGCAGAGTGATGCATACGGAGCAAAAAAAGAAAGAAACAGTGCATCATGGGAACCCCCCCACAGTCTATGTCTAAAGCAACATAACCAAGGGATGGTCCAGGGTCACCCGATCCAGCCCTAACTATAAGCCTTAGCGAAAAGGAAAGTTTTAAGCCTAATCTTAAAAGTAGAGAGGGTATCTGTCTCCCTGATCTGAATTGGGAGCTGGTTCCACAGGAGAGGAGCCTGAAAGCTGAAGGCTCTGCCTCCCATTCTACTCTTACAAACCCTAGGAACTACAAGTAAGCCCGCAGTCTGAGAGCGAAGCGCTCTAATGGGGTAATATGGTACTACGAGGTCCCTAAGATAGGATGGGACCTGATTATTCAAAACCTTATAAGTAAGAAGAATGAAGAGAGGCCAACACGGGTGAGATATGCTCTCTCCTGCTAGTCCCCGTCAGTACTCTAGCTGCAGCATTCTGAACCAACTGAAGGCTTTTTAGGGAACTTTTAGGACAACCTGATAATAATGAATTACAATAGTCCAGCCTAGAGGAAATAAATGCATGAATTAGTTTTTCAGCATCACTCTGAGACAAGACCTTTCTGATTTTAGAGATATTGCGTAAATGCAAAAAGGCAGTCCTACATATTTGTTTAATATGCGCTTTGAATGACATATCCTGATCAAAAATAACTCCAAGATTTCTCACAGTATTACTAGAGATCAGGGAAATGCCATCCAGAGTAACGATCTGGTTAGACACCATGCTTCTAAGATTTGTGGGGCCAAGTACAATAACTTCAGTTTTATCTGAGTTTAAAAGCAGGAAATTAGAGGTCATCCATGTCTTTATGTCTGTAAGACAATCCTGCAGTTTAGCTAATTGGTGTGTGTCCTCTGGCTTCATGGATAGATAAAGCTGGGTATCATCTGCGTAACAATGAAAATTTAAGCAATACCGTCTAATAATACTGCCCAAGGGAAGCATGTATAAAGTGAATAAAATTGGTCCTAGCACAGAACCTTGTGGAACTCCATAATTAACTTTAGTCTGTGAAGAAGATTCCCCATTTACATGAACAAACTGTAATCTATTAGACAAATATGATTCAAACCACCGCAGCGCAGTGCCTTTAATACCTATGACATGCTCTAATCTCTGTAATAAAATTTTATGGTCAGCAGTATCAAAAGCAGCACTGAGGTCCAACAGAACAAGCACAGAGATAAGTCCACTGTCCGAAGCCATAAGAAGATCATTTGTAACCTTCACTAATGCTGTTTCTGTACTATGATGAATTCTAAAACCTGACTGAAACTCTTCAAATAGACCATTCCTCTGCAGGTGATCAGTTAGCTGTTTCACAACTACCCTCTCAAGAATCTTTGAGAGAAAAGGAAGGTTGGAGATTGGCCTATAATTAGCTAAGATAGCTGGGTCAAGTGATGGCTTTTTAAGTAATGGTTTAATTACTGCCACCTTAAAGGCCTGTGGTACATAACCAACTAACAAAGATAGATTGATCATATTTAAGATTGAAGCATTAAATAATGGTAGGACTTCCTTGAGCAGCCTGGCAGGAATGGGGTCTAATAAGCATGTTGATGGTTTGGATGAAGTAACTAATGAAAATAACTCAGACAGAACAATCGGAGAGAAAGAGTCTAACCAAATACCGGCATCACTGAAAGCAGCCAAAGATAACGATACATCTTTGGGATGGTTATGAGTAATTTTTTCTCTAATAGTCAAAATTTTGTTAGCAAAGAAAGTCATGAAGTCATCACTAGTTAAAGTTAATGGAATACTCAGCTCAATGTCAGCCTGGCTACAGTGCTGAAAAGAAACCTGGGGTTGTTCTTATTTTCTTCAATTAGTGATGAGTAGAAAGATGTCCTAGCTTCACGGAGGGCTTTCTTATAGAGCAACAATCTCTTTTTCCAGGCTAAGTGAAGATCTTCTAAATTAGTGAGACGCCATTTCCTCTCCAACTTACGGGTTATCTGCTTTAAGCTACGAGTTTGTGAGTTATACCACGGAGTCAGACACTTCTGATTTAAAGCTCTCTTTTTCAGAGGAGCTACAGCATCCAAAGTTGTCTTCAATGAGGATGTAAAACTATTGACGAGATACTCTATCTCACTTACAGAGTTTAGGTAGCTACTCTGCTCTGTGTTGGTATATGACATTAGAGAACATAAAGAAGGAATCATATCCTTAAACCTAGTTACAGCGCTTTCTGAAAGACTTCTAGTGTAATGAAACTTATTCCCCACTGCAGGGTAGTCCATCAGGGTAAATGTAAATGTTATTAAAAAATGATCAGACAGAAGGGAGTTTTCAGGGAATACTGTTAAGTCCTCTATTTCCATACCATAAGTCAGAACAAGATCCAAAATATGATTAAAGTGGTGGGTGGACTCATTTACTTTTTGAGCAAAGCCGATAGAGTCTAATAATAGATTAAATGCAGTGTTGAGGCTGTCATTCTCAGCATCTGTGTGGATGTTAAAATCGCCCACTATAATTATCTTATCTGAGCTAAGCACTAAGTCAGACAAAAGGTCTGAAAATTCACAGAGAAACTCACAGTAACGACCAGGTGGACGATAGATAATAACAAATAAAACTGGTTTTTGGGACTTCCAATTTGGATGGACAAGACTAAGAGACAAGCTTTCAAATGAATTAAAGCTCTGTCTAGGTTTTTGATTAATTAATAAGCTGGAATGGAAGATTGCTGCTAATCCTCCGCCCCGGCCCGTGCTACGAGCATTCTGACAGTTAGTGTGACTCGGGGGTGTTGACTCATTTAAACTAACATATTCATCCTGCTGTAACCAAGTTTCTGTTAGGCAGAATAAATCAATACGTTGATCAATTATTATATCATTTACCAACAGGGACTTAGAAGAAAGAGACCTAATGTTTAATAGACCACATTTAACTGTTTTAGTCTGTGGTGCAATTGAAGGTGCTATATTATTTTTTCTTTTTGAATTTTTATGCTTAAATAGATTTTTGCTAGTTATTGGTGGTCTGGGAGCAGGCACCGTCTCTACGGGGATGGGGTAATAAGGGGATGGCAGGGGGAGAGAAGCTGCAGAGAGGTGTATAAGACCACAGCTCTGCCTCCTGGTCCCAACACTAGACAGTCACAGTTTGGAGGATCCAAAAAAATTGGCCAGAACAAATGACCATCTTCGTTTATGAGAGCAAAATTAAAAAATCAAATTTTCAATTTCAATTTATTTTCATTTGTATAGCTCCAAATCACAACAAGGTTGCCTCAAGGTGCTTCACACAAGTAAGGTCTAACCTTACTAACCCCCAGAGCAACAGTGGAAAGGAAAAACTCCCTCTGAGGAAGAAACCTCAAGCAGACCAGACTCAAAGGGGTGTCCCCCTGCTTGGGCCATGGTACAGACATAAATTACAGAACAATTCACAAAACGAACATACAAGAAGTGTTGCTGGTGCACAGGACGGTTTCTGGAACCGATACCACACCCATCTCTGGATGGAGCCGCACCTCAAACAGACAAAAGAAAAAAAGCAGAATCATGCATCAGAAAGACAACAAATAGTGTAATTTGTAAGTATTAAGCAACAAGAAAAACAGAAGAAATACTAAGATGATCGCCAGCCACTAGCCCTAAGCTTCACTAAAAGACCCAGAATTTAGGAAAAGTTGAGGCCTTGGCACGCTCCGTTTCCTAATAAACTGAATTAAAAGAGTAAAAAGCATAGCATAGTAACATTCTATGCCAGTATGCTAGCCATACGAAAGGGAAAATAAGTGTGTCTTCAGTCTGGACTTGAAAGTCTCGACAGAATCCATCCATCCATCCATCCATTTTGTTCCGCTTCATCTGAGGTCGGGTTGCAGGGGCAGCAGCTCAAGCAAAGCTGCCCAGACCTCCCGATCCACACACACCTCCCCCAGCTCCTCCGGGGGAACCCCGAGGCGTTCCCAAGCCAGCTGCGAGACGTAGTCGCTCCAGCGTGTCCTGGGTCTTCCCCGGGGCCTCCTCCCAATGGGATGTGCCTGGAACACTTCTCCAGCAAGGCGTCCAGGGGGCATCTGAAAAAGATTCCCCGAGCTACCTCAGCTGGCTCCTTTTGACGTGGAGGAGAAGCAGCTTGACTCCGAGCTCCTCCCGAGTGACAGAGCTCCTCACCCTATCTCTAAGAGAGCACCCAGCCACCCTGGGGAGGAAACTCATCTCGGCCACTTGTACTCGTGATCTTGTTCTTTCGGTCATGAGCCAAATCTCATGACTATAGGTGAGGGTCGGAACGTAGATCGATCGGTAAATCAAGAGCTTTGCCCCCCCTGCTCAGCTCTCTCTTCACCACGATGGTCCAGTACAGTGACCGCATCACTGCAGATGCTACACTGATCCGTCTGTTGATCTCACACTCCATCTGTCCCTCTCACGTGAACAAGACCCCGAGATACTTAAACTCCTCCACTTGAGGCAAGGACACTCCACCAACCTGAAGAGGGCAAAGTACCTTTTTCCGGTCGAGAACCATGGCCTCGGATTTGGAGGTGCTGATTTTCATCCCGGACTCTTCACACTCGGCTGCAAACTGCTCCAGTGCACGCTGAAGGTCCTGATTTGACGAAGCCAACAGAACCACATCGTCCACAAACAGCAGAGACAAGATTCTGTCGTTCCCAAACCGGACCCCCTCTACACCCTGACTGCACCTAGAAATTCTGTCCATAAAGGTAATGAACATAACCGGTGACAAAGGGCAGCCCTGGCGGAGGCCGACGTGCACTTGAAACAGGTTTGACTTACTACCGGCAATGCGAACCAAGCTCCTGCTGCGGTTGTACAGGGACCGGATAGCCCTTAACAAAGGACCCTGGACCCCGTACTCCCAGAGCGCCCCCCACAGGGCGCCTCGAGGGATACGGTCAAATGCCTTCTCCAGATCCACAAAACACATGTGGACTGGTTGGGCGAACTCCCATGAACCCTCGAGCACCTGATGGAGGGTGTAGAGCTGGTCCCATGTGCCGCCACCAGGACGAAAACCACACTGCTCCTCCTAAATCCGAGGTTCGACTATCGGTTGAATTCTCCTCTCCAGTACTCTGGAATAGACCTTACCGGGGAGGCTGCGGAGTGTGATTCCCCCTGTATTTGGAACCAGTGGTGGCCACAGATAACCAAAAAATGAACTTCGATAACAGATAATCAGATAACTGAAAAGTTATCTTTGGTAAAGATAAACCGACGAACCACCCAAAAATGTATCGGAAGTTACAGATAACTGATAAATTCCAGTATTGTCTCTGATACATCTGCAACTGCTAACAAGCTGAATTTGAGTTTTAACACCACGATCGCTTTTGGAAGCATAAAAAGCAACATAAGACCCAAATAATGAGTCAGCACTTCTATGTTTGAACATGCTGCCCTCTTTTGGAAGCTACACAGCTACAGCACCCTGAGAGCAGCCACAAAGCCTAACTCTCTACCAGTCATGATGCTCCAGTCAGGCGGAGGTCTTGAAAAATAAAGGCATCCTGACTTATGGTTTTGTGTGAATACTGATAGTATAACTCCATTAATGTCAATTCTGTCATTTGTACAAAGTTAAAATATAATATATATCTTTTAATGTTGAATAATGCACTAATTCTGAGGTTTTGTAACAAAAACAGACAGATCGCAAAGGATTCTGGGTAAATGTGCCTCTGCTAAACATTAATTGGTTCATAGTTCACAGTTCAGTTTACAGATAAATGTGCTTTTGTAAAATATTCTTTTTTATTTGTAAAAACAGGCATTTTTACAGAGCCCTGGAAGTGTCATTGCAAAATGTTTTGCATGTGGAGAGAATGTGTGCTCTTATTAGTGCCGTGCGCACGTTTTATGATGTATTGTCTTGTCAATATTGTCTTGACACATAAATGTTGGCTTTACACTTTGCGAGTTTTGGCACTTTTTCAGATGATTTTTCATTTGTGTGAGAAATGTTTGGACCAAGTTTCAGGTTAATCACGCGTCCTGCATCGTGTAGTATACATGGAGTAACAAGCTGCGTTCAACATCTCACGACCACCTCCTGATCACCGATCGTATGGTCGAATGAAAATCAAACCTGTTTGATATTATTCTGGTCTGGCTGCTGAAGAGCTACAAGCATCCAACCTCTCGCACTGTGCCTGTGCAAACACCGCAGAGCTGTCTTGTAATGTTTTTTGTTGTTGTTATTGTTTTGTTTTTAAACTTAATTTGTAAAAAAAAAAAAAAAAGACATTTGCAAAGCCAAAAAGTTGATTTGACAACCATCTGATATAACCAGGGTCAAAATAAATAGAACACTGCCATCTACTGATGCCCAGACGCTTAGTACTTAGGGCGAATACTGCCATGAACACTACTGGCCAGTAGATGGCAGTAGAGGCCTTGAAACTTGCCAAAACAAAATTCCAGATAATCCGTTTCTGCTACATTTAAGATGCGTGGAATTTAACAAATGCAAATACAATAACGTCTATAAACCCAGAGAACATATTCACGAGAGTTTTAGGTACTAGACTTTAATGCTGCTGTCCGTGGAGCCTGAACAGAGTGTCTGAAATGCATTTGTCCTGTCGTGAACGTACTGAGATTACCCATAATGCACTGCTGGGCACAGCATGTGCTCACAAAACCTTAAAAATTAGCACATTACTTTAAAACTAAAACATATATCTAATGTTTTCACTTTATAAAACTTCAGGCATGACAGTAATTTTAAATAACTTGTCCAAAATTAGTTTGGTTAAAATTTGAACCATAAGTTAAAAATGTATGCCTCTGGGTGACTTGGGTGATATTGCCAGCGTATCAGTATGGTGTTAAAGAAATGATCTTTTTTTTTTTTGTCACCAGTTCTCCTTTGTCTGCAGAGAGTAGAGTGGTTTCTCCTGAAACTAGCTTGCATCTGTTTGCAGAGGATAGAACAATACATCTCTTAAGAAACTTTCAACAGGTAGGTCTCAACTGATTTTAAACTTTAAAAATGCTTGCTGCTGTTCAGCTTCGTTTGCTACGTTATTAGTCTAAAAGTTATCGGACGACAATTCATCGGAAGATAATTAGTCCGATAATGGTTTTTAAAGTTATCTGAAAAGATAATCTGATAATGAAAACATTATCTTCGATAATTATCTGTCATCGGATTATCGGAAGTGTGCCCACCACTGGTTGGAACACACCCTCCGGTCCCCCTTCTTAAACAGAGGGACAACCACCCCAGTCTGCCAATCCAGAGGCACTCTCCCCGACCGCCATGTGATGTTGCAGAAACGTGTCAACCAAGACAGTCCCACAACATCCAGAGACTTAAGGTACTCTGGATGGTTTTCATCCACTCCAGGAGCCTTGCCACCGAAGAGCTCGGTGCCTCGGTGACTTCAGCCTGGGTGATGGATAAGTCCGCCTGTGAGTCCCCAGTCTCTTCTTCCTCTTCGGAAGATGTGACAATGGGATTGAGGAGATTCTCTAAGTATTCCTTCCACTGCCCGACAACATCCCCAGTCAGTGTCAACAGCTCCCCACCCGCACTGTAGACAGTGTTGGTGGAGAGCTGCTTCCGCCTCTGGAGGAGTCGGACGGTTTGCCAGAATTTCTTCGAGGCTGACCAATAGTCCTCCTCCATCGCCTCTCCGAACTCCTCCCAGACTCGGGTTTTTGCCTCTGCGACCGCACAGGCTGCAGCACGCTTGGCCTACTGGTACCTGTCAACTGCCTCCTGTGTCCCACCTGCCAACAAAGACAAGTAGGACTCCTTCTTCAGCTTGACGGCATCCCTTACTTCGGGCGTTCACCACCGGGTTTGGGGATTACCACCATGACAGGCACCAGAGACCCTGCGACCACAGCTGTGAGCGGCCACATCGACAATGGAGATGGAGAACATGGTCCACTCTGGTTCCATGTCTCCAACCTCCCCCGGGATCTGGGAGAAGCTCTCCCAGAGGTGGGAGTTGAAGACCTCGCTGACAGAGGGTTCCGCCCGTCATTCCCAGCAGACCCTCACAATACGTTTGGGCCTGCCAGGTCTGCCCGGCTTCCTCCCCTCCCAGCGGATCCATCTCACCACCAGGTGAGTTTTGACTGTTTTATTGACTGAGGGAGATCATTCCACAGAACAGGGGCACAATAAGAGAAAGAGCTGTAACCAGCAGACTTTTTATTCACCCTAGGAACACTAAGTAGTCCTGCACCTTGAGAACACAAAGCCCGGGCCGGTATGTAGGGTTTAATTAAGTCAGCTAGGTAGGGAGGTGCTACTCCGTGAACAATTTTATAGGCTAGTAGCAGAACCTTAAAATCTGATCTCACAGGGACAGGAAGCCAGTGAAGAGATGCCAAAATGTGGTCAAACTTTCTGCTTTGTGTCAAAAGTCTGGCAGCAGCATTTTGAACCAATTAGAGAGCCCTAATGCTGGACTGCGGTAAACCAGAAAATAGATATTGCAGTAGTTCAATCTAGAAGAGACACACGTATGAATCAAGGTCTCAGCATCAGCCATAGACAGGATGGGACAAATGTTCGCCATATTTCGCAGCTGGAAAAAAGCAGTCCTCATTATGTCTCTAATGTGGAGTTCAAAGGACAACGTCAGATCAAAAATTAACCCAAGGTTCCTCACTTTGTCAGCGTGACGTATGACACACGAGCCTAGGCTGAGTGTTAACTGGTCAAATTGATGCATATGCAAATTGATATCAAATGGTACTGATATTGTTGTCAAAGTTAGTTGGACATTTTTCTGTAAAAATAGAATGACAAAGTCAACAAGTAAAACTTTATGCAGATGCAAATAAAGATCCAGAGCTGAAGAAAAACTAATTTGTTGACTTCCTGTCACGAGAACTGTCATCATCATTATCATCTCTTTCTCCGTCAATATGACAAAGACCAGCTATTCATCCTGGTAGTAGATAATATCTGTGCTAATTCCTTATTTTATGTTAGTTATCAAGTATTTGCTTTTGTTATCTGTTTAGAAGTGACTGGACCCTGGTTGTAACTGGTTCAAAGTTTCAACGTAAGAGTTAAGTTTCACTTCCATCACGTATGCGCACGTTTCAAATAAATGGAGGGCTCCCCCTGTCTTTGGGCAGCCAGTAACATTAGGATTGTGAGACTAAAATCCACTCACTCTACCGCCTACATTATCTTGTATAAAAGCATTTTGTCGGCCATGTTCGAGGTCTTACAGAAGATTGAGTCCATGTGTGGACTGTGTCTCTGGGGACCCGGTGCTGGCTTTCAGCGTGACTTTCAATAAATCCAAACTGAGGAATAAAACTATTTTGTTCTTTGTAAGGGGCAGTATATTACAAAAAGAACCAGGAGGAATTCCACTAGGATTAGGGTAGTTGGGCTCTATGGGTCTGCTGGTAACTGATCGGGCCAACCCATGCCTGATAGAGTCTCTGGCAGTGGGGAACTGTATCCATATGATAGCATCAGTTTTTTTTCACAAATGAATGTGTTGTTAAAAAAAACAGATCTTGCAATATGAAACAAAGTAAATATAGGATTGAGATTTGGAAAATCAAAATCCCGAAGTGGTTTGTAATATAAAGGTTCCTTCAGTTTTGGATAGCTAGAAGATGTAAGATGTGTCATTGATGCCTGAGTTTATCCCTAAATACAACCCAGTCTCACGGCAGTTTGTAAGACTGGGTTAGGAAAACTACATTAATTTATGGGTTTGTGACAGGGGCACGAAAATGGGGTGCTTTTTGTAACGGGGCAAGAATTCACTTTGTGAAGGTGCACAAAATGTGGGGCGATGGTGGGGTCTGGGAAGGTTATGGTTAGGGTTTTGGGAGGGTACACACTTACGCTATGGTTATGGTTAGAGTTAGGAAAAGGGGAAGATTATAAATAGCAAAATAAAAAACTGTGTGATGAAAATCAGGCACTTTTCGTGACAGGGGCATGAAAAAAAATGAGACTGGGCTGAGTGTGATATGTACAGTAGTCCATGGTGTCCACTGGATGAGACATTAGTCCATTACAGGTTACACCCCGTCCAAGGCTGGTACCCATTTATGCCTGGTTGGACCAGGACAATGCAGATGAAGTGTCTGAGATAGTTAGCCTGAAGAACATACGTGGAAACAAACCTAGATATTAGGGGTCCACTTTTGAACCCATTGAGGCACCTGCTCTACCTCTTGCATCTAGTCCTTGCAACCTCACGATTGCACTACCCTCTGAAGGTCTTATAGGCTTCTCTGGCTGTTATTGCATAAACTGTATGGTGCAACCAGTTATGCAGCTCCGGGGTGCAGCATCACAGAGATGGATTTTCTGAGATAGAAGATGTGAAATTTCAGCCTACATTTACCAGAAGGCACATGGGAGACCCAAGCCTTGATCTGACTGGTTATCTTGTGTGTAAATCCCTCAAAGTCATGGGTATCTTTGTGGATTCTGTCACGAGATTCCTCAAGCCTGAACATACACTATCATACTGTTCCTCTTTCTTAATGATTGTTGTAAATTATGTCCAAGACATATTCAGTATAAAACATCATCAGTCCTTGTTTTTAGTTTGACCATGGATACTGAAACTGAAGAGACAGCGTATCATTCCTAAAAGGTGAATGTGATCAGTGGCGGCACCAGGAAATTTTTGTTGGGGGGGGGCTGGGGTAAAAGTTGGAGGGGCTCCAGAAAATGTCGTCGAAATTAACAATATATAGTAAATTGCTTTATAAATACCAAGGTATATGTTTTAGTAACAAGTGCTCCTCTAAAATGTGGTATCAATGCACACATACATCACTTAGAATGATTGCCGAACAACGATATACAGCTTCTGTATATTCTCTGTTAGTGCGCAGCTGTGGCCGACGTGCTTGATGAATTCCTGCACAAAAAGTAGTTCCCAGATAATTGTGATATATTCCTGTGAGATAATAAGTATATCTCATCTAAATCAATTTTAAAATTTACCAGCAATAAAATTATAAAGATAAGTGAAGTTTTAATAGTGACCGTAATAAATATTTAGGAAACCTAAATTTTTGGAGTATGGAGTTAAATTTGTCTCATTAATACTTGCAAATGCACAGAGGGTGATTTACAAATATCCTTTGATTTGTACACGTGCTTTTGATCCACAAACACAAATGTCTGATTTGTAACGTGTGTGGGTTCTTACAAATAAATGTTTATTTGCAAGAGCGAAAATTGTGTTTGTGAAGGGTGATTCAGCGTTGTTGGATCACTGAACACACATTCATCACTTTGCTCAGTTACGCAATATTGAGACATTCTCAGCACAAAACTGCAGTTGAGATCCACAAATATGTCAGTCGCTACTCACATTATTGGCAGAATTATTGAGGAGGCTGGGCCCCCCCCCTTGGTGCCACCACTGAATGTGATGTTTTTGTTTCACGCCTTAAATTGAACCTGAAATTCTAGACTACATGCACATCTTGGTTCTTTTCATTTATTCTCCATTATTGTTTTGAAAATTTTGAAGTGCTAAATGAAACGATTGCTTTAGGAATAGATGTGGTCTTTCACAATGCTCGAAGCTTTACAGTGCCAACGTAAATTGAATGAATTCTTGGCTCCGCCTCTGGTTCTTCCTGTCACTGACAATGACATCAAGTTTTAAAAAACTTCAAAGTCATAGAATCTTTACTGTAACATCAGACAAGAACATCAAAGAGCATCAGACAGAAACACCAGATTCATGTTTTTTAATTTATTTTCAGGCTTTCATCATTAAAAAATACAAAGATACAAAATGCCCTGTGATTTAAGGATAGCTGGGGGGTAATAGTTCATATGTTCAACTGATAACATTTTGTTTGTAATCTGGATCTGCCTCAAATTTTCCCTTCAGTCTTTTTCTTCAAATGTTTTGCTCTATGACATCACAACAATCTGCTAGTGAGAATGCCCCCCCCCCCCCCCCCCCCCCCCCATGCGTTAGCAGAGCTGCACACTTGGTAATTCCAATTATACATGGCAGGTAAATGTTGGAAAAAAAAAATCAGCATTTGATATTTTCAAAAATTCTAATGCAAAATTGTGTAATGTGACTGGCAACTTGAAGTGACATTTTTACTAAAATACTTCACTCATCTTTTTTACTTTAAATGTTTCTGTCATTTTAATGATATATTTTAAGAATAAGAAACATTAAATAACTAAGTATATTAACTATTTTCTAAACTGTACACTCAAAAAACTAATGAATTGGATTAACTCAACTGCAGGATTTCCGTCTAATAAATATATGTTGCCCCAACTCAAAGCACATCCATGCAAAAATAATTTAATTTAATTTAATTTAATTTAGTTGGGACTATGTATATTTATTATATGGAAATCCTACCTATAGTTGAATTGAGTTCATCAAGTGAGTCATTTGTTTGTGTGTAGAAAATGGAATTTTGAAAACAAATTTTACTTAACTTTCACCATTGTCAATTTTTTAAAGTCTTGCATTGAGAAAATCTGAATCACTGTAATCTGTAATCACTGTTTTACAGTAATTCTACACAGATTTGTATTTTTTCATAACAATAAGGAATTATTTATAATTAAATAATTTTTTTGAATTTTCAACATTATATTTCTTAATTTTGTTTCTCCATACGTTTAAACCTTTAACAAAGAGCTTTTTTAACAAAACATTTTAATGGTATTCTATTTGAATATTTTTGTCATTGCTTAAAATACTACAGTGAAACCTTCTGATTTTAGACTTTTTTTTGGGGGGGGGGGTGAATATTTTTTGGCATTGTTAAATTTATAAAATTAAGTCTATACATATTGGACTTTTTGAATATTTTTATCAGTAATAAATTCCAAAAGTGAAACTTTTAGATACTGGCCTTTTGTAAAGGATTTTTTATTGTATTTTATTCAGTTTTATGTATTTATCATTGTTGAATAACTAAAGTGAAACCTTGACGTCTTCTGCTTTTTTTGTGTGATTTCTATCTTTTTTTATTGTCAATTTTATTGAAATTTTTATAGAATGGACTTTTTGTGGCTTTTTAGAATATTTTTTGTCATTGTTAAATTAACTAAAAATATATATATTGGAGGTTTTATTTTTTTTTTTAGCCATTATTAAATTTCTAAAGTTAAACCTTTATATAATGGACTTGTTTATCATGGAATTTTTTTTAGAATACATTTTGTCATTGTGAAATTTCTAAAGTGAAACCTTTAGAGAATTAAGACAATTCTGGAAAGTGGGAAACATTTGAGTTGATTGCAACTGGTGTCGTGTTGCTCAACAAAAAGACGACGTTTTCAAAAAGTCTCTTTTTAAGAACGCCTCTTCTTCTCGGCACCGCTTCTTCTCCTGCTGCGCGTGCGCGTCAACGTGCGACCTTTGCTCCGTGGCACCCACAGGACGCAGAACTCGCTTCTCCTTCCTCTCCAAACCTCATCCGCACAAAGAATGAGGGTCGATGTGTCGCTCTTGTGGCATACCTGACCTCGTTCACATAAAGAATGAGAGTCATCTTGGCATGGACGGGACAAGAGGCGACGGTCACGGCGCGAGGGGCCCCCAGGGGGGCCCGGCGCCACGCTGCCTGGACGGGAATCCTCCTCAGGAGTTTCCAGGGATGAGCAGAAACAGCGTCATCCTGCTCGTCAGGATGACAATTTCCAGACTAGAAGCTTTGCAGCATCTGATCAGAGAGGAGCAGAGATCCGGATCAGCGCTCGGGGAGGCTGATCTCTGGAACCCAGTCGTTGAGCCGGCGGCTCTCCTCACAGAACAGGTGCAGCTTCTCCAGAGCGGGGTCCTCCCAAGAACCATCAGACGGGTTCTGTTCAAACAAGAAGAGGAGCACAGATTTAATCACACAACATGCGTCACTGAAATGCGCGTTAGTGGAGCGGCGCGTACCGTGATGAGGACGCAGTGCGCGTCTTCGAGCTGCACCGCCTTGTCTCCTACGATCTCCACCAGACGCTGCATGTCGCTCACTCTCACGATGCTGATGTCGTTGTCAAAGCAGAACGACTGGATGAGGGTGAAGTGGATCTGGAGAGCGATGTCGCACTCGAACTCCTCATCCATGGCCAGGACGCAGAAAGACACGCTGTCCGGGTCGCTGTGGAAACGCAACGGTTCTGTCAGCTGCTGATGGATCCGATCCACCTGTCTGCTTCACACAGTTTAGTTTACTTACTCAGTCATGATTTTGGCGCTCTCGTGGACTCCCACCGTGATTCGGTTGTCTGTCTGAGCGCACAGCAGAGCTTCCTTCAAAGACTTTCCGGCGGACTGCATCCTGACGTCACACTTCGTCTGATCTGCTCGCAAACTCCAGAGAAGAAGGTTCATGCTGCCTGCTGAACCCTGACACTCTTTATACCGGACAGCCGGCACGCGCTCGCTCCGTGATTGGCTGTTTGTGGGAACAATGACTACAACAGCACGCCGGCCGCCGCCCACCCTGAAGGACACGTGCCTTTAGAAAAGTCTTCAGACCACAGGGGCCGCTTTGATTAAAAGGATCAGGTTTTTAAGATGTGGCCTTTGAAGATCTTTTCAGCATTTATGAAACCACACATGAACCTCAGAATGTCCCCAGCAAACGTCTGGAGGACAACCAAGAATTCCACCACAAACTGTAGAACACACTCTGCTCCAGCCGATTAGTTTATAATGAATTGTTAGTGGCATTTTGTGGATATTTTTGCTTCTTCATTTGCAGTTATAGGCAAAAGTTTACATGCGTTTCCCAGGGGGTCACCAATTTACACCAAAATAAATGAAAGGCTGATTCATTGTCTGCACCACAATATAAATGTAGAAGGAGGCAGCAGATAGAAATGTGACAGGTCCACTTTAAAGGGAGCGCTCCGTAACTAGGAACAAGGATGAAACCATAAATCTGAACTTGATCTGGGGGTGAGAAGAATGGCTCTGCCTCACCTGCTGCAGCCACGTGAAACATGCCTTTGTATAGAGAGATTGTGAGCCAAGAAGTCTCATGGCCTCCCTTTTTGACACATTTTCTGGATAATGAGTGAAGCAATCTACTGAAATTTTTACCTCCGCCAAGGAGGTTATGTTTTCGGTCGCGTTTGTTTGTTTGTCTGTCTGTTTGTCAGCAGGATAACTCAAAAAGTTTTGAACAGATTTTGATGAAATTTTGTGGAGTGGTTGGAAATGACAAGAGGAACAAGTGATTAAATTTTAGTGCTGATCCGGATCACAATCCGGATCCAGGAATTTTTTAAAGTATTCTTCACCATTGCGGGATAGGGGGAATTTGACATTCTAGTTTCTAACTCCACAAAAACAAGGCAGAAAGGCTTGAAAAAAATTAGGGTGTAACATAGTCAAATGTTCTATCACACAACAAAGTTTGGTGATGATCGGATCCGGATTCCGGATCTGGTGAATATGAATATGCAAAAATATAGGGAAAATAGAAAATATGTCAGTGTGAGGTGACAAATGAAGCTAGAGATGCACAACTAACACCAAATTGTAGCTGAATCTGTACTGATTCAGTAAGGTGTCATCGGATTTGATGTAGCTTCAAATGTTATGGAGCTAGATCATGAAGAAAACCGCCATTACCGAAAAATTCTTTTTATACAATAACTTTTGATCTACTAAAGACATAAAAGTGATTCCAAGTTCTAGTGGTATGTTTTCATGGTCAAGGATGTCAAATATAAAGGAAAGAAAAGTGTATGTATCATAGTTTTGGTTGTAACACTGAATTGTTGAATAGATCACTGTGCCAAGGAGGGAATCTCTTTATGGTCAGTGACCCTATGGCCTTGTTTAGTGTTTCATAAATGTTAAAAAAAATTCATATATTTGCAGTTTAGTTGAATAATAAATTGAATTTTGTCTCTTATTTGTTTTTGTCTATAAGCACATGTAATATCAATATCAGTGCTCAGATGACAGTAGCTTCTGGGAAAGGTGCAAGTTGCAATAAACTGTGATGCCAAGCGTTAAGGATACATGCTATCCAGTCACAGTAGATGAAACTTTTTTACTACTGAGCAAACATCATTGTTAGACTTTTTTAGGTTCAATGATTCCACGGCGTGTAGATGTTATGGCGTCAGTGACCCCATGGCCTTGGCAGAGGTTTGCACTCTCTCAGTGCTTCTAGTTCAGTATAAGTTTTGGCTGCAGGGTAATGGTAAATGGACTGCATTTATATAGATATCAGACACTGAAATCGCTTTACAAATAATGCCTCACATTCACCCCGATGTCAGGGTGCTGCCATGCAAGGCGCTCACTACACACCGGGAGAAACTAGGGGATTAAGGACTTTGCCCAAGGGCCCTTAGTGATTTTCCTGTCAGGCTGGGATTTGAACCGAGGACCCTCTGGTCTCAAGCCAAATGCTTTAACCACTAGACTATCACCTCCTCTTAATGTCAATGCATGATGATTTTGCAGTTGGAAGGTCAAAGGGCAAGGCTCCTAAAAGCATGTTTAACATACACATTGCTTATGATTACAAAAACTTGTGCTAGAAACTCCAAGTTGTTAGCAAACTTGGCATGTATGCTTGACTCCAAGAATCCTGCTGATTTGGGGCTCAGGAGGTCAAAGGTCATAGTACTGGAAGTATTGTAACCTCAGCAGTTGAGTTGTAAGGACCATTATCACATATTACAACAAAAATCTGCCCTATACTCGGAAACCAGCCGTCATGATATACAAGAAAAAATAGGGCTGATGAATCATACACTTGTCCTATCAATTTTACTGCCCTGGAAAGTCTGGCAACAAAATCAGGGCAATACAAATCTTAAAACAGGGTGATACAAAAAAAGATGTTGAAAACACCAGGCTTACATACCATTAGCTGAGTGATACCCAGATGTGAGATCTTGTAGATGTTTGTGATTGTTTCACCTTTGACAGAAACATTGCTAGGCAACCCCCATCCCACTCTGCTTTGAAAGTCAGTCAGGTTCATAAGGCTTTGAACATCTCCCCTGTCCAGCTCTTTATTATGTTAATGGTTGCTATAGCCAACAATGCTTGAAATGTCTGTATATAAAACCATCAACAGCATCAAAGACAAAATTGAGTCACATTAAAGCATTTTTATAGTGCAGCAGATAAGTGAAACAATCATGCAAATGGTGATCAAAGCATCAAATTCAGCAGAAATACTCCTTAGACATTCTTCTTTTGAGAAAACCGATTGGCCACTTGACTTTTCAATCTGTGGCCAGGTAGGGGTCAATTGAAGAATTACACAGAGGTCAAAATTAAAAGATGCTCCAATCATATTGAAAAATATTCCACATTATTTGCCTGATCATAAAGATTCCAAAAAGGTATAGTTTGGACTATCTGTGACTGAATTCTATGGAGTTACGGGATAAAAACAGCAAGAATGGTGACAAAGGTCAGTGTCATTTTGTACAGGGGTCAAAAGTTAAAGTTGTTCCAATTTTGGTAAAAAGTGATGCAAATTATTGGTTGAGCTAATTGGATTAATAAATGGAATAGTGTTGACAGTGTTGAATGCTTGGTCTCCAAAGTAAAGGTCAAACAAGGTCTACGTCTATTGGATTCTATGACGTGACATATGTTACCCTGTAACATGATAAATAAGGATTATACATAGTCCAAACTATTCCTTTTTAAAAGTGTGTTAACTCAACTAGTATTGTGCATCACTTTTTACCAAAATTGGAGCAATTTTAACTTTTGACCCCTGTACAAACCGACACTGACCTTTGTCACCATTCTTGCTGTTTTTATCCTGTAACTCCATAGAATTCAGTCACAGATAGACCAAACTATACCTTTTTGGAATCTTTATGATCAGGCAAATAATGTGGAATATTTTTCAATATGATTGGAGCATCTTTTAATTTTGACCTCTGTGTAATTCTTTAATTGACCTCTACCTGACCACCGATTGAAAATTCAAGTGGCCAATCGATTTTTTTTTTTTTTCAAAAGAGGATTGCCTGAGAAGTATTTCTGACTAATTTGATTCTTTTATCACCATTTGCAGGATTCCCCTCTAAATATTCTCTTATCCACTGCACTATTAATCTTTCTCAATGAACTTTCATGTTGACCGGTCAATACTTTTATCTGGTTAACATTAGAAGTTCATGCTTGCTAAGTATTTGGACAGGAAGGAAGGAAGAATGTGTTGGGGGACATGTGTGTGTGTGTGTGTGTGTGTGTGTGTGTGTGTGTGTGTGTGTGTGTGTGTGTGTGTGTGTGTGTGTGTGTGTGTGTGTGCGTGCGTGCGTGCGTGCGTGCGTGCGTGCGTGCGTGTGTGTGTGCGGTTGCGCATGTATGGGGGGTTGCACCAATTCTTGTAGCTGAGCAAAAGACCAGTCATCTGCGGACACACACACAAAACTGACTTTTAAGCTGGGACAATTAAAAATATTCTTTGTGAAACTAGACGTGGCAGCAGACTGATTAGCAAGTCAAGTCTGGGAGCATGCGCTGGTGCTGTGCTTTGCCACATTCACACCACAGAACCGCATTGGGTCCTGGATGGCCAAATGCTGACACTTCTTCAAAATGTAACTGACACTCCTCATCATATCTCCAAGAGTGATTGGGTTACTAATAATAGTTATCAATACTAATAAAAGCTTTGACAAACATCACAGACTTCACAGGAACTCACAACTGTGTGTAATGAAAAGGGGAAAACAATTCTAAAAGTAAAAAAAAATACAAAACTGTTTGGAAACGTTTGACAACAACTGGAAAAGGTATTGAGGAGAACAATGTCTTGAAGCCCCTATGACTTTATTATTTTATTCCATAGTGGGACTGTTGATGGGAGTTTTTTTTTTTTACCAAAATGAGTGACAACATTAAAAAGTGTATTAGAACACCCGTAAATGTGGCTTTTGTTCGTCATCAGGATTAAATTCACTTTGTTGATCAGTGGCACGCGCTGCTGCTTTGCATGCGTAAAACCGGGCCTCACCCGAGGCGCGTGGCATCTGGAGATGCCTGCACGCTTTATCTGTCTGTCTGCATCACTCTCTATAGCAACCGAGACATCCCATCTGTCCCTGAGGGTGATTGCGGCGCTGGTGGGAGGGGCGCAACTAAAGCGCACGCAGCACCTGCTGAGCGTAAAGTCTGCACGCGATGCAGTTTTACATCAGGCTGCAAATTAACCGTTTTTACAAAGAGCAAAACTGACTTTAAAAAAGTCTGCATTTCTTACTGATTTACAATAAATGCATTCATGCAATTAATGTAAAATAAACTTTGTATACCCCCTCCCTCGTGCTCAGTCCACTTTTGGACACTAAAAAGTAAAATGCTTAAGGAAAAAAATGTTGGCATGCTGCTACAGGGTTTAGACACTTTTATCCTCACAAAAAGGCTCGAGGCTTTGCCTGGTCGCTGCAGGTCACCAGCTTTGACCACCAACACCTGTCGCGCGCTGCTCCGTCCGGCAGATGTTGCCTCACCAACAATAGGTCTGTATCGATTTTGCACGCGCCTGTCCTGCGGCCATGCAAGCCGATCCTTCCTCAAACAGCTCAAGGTCTGAGCTCCTCTGTCATCTGGATCAACACCAAATTTTGCTCACCCCCCCCCCCCCCCCCCCCCAAATACTTAAAAAAAAACACCTGACGGCTGCTCGTGTTTGACCAATAAAGTCGAGATAAGCGTTTTGTTGCAAAACACAATACATTCAGTTTACAGCTCCAACTTCAGGTGATTTTTATCTGCTGCTGTGGCCCTGCGCGGGCCTGTCGAGCATCTGGAGACAACACGTCATTTTCAAACTTCTTCTAACGCTATGAATTCTAATGTAATCAAAACTCAGACAGCAGGCTGCAGAATGTAGAGGCTCGTGGACAAAAGACGGTCTCACCCCCTGACCCGAGTTTAAGGGGAAAGGAGGAGGGGTTGACTCATAGCGACAGGTCTCCATCTGCCGCTTTGCCTTCCGCAGAACAATAGCGCAGAATCTATCACTGCCAACCTGTGTCTCTTCTGCACCGCCTCTGCACCCCCCCCCACCCCCTTTTTTTTTCACGGAGTGGTGGCAGCAGGCCTGACCTGATGTAAAAGGCGTTATGAGTGATGCTCAAATCCTAAAAGTGCAAGTAGAGAGCCAACAGAGGCAAAAAGAGCCGTGCGTAATTTACGCGGCGGTATCATCAGACGGTCTGGTGAAAGATCTGTTTTGACTTATTCGTTTCCTCAAATGAAATAAAATAAGTACAAAGCCTGCAGAGGAACCGTTAAACAAGTCGAATAAGTGAAATATGAGCCTTAGTGAATTACGCACATGTAGCAGCAGACGCCACCTGATGCAGGAACGTTTGAGTTTATTGAATATTAAAAAGTGTGCAGAGAAACAGTGGACTGATGAATAAAGAATCATGAGTATTACGCATCGCAAAAGTATAAAACGTGGAGAGAAGCTGTAATATCGGCTGAGCAGACAGCTGCAGTAATTTCTCTCCACGCATTGTTAACATTTGAATTTCTGTGAGTTTAGACTTAAGCCAGCAGATAAAACCTGGTGCGACTGTTTGTTGTAAATGACAACAGCTCTGTAATAAGTCAAACTGGCGACATGTGATCCGTGCATAATTTACACACCGCCTGCAGCTGGGTTGATAAAAGTGCATGACTACCTCAGACAAACACAAAATATGCACAAAAGTTTGAAATAAAGTGCTCAATCACTCAAAGACCAGTGCGTAAAAGTTCTGTTGCCTGAGTGAAAACTATCTGTAACAACTTTATAGAATTTAGTCCATGTGCTCTTTAAAGTCCCCAGTGTAATAAATGAAAGGAGTTTTTGGGGGGACAGCTGATGGTCACGTGGTCCGCATGGGCCACAGTCTAGATTGTGCAGCACGCCCAGCGTTCTGGCACGCGCTGGCAATTTGCATTTGTATGGGGACCACGATAACAGAGGACTTCTGCGCGCACAATGAGGCCGATTTTATGGCCAGATTCGAGGACACAGATGGCACCGTCCACCTGCCCTTTCTCTCTGCAGTTCACGCAGATTACACTTTCTCCACCAATTGCAATCTTAAAAAAAGGCATAAAAACCACACTTAGAGGGTTATGAGTTTATGTTCTGGTTGTAGAGAGTTGATTTGTTCTTATTTACAACTTGGTTCAAACAAGGGTTTTAGGGTAAAGGATGCAGAGACCGTTTTCTTTGCAAAAACTTTTAAACGTTCTGTGGTGTGCAGCGAGGTGGTTTCTCTGTATAATTCAAAATTCTTAAAATAAAGCTATTTTAAGTGTCTAGGCGGAGCGCGCCTGGCTCAGTGACATCCATCAATCTGCCACGAGCCGAAGTGTGACAATAGCATTATCATACCAATACACTGCTGAGCTCAGCCAATCAGAGCGCAGCGCTTTCACTGAGCTGCACGAGATGGACGACATAAAAGAGAGACACACTCGGCTGTGACAGCACTCTGCTCTTCGAATTTATCGTGTCACAAACTCTGTTGTGGAATATCTACCATTATCTTCATCATGACTTTTGAGGAGGTTCTGATCCAGAAGCCCACCGAACGGGCTCAGAGCTCCGGCACAGCCATGGAGGAGGTGTTGGTTTCCGCTAAAGACAACGACTGCCTGACCGTGGGTGTCTACGAGTGCGCAAAAGTTATGAATCTGTAAGTATTAGCACTTTTTTTCTCCTTTTCCCATCATGTCACGGATATTGTACCATTTTTTTTTAAACTTTGCATGAAACCTCATTCACTTGATTGCTTTATTTTTGTCTCGCAGCGACCCGGACAGCGTGTCTTTCTGCGTCCTGGCCATGGATGAGGAGTTCGAGTGCGACATCGCTCTCCAGATCCACTTCACCCTCATCCAGTCGTTCTGCTTTGACAACGACATCAGCATCGTGAGAGTGAGCGACATGCAGCGTCTGGTGGAGATCGTAGGAGACAAGGCGGTGCAGCTCGAAGACGCGCACTGCGTCCTCATCACGGTACGCGCCGCTCCACTAACGCGCATTTCAGTGACGCATGTTCTGTGATTAAATCTGTGCTCCTCTTCTTGTTTGAACAGAACCCGTCTGATGGTTCTTGGGAGGACCCCGCTCTGGAGAAGCTGCACCTGTTCTGTGAGGAGAGCCGCCGGCTCAACGACTGGGTTCCAGAGATCAGCCTCCCCGAGCGCTGATCCGGATCTCTGCTCCTCTCTGATCAGATGCTGCAAAGCTTCTAGTCTGGAAATTGTCATCCTGACGAGCAGGATGACGCTGTTTCTGCTCATCCCTGGAAACTCCTGAGGAGGATTCCCGTCCAGGCAGCGTGGCGCCGGGCCCCCCTGGGGGCCCCTCGCGCCGTGACCGTCGCCTCTTGTCCCGTCCATGCCAAGATGACTCTCATTCTTTATGTGAACGAGGTCAGGTATGCCACAAGAGCGACACATCGACCCTCATTCTTTGTGCGGATGAGGTTTGGAGAGGAAGGAGAAGCGAGTTCTGCGTCCTGTGGGTGCCACGGAGCAAAGGTCGCACGTTGACGCGCACGCGCAGCAGGAGAAGAAGCGGTGCCGAGAAGAAGAGGCGTTCTTAAAAAGAGACTTTTTGAAAACGTCGTCTTTTTGTTGAGCAACACGACACCAGTTGCAATCAGCTCAAATGTTTCCCACTTTCCAGAATTGTCTTAATTCTCTAAAGGTTTCACTTTAGAAATTTCACAATGACAAAATGTATTCTAAAAAAAATTCCATGATAAACAAGTCCATTATATAAAGGTTTAACTTTAGAAAATGGATTAAAAAGTTTAAAATGCTGCAAATTCATTTTCTTTATAAAAAAAAGTGTGGATTTTGTAGATTAAATAACAAAAACGTGACTCAGTATTTTGTTGGAAAGAATATAACAAACTAATTTATCAGTTCCTTAAGTATTAACTGTAGAATTTGATGGAAACTAAGTGAAAATGTTTAATAAAGAACAAGACAGAAAAAAGCCCATGTGTTTGGTGTTTTCACTTTCAGACTTGAAGCTGGACAAATGTTTAAACCTCAGCAGGTTGACAAAGGAGGCGCTATAAGGCCTGTCAGCACTCCGCCCTCCTCTTGGCGCTAATCTGCATGTGTATGGCGCAGCGCACAATAGCGTGTCAGCTCCAGCGCCCCGCACAGTGCGCCTATTGTCCGCGCTGCAGATGTCTCCTGCAGCCACGCCGCACCATCTGCCGCCTCCTGCAGGAGGGAGCGAGGGGGGCGGGGTCCAGTGCCAAAAAAGGGGTTGCCAGGTCGGTTTGGACCGGTTTACAAGAGTCCAGAATATCATCTGGTGCCCTGCCAGCAAAACACTGACACTTTTTGGTGTGTTTGACTGCAGCAGCAGCCACCACCTGCTCTGAGTCCAGACAATGAAGCGTGCGTGACTCACGAAGGCTTTTATTTACAGTTTACTGACCAGTAAGAGAGAATGCAAGAAGCAGGGGTGGTGGCCAAGTGGTTAATGCGCTTGGTTTCAGTTCAGAAGGCTCCGGGTTCCAATCCCACCCCTGCCACATTTCTCCATGTAATGTGGAGTTGCGTCAGGAAAGGCATCTGGTGTAAAACCTGTGCCAATTCAACATGCAGATCCAACTTGGATTTGCTGTGGCAACCCCGAGTGCAAACAAGGGAGCAGCCGAAGGGACTTACTTTAAGAGAGAATGCAAGAGGTTGATGTGCCCCCCCACCCCCATTTAACAAGCCTACATTAGAGATGCTCACTGCTGAATTCATGCAGATCAACACATGATGTATGTCTACTAGACAAATTTGGAGGTTTGAAGCCAATCTACGCTGTGCACTGAAAAAAGAACCAACTTAAAAGGTTTTTCAATTGGTAGCACATAAGTTAATTAAGTTGTTTGAACTTAAGTTCGTAAGTTAGATCAACTCAAATGAACAAACTTAAGTTCAAACAACATTCATTTCGATGTTACCAATTGAAATTATTCATTTCGGTTGGTTCAACATTTCTCTTTTTTCAGTGTACAATTTGCAAGTGTTTTCAAAGATACACAAGTTGACCAGCAATATTCAATTTATTTTACTCTGCCAGACAGCTTGTTGTCTGTTGTTTTTTTTTTCCAACCCAGTCTCATGGATCGTCGTGATTGAGCAGCACGAAATATACATTAACTATTGGTTTGTCATTTTGTCACAAAAAGTGTAAAATCTTTGTCATGGCAGCATAAATTCATTCTAATTAATTCCGTGATGGCTGCAAGTAATTAAAAGTGCAGCGGGGGGTGGGGGTGGTTATGGTTAGGGTTGGGGGAAGGAGTAGGGTTACTAATAGTGAGTTAAAAAAAAAAACCCCAGTCACAAAAATTTGAATCATTTCGTGATGGGAGCACGAAAAAAGTGTGACACTAGGCTGTCTTTTTTGTATATAAAATCTTATTCAAGGCCCAGAGTGCCATTGGATCAGTGCTTATCCTCAGAGATCGATGGCTGCATGCAATGAAGGGCTGAGATCGTGCAGGTTTCTCTTCCTCGCGGTCACCTCAGCGGGTGATTTTGTAGGAGCGCTTCTCATTAGTGGTATAGTTTAATATTTCTAATTCATGGCATAAGTGAAAATACAAATTCCTTAAGATTGGTGATCAAGCATGGCATGTAGATGAAGGCTGACCCCAGAATTGTTTGCACTGGCAAAGATCAAGGTCATTGGGGTCAGAATTGTTTTGTTTTTTCTTGGCTCCAATGTCCATCAAATGTAGCAGACATATGGAGGAGGCATCTGGAATTGCCCAGGCAAGGTCAAAATGGCTAAAAGTCAATCATTAAAGAGTGAAACTCATTGGGTTAAAGGTCAAAATTGAAATTTTTCAGTGATTTGCACCACACTTGGCACACATATGGAGGTGATCATGGAGGATGATGTTTTTGTTTCACTGATTATTCTGATTAAATTCTTTATGAAGATTGTTCTGCTGCCCTCGACTCTGTGCCGTGCGTTCTTTCACCGCCGTTATCTAAAATACACAAAAAGGGACTTTGTGACATCACTTTATTTGATATTTAATGGCCAACAGAAGAGTCTTTCAAACTTTTCTTGCTGAAACAAGTGAACACTTCAAATCTGTTGCAGAAACAATTTTTGAAATGTTCATTCTGAACATTGAGCAGAAAATCTTCCTGGTGTCTCATCTCCCATCATCTGACATATCTTTCATTCACAGCATGTCACAGGAAGGCCTCATTCAGTGACACTAGCATTCATTTTAAAATGTTTTTCTCCACATCAGGTACAATTTGGAGTTAGTGTCTTGCTCAAGGACACTTCAACATGCAGACAGAAGCATCCAGGCTTGAAATCACAGAAATAACTGACTGTTCTATAAAACAAAGACCTCAAACATGTCATCTTCAGTTCTAGAAGCTGTGGTAGCCAGTGTTCAATATCTCACATTTATATGGGTTTTACAATGAATTAATATATGGGTATATTGAGAAATAATGATTGACTTTGAATGGGATTCAACCACACTGTTTACTGGACCGTGAGCTGGAAAAATAAAACCACCTTGAGTTCATTTCACAAGGCACTTCCACTTTCTTAAAATCTGAAACATAAACCTTTCTAAATTTAGGAAAAGGTTATGAACTGTGAAAAATTCTACAAGTATCTGTCACTGAAACGTAAGAAAATAAAAAAAAACAGGTACCTTATTTTCGAGAGTACACAGTAAAATCGCCAGTGTAAAACTAACACTGACAGTGAACATATGGTCCTACTCTGGCCAGAATGGGACCATATGGGAGGTGATGGTCTAGTGGTTAAGGCGTTGGGCTTGAGACCAGAAGATCCTCAGTTCAAATCCCAGCCTGACTGGAAAATCACTAAGGCCCCTTGGGCAAGGTCTTTAATCCCCAACTGCTCCCGGTGTGTAGTGAGCACCTTGTTTGGCGAATGTGAATGTGAGGCATTATTGTAAAGCACTTTGAGTGTCTGTTGCAGATGGAAAAGCGCTATATAAATGCAGCCATTTATATGTTCACTGTCAGTGTTAAATTAACACTGGTGATTTTACTGTGTGTAAGACGTACTTGTCGAAAAAATGCTTCTTCAAGAGGGAACAAACAGACCTTTTATGATCAATTTGGGATAAATTTTTGTGTATTGTTGTAGGGTACTTTTTGTTGTTTGAATTTATTGTTTTATTTGAGTTTATTTTGCTTCGTGCTTTGATTCCTGGGTAAGCTCTGTATAAATAGTTATTACAGTATAATTCTTATTATTCATAGTAAATGTTTTTTTTGGGGGGGTGGGGGTTGTATGTTATATATGAATCACACCAGAGTATAAGTTGCAGCACCTCCCAAACTAGTAAAAACAACAACAAAAGCAAAGCCTTATACTTTGGAAAATACATCAAATAAAATGTTCAATTCTTGAGATTTTGAGCAGGGCGGCTGGTTGAGAAACATCTCTGCTATGACAGTGTACACAGCTTGGAGGAGTGTCGGAGACCCCGATAGGCCCGGAGTCCCTCTCTTTTGGAATCCCTCACCATCCCTCGGACTACCGGAGGCGTGTCACAGCCCCTCCTTTTCTGGGCTTGGTGAAGCAGGATGCGGTAAACCCCTGTGATGGGGTTGCGGCTGTCCTTCGGCGGATTGTTCCGTAAGTGCTCGGTGGTAAAGCCGAGTTCCTTTAGTGCGCTCCAAACCTCCTCCTCCTCCTCTTCCATGTAGCTGCGCTCAGAGTGCAGCAGGCTTTGAAGAGCACTCGGTGGCTCTGGAGGCCCCCAACACCAGGGGTACTCTACATGCAAAAGCCAGTCACAGCCAAGCATCTGGTCCACTGCGTATCGTTCAGCGGGGATTGGCTTCAAGATGCCCCTGATGAGCCTCTGGCAGGGGCCGGGCACCCAGGGAGGGATGGTGTAGATGACTTCAATGATGCAATGGCGCAGCTTGCCCATGGTATCAGCACGGAACGGCATGGCGCCAGTCACCATGAAGAAAAGCATGACCCCCATGGCCCACACGTCCACCGGTGGCCCCAGGTAGCTCTCGTCCTTAAAGAGCTCTGGGGCGGCGTATGGTGGGGAGCCGCAGAAAGTGTCCAGGGCTTCATTGCGGTTTGAGACCCGAGTGCTGAATCCAAAATCTGCCACCTTCACACAACCGCTACTGGTAAAGAGAACATTCTCCGCCTTCAGGTCTCTGTGGATGATGTTGATGTTGTGCTGCAATGGCAAAACACACAAGATAGTTTGATATTTCTTAAAACACACCTCTGAGGAGGGAGGTTCTCAAATCAACAAATTTATAGCCACTTATCCACAACGAGAAATGGACTCTTCAGTTTTACTGTCCGTGAAACATTTCTGTTGCACTCACCAAATATTTGATTGCAGAGAGGATCTGAGAAAAGGTGATCTTGCTTGTGTTGTCAGGCAGTTTGCCCTCATTACAGATCTTGTTGTGGAGGTCTCCACCTCCTGCGTACTCCAGCACCAAGTACACTCGGCTGGGCATACACACCACCTCGTACAGACGGACCACATTGGGATGCTGCACCACCTCCATATTGCTGATCTCCCTGGACAACAGACGTTGGGTCTGGGTGTCCAGTCTAGATCTATCCAGAATCTTCAGGGCCACTTTATCTGCAGATGCAAGAGAAAAAAAACAAAGGATATGAAACATCAGTTTGGTTTTGGAGCCATCCAGAACTACAAATACTTAGACTCAGCACCTCGTCTTACCTTTTGTTAAGGCATGGAAAGCCAACTTGACCCGAGAGAATGTCCCGTAGCCAATCTCCCCACGGACCTTGTAGAAGCCCAGCCTACGGCCAATGACCAGCTCCTTGATGGTCTTCTCATCCTTGCACATGTCCACAGTGAGTTTCTGCAGAGGTGTCAGTGGCAGTGAGTCCTCTGGCTCTTCGTCCTCAGGGCTGGTGTCAGAACTGTCCGTCAGACTGTAGACGCTGTGGTGGAACTTGATGCCAGTAAACCGGTCCTGGCCTCCTAGCATAGCTGCAACAGCAGGTCATCTTAAACATATAATGAAACCAATCATATTATTTGTAAATGAAACAGTGTTTCAGATGTTTAATCCCAAAATGAAAAGGCCAGAGTGAAAAAGCTGCTATGTTTTTCTATTAACCTCAGTTTTATCTGTATTAACTTTACATTTTCCCTGAAGTTATATTGACTCAGCTTATACTTAGTATTGATGTGTTGTTCATGACTGATGGGATCTTACTGAACAAATCCACCACCAAAACTGTCTGCAATTGCTGTTTGTATTTTGAAGATATTGCCACAGACTAGTATTGTAGTACCTGAGTTTTGGCCTTGAGACCAACTTTTCACTTAGTCGGTCTCATCTCAAGAATTGAAAGCAATCTTCTCAAGCTTGACTCTGTCTCAGACTATAGACATTAATTAAAATTTATAATACCACTTATTATATTAATAATTATTCATTCATTGTAATGTGATCCATCAAAAAAGCTCGATATCTATCTCAGAGCCATTACAACATTTTCCAGTTTTAGTGTAATTTTTTGACCTTTTGTTCTTATAGTGTTCAAGTTGACCCCGACTAAGCTGCTCAGCCTGTCTTCATCCAGTAATTTCACTTTTGAATATTAACAGGGGTGATGTTAAGTCTAATTAAATTATTAAATTTATGGACTTGCTCAAGTGGTTGAGACCAAGTCAAGACAGAGCCAAAAGCATGGGTTTGGTTAACACTCGACCCTGTAAAATCTTGGTCCTGACTCGGACTCGATATAGGCGGGCCTGTCCCCATCCCTACCACAGACAATAGATATTGACCTTTGATTTGACCTTGACCTTTTGACATGCAACCTTGATGTGATGTGGGCTGCAATAGGATAGTCCACAGATTTTGTCCACCAAGTTAGTTTCAAATTGCTGCCTGGGTTGTGAAGATATGGCCATTAAAGTATTTTAAATAGTGACCTGATTTGACCTACAACCTTGATATGAGCTGTGTTGCAAGAGAATGGTTCGCAGAGTTTGTCCATTAAGTTTGATTGAAATTCCTCAAACAGACGCTGTCATTACAAATGCCTCATTCTACTTTCCCGGTCAGGTTAATGAATGAAACATTCTGAGTCTTTTCGGTCATAGATTCATTCATTCGACTCCTCCATCATTTGACTTGCTAAATCATTTGAAAATAGTAAGTGATCATGAAATAACTCAATACAGACAGCTTTGAACAATCAGTACCATCATTACTAAAGCTGTATTTCTCATATTTTGTGAAATATTCAAATCTGAGATGGAAAAAGGAATTTTCTACATGTTTTAATTTAGTACACTTTTAGAATTGTTTCAGTTAATTACATTTTATGTACATTCTACATTTGAGTTTAATATTTTATATAATGATTTTGTTGCCAAATTTTGCAGCATCTGTCATACAGGAGGGATTGCTATTCTTAATATAAGGCTTATTTTTTTAATTTGGTGGTGGTAGTGTTGGTGGGGGGGTCTTTTCAGAAAACCTTTGGAAAATTTGTGTATCTTGAGTAGAATACAAATTAAAGCAACATGAATCTGAACAACAGCATGATGGAGCTCATTCATCTTAACCTAAAGATGTGGATTATCAGACAGATAATGTTAACTGCCGTCACATAATCCTGAATACTTTGCACTGTAAAGAAAAAACTCAGTACAAAGTGGAACAAACATATTAAAGGTTTCAGTTTCTTACCAAGTTTCAAAGGTGAAGCTCAGCCGTAGAGTCCACTGCACCTGCAAAAACGTGCTTTTATTTTGGCCCCGCTGGTCGTCACAAACTGGATTTTCTTCATATTTGTAACAAAATGATGAAATCACTGATGATGACCTTTTGTTTGACAGAGCAGTGCTGTCACAGCGTGTCGTGCACGTCTCGCCCTTCTCAGACTGCACAGTGATGAGGAGGAACACAGGGCGGGCGGGTGGGCGGGGGTCAGTTTGTGTCATCAGCTGTTGGTACGGGTGTCCCTCGCCTGTCCCAAACCCTGCCCCACCTCTTTGACTAACACTGGATTAAAGCGGTGTCATGAACTTCAATCCTGTTTTAATCTACCTTCATCTCAATCCCTTCAAACTGTGAGCAATTCACTGTGGCCTCAATGAGGCTGACATTTAAAAAAGTGGTAAACTGCACCGGATTCATCATCACTTTGATTTGTTGATTCACAAAAACGTGTGTAGAAATAATTTGGCTGGTGCTGACCCAGAGATTAAATGTTGTGATCTGGTGTGAAGATGAAATGTTATGTAATGGTCTTACTTGATGATCCCAGAGAGATCACACTGTGTCTCTGGATGCTAAATGAGCACCTTAGATAATAAGATTAGAAAGCACAAGGTCTCAATCAGAGCTGCGTCCATTCAGGTGTAGTGTCCCCGTGAGGCAGAGGACACTGTGGAACAAATGTTATCAATGAGACAAATACATGATTGCCAATCAGACTTCTGCTCAAATTTCCTGTGGTGTTTGAAATCATGACAAAGAATGTAAACATTAATTGGGGCGTGGCCTCGATAAGCACTAGACTGCACTAAAATTGACAATTATGAAGCTCAGTTTTAATTTCAATGACTCAATTAGCTGTTTACATGGTTAATTAACTATTCTTTATAAAATATTATAAAATTCCCATCTCAGTTTGCTGTCATAGAGATGGCTTCAAATTATTTTCATTGGCCAAACAGTGTAAATTCCAGATATTCATGTCTTACAATCACATATAATGATTTTTATCTCCGATTTGGCCAGTTCAAATCTGGGTAAAAGCAGGTAAGAAGTAGTTAGAATTAGAATCAAATTCATTGGCATGTAAGTTCTCACATACAAGGAATTTGATGTGGTCTTACTGGTGTATGAACAACAATAAAAAGAAAAGGACAATATACTTCTGTAAGAAGTAAAGGAGTCGAGTTGACAAATAGGCAAAACTATGTTTGCTGTCAAATATAACATAGTGGAATAGGGCTGTGCAAAGGCATGCAGATGTACAGTACCTTTCAGTGCAGGGTAAATGGGTGTCTCTGGCATTATTTATAAGTCTAGTTGCGGACAGAAATAAGCTGTTTTTGTGTCTTTAGGTCTTAGTCCTGATGGACTAAACAGATCTTTCAAAAAACCTGAGATTGTAAAACAGTACAAGATTGTATAGACTGTATAGAACCAGTTAAAAAGAATAGCTAACTTTGACTTACTTTGTCTAACCTTGCCATTTTAACTCTGCTTTATAGAGCTAGTTAAGACTAATGGAAAACAAGCATAGTAGCTGGTTTAAATGAATCAAACATGTTTGGTGAAAAAAGTATGCACCAGTCTGTTAACAGTGTAGAGTATTTTTCTGTTATTTTTCACTGACTTCTTTGTCATTATCTCAGATTTTTCCTCATATTTTTCTCTCAAGTTTTTCTCTTCAATATTTATGGCAGTGATACCCAAACTGTGGCATCCTGCTGGGCCATGGACCACACTTTGGGTGTCACTGCCATAAACATTTATACTCCCGTCTCACATAGCAAGAATGTGGAGGAACCATTCCAACCCAACATGGCAAATATTGCCATAATCTGACACAGTCGGGAGGAAAAGAGGCATGGTCAGCCGTAGTCCGAATGCATCCGCACTACCTCGTGCACACCTGCAGGATGCAGCCCAAACATATTTCAGACAACAGACAGATGACAGACAGCTGTCAGACGGCACTGACATTGGAGCACTCACTCACTCACTCACTCACTCAAATCTCCTCTCATCCTCACATTCCCAGCGCTAAACTGACCTCTCATCAGTGTGTGTCTCACATGACGGAGTGCCCGCCTGTACGTGTGCAGAACAGGTGATCTGAGTGATGAGTGTGTGTCCACTCAGTTGCGCGTGTGTGTTCACAATGGCTGAACAAGCTGTGTGTGCCTGCATGTGTAGGACAGGTGAAAACAACCTTAAGACAAGACAAAACCAGAGACAGAAACAGCATGAGGACAAGACAAAACAGAGACAGAAAACAGCATCAGGACAAGACAAAAACAGAGACAAAAAACAGCGTCAGGACAAAACAGAGACAGAAAACAGCATCAGGACAAGACAAAAACAGAGACAGAAAACAGTGTCAGGACGAGACTAAACAGAGACAGAAAACAGCATCAGGACGAGACAAAAACAGGGACAGAAAACAGCGTCAGGACGAGACAAAACCAGAGACAGAAAACAGCGTCAGGACGAGACAAAACAGAGACAGAAAACAGCGTCAGGACGAGACTAAACAGAGACAGAAAACAGCGTCAGGACGAGACAAAACAGAGACAGAAAACAGCGTCAGGACGAGACAAAACCAGAGACAGAAAACAGTGTCAGGACGAGACAAAACAGAGACAGAAAACAGCATCAGGACAATATCCATGATGACAAAACAAACCCCTATTATTTAGAGTACAACAGGTGAAACGCATTTTGAAAAATCTACTTTGTCCCATGAAGCGTGCGTACTTTGTAACATTTACAATGGAAAAACTGTTGGCCATACATATAGTACGGATATCAACTCTGGTAAAAATTCCCAAAATTCCAAGCATGTTTGCTTTCAAGGAATGAGAAAAATGAGCAAATTATTTGTCTCTTTGAATGAAAGAACTGTTTGAACGGAGCAGCTGTGCAGTAGATACACAAAGAAGCGTGTGGTTCCTCCGATCCCTCCCATAGGCGCCTGATTGGATTAAAGCCTTAGAGGGAATTCATCATGCTCTTTAAATATGCAGCGTGCAGACAATGAAACATCACACAGGTGTGACTGCGACATGACAAGGTTTATTAAATTTGTTTATTTATTTAGATTTGGAAGGAAATAACTGGGTTTTAAACATTCTGGTAACGTCTCCTCCTGCAGAACTCATTTGTTTACAAGTTGCATGAACTGTAGTTAGCTTGTTAGAAATGGAAGGATTGTAAATTTGTGATAACTAGATTTTCCTCTTCTTAAGGCGGTTGTCACTGAGGCTGTTGACACGCTGATTTTCTTCCAGTTCTTTAATTCTCTGACGCAGAGCCACAATCTCCTTGTTCTTCTCCTCCTGGAAGAACTGAAGCTTCTGAGGAAACACACACAGTTAATCCAGATTACTACCACTACTACTGTGACGACCATAAAATAACACACATGAATTAATTTATCCGGTCTCTCATTCTGTGATTCTTGGTAAATATGCAAATTCAGGCCTTTGCCAATGTGGCTCAGGTTTTTAAAGTGTAGGGACGGATCATTTCTCCAGCTATCATTTAAATAAGAGCGCATATTAACACTGACTAAAATGTTTTAACTCACACACTGTTAAAGACACGTAGATGAATCACTGAGAGGAGATTGCTTAGAAGGTGAAGACTAACAAGATGAGACGTGTAGGTCAGGTCTAATAGAATAATGACTTGTCTCTGATCTGAGATTACTTCTGCATGCCGTGGACACAAACTGGCAAACGCAAGAAAAAGATAATCAAAACAAGCAAGACTGCATCTGCATCCACTGAGATTGTGCACCAAAGCTGCAGCTTTAACATGCACACCTGTAGAATGTTTGGTTTGGTTGTTTGTGCCCTGATGAGTATGCCGAGTTGGACAAGTAACTGCATGGCACTGGCCTCCAAAAACAACACATAACCTGATCGACGTTCAATGAAATTAGAGAACTGCAATCTGATACTTTCCGTCATGTCTGGATCTCATCTTCAAATGCACGTGGTGAATCGTGTCCGTGTGGATTTCAACAGTCTTGACCTAAATAAATTATTTTCCCTCATAAATTTGAAAAAAAAAAAAAACTAAGAAAGAACCCGTACGTAAGTATTCACACCCTTTGCTCAATATTTTGTTGATGCACATTTGGCAGCAATTACAGCCTCAAGTCTTCTTGACTATGATGCCACAAGCTTGGCGCGATATCTTGGCTGTGTTCTTAGGGTCATTGTCCTGCTGAAAGACGAACCGTCGCCCCAGTTTGAGGTCAAGAGCGCTCTGGAGCAGGTTTTCATCCAGGATGTCTCAGGATTGAGGGAAAGATGAATGCAGCAATGTACAGACTAGTCTCCCAGTTCCTGCTGCTGAAAAACATCCCCACAGCAAGATGCTGCCACCACCATGCTTCACTGTAGGGATGGTACCTGGTTTTCTCCAAACATGACACCTGGCATTCACACCAAAGAGTTCAGTCTTTGTCTCATCAGACCAGAGAATTTTGTTTCTCATGGTCTGAAAGTCCTTCAGGTGTCTTTTGACAAACTCCAGTTGGGCTGCCATGTGCCTTTTACTAAGGAGTGGCTTCCATCTGGCCACTCTATCAAACATGCCTGAATGGTGGTGTTGGGAAAGTGTCGTGACACGGACCCACAACAGGGGGCGCTAAGGAACAGACAATGGATAAGCCAACGAGTAACAATTTAATGTTGTGAAAACACACAACGGAATACAGACAGAAATATGGATTGCCAATAATACACCAGGTGACGTGTGGGCAGGCTCGAAGATAGAAGACCTCTGGCGAGAGAAGAGCTGATTCCCACACAGCTTCCACCACCAACGGGCCTGAAGAACACTGGAGCCGCCAAGTCCCGAGTCCCCAGGTGGCCTCTGCCTTCGGCTGTCGACCCTGGTACTTCTGGCAGAGAATAGAGAAAGTCCAGGTGAGTGTGAGTCCGCACACTCAGTAGTCCACTCACAGTTAATGTTCTTTTATGGGGGGAGCACCTCCACCTCCAATCACACACTCGTGCGGCTCCTGTATAACCAGTTATCTGAGATGGAGCGTGATGCGAAGTCGTCGCGGTCACGCCTTTACGCCAGCTCTGATAAGGACAACACAGGGCAAACGGCTGCAAAGAAGAGTTCAGTTGTAGCAGAGAAATTACAATAGAGACAGATTACCTCTTGGTTGCTGATTTTTCGGCGGGGAGGTACAGTTGCAGTCCGGCTTTTATGGTGATGTGGATGATGAGTGACAGCTGGTGCTGGTGATGAGTGACAGCTGTCACTCTCTGTTGCTCCGACGCCCTCTCGTGCTTGAAGCCCGCACTTCAAGCAGGGCGCCATCTGGTGGTGGTGGGCCAGCAGTACCTCCTCTTCAGCGGCCCACACAACAGGTGGATTGCTGCAGAGATGGTTGTCCTTCTGGAAGGTTCTCTTCTCTCCACAGAGGAATGCTGGAGCTCTGAAAGAGTGACCATCGGGTTCTTGGTCACCTCCCTGACTAAGGTCCTTCTCACCTGATCGCTCAGTTTAGACGGGTGGCCAGCTCTAAGAAGAGTCTTGAGCCCAGTTTCATAAAACAGTCTAATCTTGTTTTGTACAATAAACTCACTTGGTTGACTATTTTTTACGTTAGTCGTCACACAAAGCACTTAGTCGGCTAAAGTTTTGCGTTACCCAACTAAAGTTTTTTACCCCGAACAGAGTAGGCTAATCTTATTTTAGTCAACAAAACTTTGGTGTTTTACCTCAAAAATGGCAGCTATCATGTATCACCACTTGATGGAACAGTCAAGAGCACCCCTATATCACTGATATTACTGAATACTTTCTGGATGCGCTGTATGAAGCTTTTACAGGCACCATCTGCCACACTGAGACATGTATGAGCATCATATCTTGTGATGTAATTGGGTTCCACCTACTATTGCTAGCTGTAATTGGTCGGTTCATCCAATGTCGGAAATATATTATCCATCCTCTCACAGCACCCAATGAAAGGGTTAGTGTGGGGGAAGGGGTGGGTAACAGTGTGTGCTGTGACAGGCCAAGACGGTGCATGTTTTTCCTTGCAAGTGATTACCTCAGCAGGTGGTTTTACTGATGAGCTCCTCTCTTCAATTTAAAATCCTGATCATCTCTGAAGACACCTGCTGAGGTGATTGGTAGCAAGGAAAACCTTGTGAAAGGCAGCGAGAGAGAGAGAGCGAGTGAGTGAAAGAGAGGGAGGGATAGACAGAGAGGCAGAAAGAGAGCGGGTTGTCTATTTCTTCAAGCTCCACTTGCTGGACTTTTGACCAATAAGAATGCCAGAATGAACAGTTGGACAACGGCAGGAAAAATACATGACTTGCAGAGGACAAAAAAAACGCAAAAAACGCACAAGCAGCGGCAAAGTTCTCTGTCAGTTGATCTCAGCTAAATCTGTCTGAAAGTTTTGAACACGCCCAAACTTTCAGACGAATATCAGACAGTGCGCGTTTTGCAGATGGGAAAATTACTTTTGTTGGACAAAAATTAACACAAACGTATAGAATCAGTTCCTCATACGTTTCCTTGATCTGTCATAATGTGACTGGGGCATTAAGTTAAACATGACAATGATTTTTGTGATAACTGCTGCACAGTGCTATACAATTAAAATAATAATAACACGACTACTACCACCAATAATCAATTTTTTTGTAACTTAACTGATGAGTGTTTTGCTAATCCTATAATGTGGGTAAAAGTAAAAATGTGCCGACCCTCCTGAAGACATTCTGTGGTAGAAGGTTGGAACCGTGCTGCTGCTGTTGCTGCTGCTGGTGGTTCCACTGGGCTGTATTCTCAACTCTGGCTAACTTTGCACCAAACTGCCGAAACACACACACACACACACACACACACACACACACACACACACACACACACACACACACACACACACACACACACACACACACACACACACACACACACACACACACACACACACACACACACACACACACACACACACACGTTAAGCCAAAACCAGAGCTATGGCAATACGTTCCTCATGAAATAACCCCTAGAAAGAAGGTGGTCATTTAAATTATAGTGACTAGTTGCTTGAAAATAAACATTTAAAGTGTGATTTACCCAGGTCACCATTAGAACCCCCCAGTCTTCCCACTGAAGGAGTTTACCTCCATCTGTAATTTCAGGAGCTCGCTCTGTCTCTCCCGTTCTTGCTCCTTCAGCCTCTTCTTTATCACCTCCAGATCTGCATCTTTCTTCTCCAACAGCTGCTTTACTTCAGCATCTTTATCTTCCACTGAAATAATGCAACAACCGTTTAAACAAATGCATGTAATTGCCACTAATTATCAGCATGCAATAGATGAAAGTTAACTGTAGGGGGGCTGTCACTATGTTTTATGTACAGCATATTGTGTCATTTGTGAAGTCTTACACCAATTTAAAGCCTCCCTGCGGGACTCCTCAACTTCTCTCCTGGACTGCTCTTTCAAGGTCTCTAGCACCCTCCTATGGCTCTGCTCTTCTGCTCTCATGTCATTCAGGAGCAGCTGAATCTCAGCCTGTTTGTCCTAATGACAACATTGAAGAGAACGACCACATCACTGGTGAGGAAGAGATTACAAGTGGACAAATAATATGGAGAATCTGCACCACTTTTTTCAGAAAGAGTATGATATAATCTATTCTCAGAGTCATATTGTGGTACTGACTTTAAAATGCACATGTATAAAGATGGAAATGATCATGTAACTTTTTCTCTGTGAATTTTTCCAGTTAGGCAAGACCTATGGAATATGTTGTTTAGTATGTTGCCGTTGCTAAGGAAGTGCATGCAGGAGATACTACAACTGTGCAACTATCATCATCACTGTACCTTTTATAAAGTCTTTAAATTGTTGATCTATAGAAGTCCGCACTTCCAATCTAATTTTAAAGCTCACCTCGGCTATTTTGTCATTCTGCCGTTTCAGGTCTGCCACATCCTTCTTCAGTCTTTCATTCTCCGCTACAACAGAAACAGTTTCAGAAGAGTTACATAATTTAAAATCCTTAAAACCTTGTGCAGTTTCTTCTGTATTGTTATTATATTTTAGGGGTGATACATTTGGGGTACAGAATCCAAATGCTGCAAAATAAAACTGTATGCAAATGTATCATCACATCAACAAAATCTAAGGCCTCACTCGCAACCCGCTGTAGGGGCTGCTACAGATAGTCTACAGGGGAAAAAAAATGGCAAAACAGTGCATAAGACCTGCGTGTTATGTGCATGTGTGCAGCGCTGTAGAAGGTTTCAGACTCTCCGTGAAGAGTTTTGAGCCCACACATGCAAATTCTACAGGTCTGGCAAAACAATCAAGAATGCATACAACACCTACAGGGACCATACCCCCATCGTACGGTGGAAGCAAGTCAGGAGCATGGCTGGTAATGACTTTGAGATGACCATAAGACTGGCGAGTGACACATGGTCATTGTGCAGGTAATGATCATTCTGCAGCCCGCAAGACAGAAGTACATCTCACTGTCCAGCCCTATGTGTGCCATGCTTGCAGCACAAGCGGCAAGACTCAGGATATATATTGGGGAGATTGTGTAGTGTGTAGCACTGGAGAAGGGAAGAGGAGTGCGCTGCCAGGATTATATTCCACAGTACACACCAGACTCCCCCCTACCCCCCCACTTCCCACCCCGAATACTACGGCACAAAGGTTTTTATTTAAAAAAAGACAGGAGATGGGATCAGGTGTGACCTCTGTGGTGATGAGTGCTGGGGTGCTGCGCTATACTGCAACACAGACCCACAGTGGTCTTCTTCTCGCGTGCGCGCATGCTGAATGAGCTGGAGAAAGCATTTGGAGCCGTCTAAAAAGGTAATTATTAGTCATGTTTAGCTACACTGTCATGGCTTGGTAAAACAGTTGCATGTTCTGTCCTTCTTGTGAGCAGCTGTAAAAGTATGTTTGTGATAGATTTAACCTCTTGTTATACGAGGGCTGTCAATAAAGTAACGGTCCTTTTTATTTTTTTCAAAAACTATATGGATTTCATTCATATGTTTTTACGTCAGACATGCTTGAACCCTCGTGCGCATGCATGAGTTTTTCCACGCCTGTCGGTGACGTCATTCGCCTGTGAGCACTCCTTGTGGGAGGAGTCGTCCAGCCCCTCGTCGGAATTCCTTTGTCTGAGAAGTTGCTGAGAGACTGGCGCTTTGTTTGATCAAAATTTTTTCTAAACCTGTGAGACACATCGAAGTGGACACGGTTCGAAAAATTAAGCTGGTTTTCAGTGAAAATTTTAACGGCTGATGAGAGATTTTGAGGTGATTCTGTCGCTTTAAGGACTTTTCACGGTGCGAGACGTCGCGCAGCGCTCTCAGGCGGCGTCATCAGCCTGTTCAAGCTGAAAACCTCCACATTTCAGGCTCTATTGATCCAGGACGTTGTGAGAGAACAGAGAAGTTTCAGAAGAAGTCGGTTTCAGCATTTTATCCGGATATTCCACTGTTAAAGGAGATTTTTTTAATGAAAGACGTGCGGACGGGTCCGCGCGTCGGGACGCAGCCGCCGCGACGCTCCGCCACAGGAAAAACACCTCTGTTGAAAGCCTTAAGGACAAGTTGGAACATGTCCAGCCTGTTAAACAATTTCTCATATACTCACTCCACTGAAAGCCATCAAAAGCTGCCTGGATTTTACAAATGGTTATCAACACGGAGGTGTTTTTCCTGTGCCGCCGCACCGCGTCGGCTGCGTCCCGACGCGCGGATCCGTCCGCACGTCTTTCATTAAAAAAATCTCCTTTAACAGTGGAATATCCGGATAAAATCAATCAATCAATCAACTTTTTTCTTATATAGCGCCAAATCACAACAAACAGTTGCCCCAAGGCGCTCCACACTGCAAGGCAAGGCCATACAATAACCATGAAAAACCCCAACGGTCAAAACGACTCCCTATGAGCAAGCACTTGGCCACAGTGGGAAGGAAAAACTCCCTTTTAACAGGAAGAAACCTCCAGCAGAACCAGGCTCAGGGAGGGGCAGTCTTCTGCTGAGACTGGTTGGGGCTGAGGGAAAGAACCAGGAAAAAGACATGCCGAGAAGGGGGGCAGAGATCGATCACTAATGATTAAATGCAGAGTGATGCATACGGAGCAAAAAAAAGAAAGAAACAGTGCATCATGGGAACCCCCCACAGTCTACGTCTAAAGCAACATAACCAAGGGATGGTCCAGGGTCACCCGATCCAGCCCTAACTATAAGCCTTAGCGAAAAGGAAAGTTTTAAGCCTAATCTTAAAAGTAGAGAGGGTATCTGTCTCCCTGATCTGAATTGGGAGCTGGTTCCACAGGAGAGGAGCCTGAAAGCTGAAGGCTCTGCCTCCCATTCTACTCTTACAAACCCTAGGAACCACAAGTAAGCCCGCAGTCTGAGAGCGAAGCGCTCTAATGGGGTAATATGGTACTACGAGGTCCCTAAGATAAGATGGGACCTGATTATTCAAAACCTTATAAGTAAGAAGAAGAATTTTAAATTCTATTCTAGAATTAACAGGAAGCCAATGAAGAGAGGCCAACACGGGTGAGATATGCTCTCTCCTGCTAGTCCCCGTCAGTACTCTAGCTGCAGCATTTTGAACCAACTGAAGGCTTTTTAGGGAACTTTTAGGACAACCTGATAATAATGAATTACAATAGTCCAGCCTAGAGGAAATAAATGCATGAATTAGTTTTTCAGCATCACTCTGAGACAAGACCTTTCTGATTTTAGAGATATTGCGTAAATGCAAAAAGGCAGTCCTACATATTTGTTTAATATGCGCTTTGAATGACATATCCTGATCAAAAATAACTCCAAGATTTCTCACAGTATTACTAGAGATCAGGGAAATGCCATCCAGAGTAACGACCTGGCTAGACACCATGCTTCTAAGATTTGTGGGGCCAAGTACAATAACTTCAGTTTTATCTGAGTTCAAAAGCAGGAAATTAGAGGTCATCCATGTCTTTATGTCTGTAAGACAATCCTGCAGTTTAGCTAATTGGTGTGTATCCTCTGGCTTCATGGATAGATAAAGCTGGGTATCATCTGCGTAACAATGAAAATTTAAGCAATACCGTCTAATAATACTGCCCAAGGGAAGCATGTATAAAGTGAATAAAATTGGTCCTAGCACAGAACCTTGTGGAACTCCATAATTAACTTTAGTCTGTGAAGAGGATTCCCCATTTACATGAACAAACTGTAATCTATTAGACAAATATGATTCAAACCACCGCAGCGCAGTGCCTTTAATACCCATGACATGCTCTAATCTCTGTAATAAAATTTTATGGTCAACTGTATCAAAAGCAGCACTGAGGTCCAACAGAACAAGCACAGAGATAAGTCCACTGTCCGAAGCCATAAGAAGATCATTTGTAACCTTCACTAATGCTGTTTCTGTACTATGATGAATTCTAAAACCTGACTGAAACTCTTCAAATAGACCATTCCTCTGCAGGTGATCAGTTAGCTGTTTTACAACTACCCTCTCAAGAATCTTTGAGAGAAAAGGAAGGTTGGAGATTGGCCTATAATTAGCTAAGATAGCTGGGTCAAGTGATGGCTTTTTAAGTAATGGTTTAATTACTGCCACCTTAAAGGCCTGTGGTACATAACCAACTAACAAAGATAGATTGATCATATTTAAGATTGAAGCATTAAATAATGGTAGGACTTCCTTGAGCAGCCTGGCAGGAATGGGGTCTAATAAGCATGTTGATGGTTTGGATGAAGTAACTAATGAAAATAACTCTGAACAATCGGAGAGAAACAGTCTAACCAAATACCGGCATCACTGAAAGCAGCCAAAGATAACGATACATCTTTGGGATGGTTATGAGTAATTTTTTCTCTAATAGTCATAATTTTGTTAGCAAAGAAAGTCATGAAGTCATCACTAGTTAAAGTTAATGGAATACTCAGCTCAATAGAGCTCTGACTCTTTGTCAGCCTGGCTACAGTGCTGAAAAGAAACCTGGGGTTGTTCTTATTTTCTTCAATTAGTGATGAGTAGAAAGATGTCCTAGCTTCACGGAGGGCTTTCTTATAGAGCAACAAACTCTTTTTCCAGGCTAAGTGAAGATCTTCTAAATTAGTGAGACGCCATTTCCTCTCCAACTTACGGGTTATCTGCTTTAAGCTACAAGTTTGTGAGTTATACCACGGAGTCAGACACTTCTGATTTAAAGCTCTCTTTTTCAGAGGAGCTACAGCATCCAAAGTTGTCTTCAATGAGGATGTAAAACTACTGACGAGATACTGAAACCGACTTCTTCTGAAACTTCTCTGTTCTCTCACGACGTCCTGGATCAATAGAGCCTGAAATGTGGAGGTTTTCAGCTTGAACAGGCTGATGACGCTGCCTGAGAGCGCAGCGCGACGTCTCGCACCGTGAAAAGTCCTTAAAGCGACAGAATCACCTCAAAATCTCTCATCAGCTGTTAAAATTTTCACTGAAAACCAGCTTCATTTTTCGAACCGTGTCCACTTCGATGTGTCTCACAGGTTTAGAAAAAAGTTTGATCAAACAACGCGCCAGTCTCTCAGCAACTTCTCAGACAAAGGAATTCCGACGAGGGGCTGGATGACTCCTCCCACAAGGAGTGCTCACAGGCGAATGACGTCACCGACAGGCGTGGAAAAACTCACGCATGCGCACGAGGGTTCAAGCATGTCTGACGTAAAAACATATGAATGAAATCCATATAGTTTTTGAAAAAAATAAAAAGGACCCTTACTTTATTGACAGACCTCGTACATCGTTCAGATGAGCTGCGCTCTGATGTGGTTTGCTGACACAACCCCTCACACTGTTCACTTCTTTACTTGACTTGACGAGCTGCACGTAGTGTTGGCAAGCTGATCGCACAACATTGCACTACATTTATGTATGAAAGATTTTTTTGAACATTTCAAAAATTCTCTTTGCGCAATTGCACGCGCCAACGCCTCTCTCATGTTCAGTCTACACCTGTTAAAGACAAGTTTACTCTCTTGCACAACACAGAGCGTGCAAGTGCGTGCATCAAAGTTGTGCAAGCGTCAGGGGCCTTTAGAAGTTTTCATTCCAAAAACGTCTTTGCAATTTGTTTGAAATTTTTGTTAATATTTTACTAACAACATTACTAAGATGTCTTTGTCCCAGTGTGCAATAGCCACTCAATCTTTAACAGTTACTACATCTGATTTTGTTGCGAATTGTGTTGAGCAGATAAATTCCAGATGTTTAGTTAAATGTCATCCTGTTTTCTCTGTGAGATATCACACCTTTAAAGTGTTTTCTCTTAAGCTTGTTTGAATGCATGATTAACTACACTGTACCTTTTAAGTTCATTAACTGCAGGTGCCCCATTGATACCTTTTGAATTAACTTTTCACCAGTCTGTGGGGAAAAAGGCTCTCTCTCATACAACTGTCGAAGACGAGAACAGGACTCAGAGGCTTGGTGGTGAACAGTGTTTTATTATGACTCTGGTTTTTACAAAATGAACTTGTCCTTTAATTGCAGACACTGTACACACTTAAATACATGCTAGTGAGTTTGTGTTTCCATTGTTATTGAAACATTACCTCTGAGGTTACACTGATCCTGCACAGTCTGATGGAGTCTGCTGACTGTTACCAGGAGGCCGTCTCTTTCTGCAAGATGGTGAAAAATAAATATTATCTGCATCTTTATTTTGAGTCAGATCAATGGAGGATTCAGAATAATAGAATAAAAGAAAGAAAGATGAAAGAAATTTGACAAAATACCATTTTGCAATTTGCACAATGGACAATTGAAAGATGCTATTAAGGGAAGGATGGAAGGAAAAAGGCCACGAGGAATGAAAATAATAATGATGCTGGATAACATGAAAAGGAAAGACTCATACCAAAGGCTGGAGGAAAAGGCTCCAGAAGATAGACAAGGGTGGAGTGATTACCAGATGTAAAACTTACAATACAGCAGCATACCAAAGGCAAAGACCATTTTACTAAATTTAAAAAGTGCTGACAATTTGCAAAAACATATTTAAAAGTTATAAACACATGCAGATGGTACTTCCAGGCAAATTAATCCAAAATGTAACTGAGTAACATTTACACAATTAATTAGTATTGGTCTGATACCTAAAGGTATCGTCTTAGTCTTGTCTTCATTTTTTAATTAATTCCACCAGGAAATAAATTTTGGAAAATGCTGAAACTGATTTTTTCTGAAACAGACTGGCGTCTTGTCCAGGGTGTACCCTGCCTCACACCCTGTGACTGCTGGGATAGACTCCAGCCCCACGCAACCCAATCTTGGATAAGCTACTGGTGATGAGTGTGTAACTGATTTCATGTTGTTTCATTTGTAGATAAAGTAATTGTGTCAGTTTTCAGTGTCTGAAATGTCTTATAGTATATTGTGAACATATGTGACCATGCATAACTGAGAATGAGAGTACAGCTCAATTGGTTTTCATTTATTTTTAATTTGAAACAAACACACTTTGTGAAGGACCAACATGATCATACTTATGTAATATTAGCTGTGGTGTAACATTTTAAATTTAAACCGTTTCTATTCAAAGTATCCAAATCAAATGGGAATCATATTCTCATGTGTTTCAGCATCCACATTCAGTTACAGCCCACTTATTATTATTATTATTATCTGAATCTGGTTTGATTGCTTAATGATTACAAATTCATAACTTTATTCCTAGAATTGATTTTGGGAAGATGGACATTTTAAAAATCACCACCAGAGGGCGAAACACAAATACCAAATAAAATATTATGATTAAAAAATAAGCTAATTGTTTAAATATCTGGACTTCCACAATATCTTTCAATCATTTGTGCTATTTTCAGTATACTTTTAATGCAAAGTTCTTTGTCAGTTTGTTACAAATGCTCTGATAGTATGTGTATTGATGTAATTTGCGCTGTCATTTTTGTGTATTTTATTATGAAAAGTGAATATTAATGCCACTGTGCTACTCTCCTGCTTGCACAAAGTCATGCAAATAAGCATTAATGCAAAAAACAAAATAAATATCAAAATCCTCAGATAGGGGGATCCAAAAAGCATTTAAATAAAAAAACACCTTCAATCAGACTTTTCTCCTTGTTCTGAGAGAATTTCAGGACTCTGTTGACATCCTCCAGCATGATCTCCAACATGTTGTTTTTGGCATTCATTCCTGTGATTTTCTGTATAATAAACACACAAAGTCAAAAACTGCACCTTTTTGAAAATGCATAAGAATGTAAATAGATCATTAATAAATGCCCACAGCCCCAAAGACCAGTTCCAGGAAACACTTTGTGAAAGAAATCTTCTCAGTCTAAAATTTCTCTACAAATGTCACTTGTTCCTTGATGTGAAACAAGTAACAGTTCTTCTTGAAGTTCTACTTATTACGGAAGCATATTGCATTCACTGGATATAAAAAAATTAGACCCCTGATCAAATAATTAATTAATTACTTTGTTCATTTAATGATTAACCATGATGCTCAGCATGACAAAGCACAGGCAGTAATATGTAAGCTAGCATCTGCGCTGAGTGACTCATCATTTTTTTAAAGAGTGCATACAAGTTTTTACATGTCAAACCTGCCCTGTAAGTTCACTTGAGTATTTAAGTATGATAAAACACACATTTAATTGTCATCAATCTTGAAATTGCTATTTCATGAAATGTTAAAGCCTGAATAACAAGTAAAGTATCTCAAACAGCACGATCACTGATTAGCTACCAGTTAGCTGAATGCTAACTTACCTGTTCTATTAGAGTAAACTCCTTCATAAAGTTGTCAAGAGAAACACAGTTTAACTTAATCATTTTACTTCTTTAAGAAAACACGTGAGTTTGCAGTGAAGCACTCTTTCAAGCCCCTAACAATGCTGAAGTTAACGCTTGCTGTCCTAAAGAGGTAAAAATAAAAATGATGTCACTCTGATAGCGCAGATGCTAGCTTACATATTACTGCCTGTGTTGTGTTATAGTGAGCATCATGGTTAATCATTAAACAAATAAAGTAAAATGAAATGTCAACATTCATAATTCTGAAATCTGCATGTACTGCCACTGTAAACAGTTGTATAAAAAAATTAGAAGAAAAAGTTCTCATTGGGTATACACCTTAAAATAACTGGTAAAAGTACATCAATTACATTATTTCATTGAATGACGTGTCATTTTATAGCTGTGGATTGTGACTGTGTTTGTGTGTCTGCAGGATATCTCAAAAAGACATGACTGAAATCACGAGCTGAGTAACCCCCGTATGTAATTTGTACCATGCATTTAATTGGCTTGATCACTCTGATAGTGAAATTAGGCGACATGGGCTGAAGTATATCTTTTATGTTCTGACACTGTATGTTTTACACACACACACACACACACACACACACACACACACACACACACACACACACACACACACACACACACACACACACACACACACACACACACACACACACACACACACACACACACACACACACCACTTCCCTTTTAATATATATGATTTACTGCCCCTGCTGAAATGGCGTGTCAGTGTCCATCCATCCAGTGTCCAATCAGTGTCCATTGTTTAGTGTTGTTCGATAATATCCGTAGTTTCTCCAAAAATATTAGCCCTATCAACGTTCTGTTTTGGTGACATTCATCCATGACCCAAAATACATAAGCATACCATACAGAAAATGTCAGCTCTCCCCAGTTTGTGCGTGATCAAATTATACACATGCACGTACACACAAATGCATACATACATGTACACAGATACCACTTCTCTTTTAATACATTGTGGGGAGCTGCGCAGAAGAAGCTATAGCTTTTTGTCTTATTTTCCATTCTGCCCCAAGCAGGTGCTTTTATTTTTGCACACCCACAAACAGAGATGGTGGGGGAAGACATCAAATGCACTACACTTCCCACTCATGGTAATGGCAACATGACACTTAACTAAACTGACTAAACCAACTAAACTACCAAAACACAATAAATTAATAACACTAACAACACTGTTAAACTAACATGAAGCACAATAACAACACTTAAAACCACAAAACCCATAACTCCCATGGTGCATTGCAGCACAGTGTCCATTGTTCACTGTTGATAGCTAATATCCCTAATTTCTCCAAAAAATATTAGCTCTATCAACTTTTCATTTCCGCAGCATTTATCCTTGACCCAAAATACATAAGCATACCAAACGGCAAACGTCAGCTCTCCCCAGTTTCTCCATGATCAAAGCCATACATACATATGCATGTATACACGCACACAGAGGCCACTTGGCTATTATAATATAGATCCTGAAGTTTTTCCATGTTACACCCAGTGTGTGCAAGTTTCAGATTTAACACGGTTTAAGCTATATACCGTATTATATAACCACCAACTCTACTGTATATTTAGGTTTGAAAATTCTCTTATTAGTTTCAATACAAATGTTGGCCCAATAGGACATATTTAGGTTTATACATGCAGGCACATGGACAAACAGACCTTTTGTTTGTGAATTATGATTGTTCCTAATCACAACATGTGGCCACTGTTGCTTGCTTACTTTGCATCAATCAATCAATTTTTTTTATATAGCGCCAAATCACAACAAACAGTTGCCCCAAGGCGCTTTATATTGTAAGGCAAGGCCATACAATAATTATGTAAAACCCCAATGGTCAAAACGACCCCCTGTGAGCAAGCACTTGGCTACAGTGGGAAGGAAAAACTCCCTTTTAACAGGAAGAAACCTCCAGCAGAACCAGGCTCAGGGAGGGGCAGTCTTCTGCTGGGACTGGTTGGGGCTGAGGGAGAGAACCAGGAAAAAGACATGCTGTGGAGGGGAGCAGAGATCGATCACTAATGATTAAATGCAGAGTGGTGCATACAGAGCAAAAAGAGAAAGAAACAGTGCATCATGGGAACCCCCCAGCAGTCTACGTCTATAGCAGCATAACTAAGGGATGGTTCAGGGTCACCTGATCCAGCCCTAACTATAAGCTTTAGCAAAAAGGAAAGTTTTAAGCCTAATCTTAAAAGTAGAGAGGGTGTCTGTCTCCCTGATCTGAATTGGGAGCTGGTTCCACAGGAGAGGAGCCTGAAAGCTGAAGGCTCTGCCTCCCATTCTACTCTTACAAACCCTAGGAACTACAAGTAAGCCTGCAGTCTGAGAGCGAAGCGCTCTATTGGGGTGATATGGTACTACGAGGTCCCTAAGATAAGATGGGACCTGATTATTCAAAACCTTATAAGTAAGAAGAAGAATTTTAAATTCTATTCTAGAATTAACAGGAAGCCAATGAAGAGAGGCCAATATGGGTGAGATATGCTCTCTCCTTCTAGTCCCCGTCAGTACTCTAGCTGCAGCATTTTGAATTAACTGAAGGCTTTTTAGGGAACTTTTAGGACAACCTGATAATAATGAATTACAATAGTCCAGCCTAGAGGAAATAAATGCATGAATTAGTTTTTCAGCATCACTCTGAGACAAGACCTTTCTGATTTTAGAGATATTGCGTAAATGCAAAAAAGCAGTCCTACATATTTGTTTAATATGCGCTTTGAATGACATATCCTGATAAAAAATGACTCCAAGATTTCTCACAGTATTACTAGAGGTCAGGGTAATGCCATCCAGAGTAAGGATCTGGTTAGACACCATGTTTCTAAGATTTGTGGGGCCAAGTACAATAACTTCAGTTTTATCTGAGTTTAAAAGCAGGAAATTAGAGGTCATCCATGTCTTTATGTCTGTAAGACAATCCTGCAGTTTAGCTAATTGGTGTGTGTCCTCTGGCTTCATGGATAGATAAAGCTGGGTATCATCTGCGTAACAATGAAAATTTAAGCAATACCGTCTAATAATACTGCCTAAGGGAAGCATATATAAAGTGAATAAAATTGGTCCTAGCACAGAACCTTGTGGAACTCCATAATTAACTTTAGTCTGTGAAGAAGATTCCCCATTTACATGAACAAATTGTAATCTATTAGACAAATATGATTCAAACCACCGCAGCGCAGTGCCTTTAATACCTAAGGCATGCTCTAATCTCTGTAATAAAATTTTATGGTCAACAGTATCAAAAGCAGCACTGAGGTCTAACAGAACAAGCACAGAGATGAGTCCACTGTCCGAGGCCATAAGAAGATCATTTGTAACCTTCACTAATGCTGTTTCTGTACTATGATGAATTCTAAAACCTGACTGAAACTCTTCAAATAGACCATTCCTCTGCAGATGATCAGTTAGCTGTTTTACAACTACCCTTTCAAGAATTTTTGAGAGAAAAGGAAGGTTGGAGATTGGCCTATAATTAGCTAAGATAGCTGGGTCAAGTGATGGCTTTTTAAGTAATGGTTTAATTACTGCCACCTTAAAAGCCTGTGGTACATAGCCAACTAACAAAGATAGATTGATCATATTTAAGATCGAAGCATTAAATAATGGTAGGGCTTCCTTGAGCAGCCTGGTAGGAATGGGGTCTAATAAACATGTTGATGGTTTGGATGAAGTAACTAATGAAAATAACTCAGACAGAACAATCGGAGAGAAAGAGTCTAACCAAATACCGGCATCACTGAAAGCAGCCAAAGATAACGATACGTCTTTGGGATGGTTATGAGTAATTTTTTCTCTAATAGTTAAAATTTTGTTAGCAAAGAAAGTCATGAAGTCATTACTAGTTAAAGTTAATGGAATACTCAGCTCAATAGAGCTCTGACTCTTTGTCAGCCTGGCTACAGTGCTGAAAAGAAACCTGGGGTTGTTCTTATTTTCTTCAATTAGTGATGAGTAGAAAGATGTCCTAGCTTTACGGAGGGCTTTTTTTATAGAGCAACAGACTCTTTTTCCAGGCTAAGTGAAGATCTTCTAAATTAGTGAGATGCCATTTCCTCTCCAACTTACGGGTTATCTGCTTTAAGCTACGAGTTGGTGAGTTATACCACGGAGTCAGACACTTCTGATTTAAAGCTCTCTTTTTCAGAGGAGCTACAGCATCCAAAGTTGTCTTCAATGAGGATGTAAAACTATTGACGAGATACTCTATCTCCCTTACAGAGTTTAGGTAGCTACTCTGCACTGTGTTGTTATATGGCATTAGAGAACATAAAGAAGGAATCATATCCTTAAACCTAGTTACAGCGCTTTCTGAAAGACTTCTAGTGTAATGAAACTTATTCCCTACTGCTGGGTAGTCCATCAGAGTAAATGTAAATGTTATTAAGAAATGATCAGACAGAAGGGAGTTTTCAGGGAATACTGTTAAGTCTTCTATTTCCATACCATAAGTCAGAACAAGATCTAAGATATGATTAAAGTGGTGGGTGGACTCATTTACTTTTTGAGCAAAGCCAATAGAGTCTAATAATAGATTAAATGCAGTGTTGAGGCTGTCATTCTCAGCATCTGTGTGGATGTTAAAATCGCCCACTATAATTATCTTATCTGAGCTAAGCACTAAGTCAGACAAAAGGTCTGAAAATTCACAGAGAAACTCACAGTAACGACCAGGTGGACGATAGATAATAACAAATAAAACTGGTTTTTGGGACTTCCAATTTGGATGGACAAGACTAAGAGACAAGCTTTCAAATGAATTAAAGCTCTGTCTGGGTTTTTGATTAATTAATAAGCTGGAATGGAAGATTGCTGCTAATCCTCCGCCCCGGCCCGTGTTACGAGCATTCTGACAGTTAGTGTGACTCGGGGGTGTTGACTCATTTAAACTAACATATTCATCCTGCTGTAACCAGGTTTCTGTTAGGCAGAATAAATCAATATGTTGATCAATTATTATATCATTTACCAACAGGGACTTAGAAGAGAGAGACCTAATGTTTAATAGACCACATTTAACTGTTTTAGTCTGTGGTGCAGTTGAAGGTGCTATATTATTTTTTCTTTTTGAATTTTTATGCTTAAATAGATTTTTGCTGGTTATTGGTAGTCTGGGAGCAGGCACCGTCTCTACGGGGATGGGGTAATGAGGGGATGGCAGGGGGAAAGAAGCTGCAGAGAGGTGTGTAAGACTACAACTCTGCTTCCTGGTCCCAACCCTGGATAGTCACGGTTTGGAGGATTTAAGAAAATTGGCCAGATTTCTAGAAATGAGAGCTGCTCCATCCAAAGTGGGATGGATGCCGTCTCTCCTAACAAGACCAGGTTTTCCCCAGAAGCTTTGCCAATTATCTATGAAGCCCACCTCATTTTTTGGACACCACTCAGACAGCCAGCAATTCAAGGAGAACATGCGGCTAAACATGTCACTCCCGGTCCGATTGGGGAGGGGCCCAGAGAAAACTACAGAGTCCGACATTGTTTTTGCAAAGTTACACACCGATTTAATGTTAATTTTAGTGACCTCCGATTGGCGTAACCGGGTGTCATTACTGCCGACGTGAATTACAATCTTACCAAATTTACGCTTAGCCTTAGCCAGCAGTTTCAAATTTCCTTCAATGTCGCCTGCTCTGGCCCCCGGAAGACAATTGACTATGGTTGCTGGTGTCGCTAACTTCACATTTCTCAAAACAGAGTCGCCAATAACCAGAGTTTGATCCTCGGCGGGTGTGTTGTCGAGTGGGGAAAAACGGTTAGAAATGTGAACGGGTTGGCGGTGTACACGGGGCTTCTGTTTAGGGCTACGCTTCCTCCTCACAGTCACCCAGTCAGCCTGCTTTCCCGGCTGCTCGGGATCTGCCAGGGGGGAACTAACGGCGGCTAAGCTACCTTGGTCCGCACCGACTACAGGGGCCTGGCTAGCTGTAGAATTTTCCACGGTGCGGAGCCGAGTCTCCAATTCGCCCAGCCTGGCCTCCAAAGCTACGAATAAGCTACACTTATTACAAGTACCGTTACTGCTAAAGGAGGCCGAGGAATAACTAAACATTTCACACCCAGAGCAGAAAAGTGCGGGAGAGACAGGAGAAGCCGCCATGCTAAATCGGCTAAGAGCTAGTAGCTACGCTAAGCTAGCGGATTCCTAAAAACACGCAAAGTGAATAATGTGTAAATAATTTAGAGGTGATTCAGCAGAAGGAGTGCTTTAGTTAAGGCACGTAAAGATTACACTGGGAAACAAATCGTAATCTAGATAACTAGATCAATCTAACTGCGCAGATTAAACAGCTAACAGATACAGAAAAACACCGCTGTGCTCCGGAACAGGAAGTGATACAATACCGCAGTGAGAGCCAACCACCAGTAGAGGCAAGCCTCTACTTCTGGATGAAGTAACTAATGAAAATAACTCAGACAGAACAATCGGAGAGAAAGAGTCTAACCAAATACCGGCATCACTGAAAGCAGCCAAAGATAACGATACGTCTTTGGGATGGTTATGAGTAATTTTTTCTCTAATAGTTAAAATTTTGTTAGCAAAGAAAGTCATGAAGTCATTACTAGTTAAAGTTAATGGAATACTCAGCTCAATAGAGCTCTGACTCTTTGTCAGCCTGGCTACAGTGCTGAAAAGAAACCTGGGGTTGTTCTTATTTTCTTCAATTAGTGATGAGTAGAAAGATGTCCTAGCTTTACGGAGGGCTTTTTTATAGAGCAACAGACTCTTTTTCCAGGCTAAGTGAAGATCTTCTAAATTAGTGAGACGCCATTTCCTCTCCAACTTACGGGTTATCTGCTTTAAGCTACGAGTTTGTGAGTTATACCATGGAGTCAGACACTTCTGATTTAAAGCTCTCTTTTTCAGAGGAGCTACAGCATCCAAAGTTGTCTTCAATGAGGATGTAAAACTATTGACGAGATACTCTATCTCCCTTACAGAGTTTAGGTAGCTACTCTGCACTGTGTTGTTATATGGCATTAGAGAACATAAAGAAGGAATCATATCCTTAAACCTAGTTACAGCGCTTTCTGAAAGACTTCTAGTGTAATGAAACTTATTCCCTACTGCTGGGTAGTCCATCAGAGTAAATGTAAATGTTATTAAGAAATGATCAGACAGAAGGGAGTTTTCAGGGAATACTGTTAAGTCTTCTATTTCCATACCATAAGTCAGAACAAGATCTAAGATATGATTAAAGTGGTGGGTGGACTCATTTACTTTTTGAGCAAAGCCAATAGAGTCTAATAATAGATTAAATGCAGTGTTGAGGCTGTCATTCTCAGCATCTGTGTGGATGTTAAAATCGCCCACTATAATTATCTTATCTGAGCTAAGCACTAAGTCAGACAAAAGGTCTGAAAATTCACAGAGAAACTCACAGTAACGACCAGGTGGACGATAGATAATAACAAATAAAACTGGTTTTTGGGACTTCCAATTTGGATGGACAAGACTAAGAGACAAGCTTTCAAATGAATTAAAGCTCTGTCTGGGTTTTTGATTAATTAATAAGCTGGAATGGAAGATTGCTGCTAATCCTCCGCCCTGGCCCGTGCTACGAGCATTCTGACAGTTAGTGTGACTCGGGGGTGTTGACTCATTTAAACTAACATATTCATCCTGCTGTAACCAGGTTTCTGTTAGGCAGAATAAATCAATATGTTGATCAATTATTATATCATTTACCAACAGGGACTTAGAAGAGAGAGACCTAATGTTTAATAGACCACATTTAACTGTTTTAGTCTGTGGTGCAGTTGAAGGTGCTATATTATTTTTTCTTTTTGAATTTTTATGCTTAAATAGATTTTTGCTGGTTATTGGTAGTCTGGGAGCAGGCACCGTCTCTACGGGGATGGGGTAATGAGGGGATGGCAGGGGGAGAGAAGCTGCAGAGAGGTGTGTAAGACTACAACTCTGCTTCCTGGTCCCAACCCTGGATAGTCACGGTTTGGAGGATTTAAGAAAATTGGCCAGATTTCTAGAAATGAGAGCTGCTCCATCCAAAGTGGGATGGATGCCGTCTCTCCTAACAAGACCAGGTTTTCCCCAGAAGCTTTGCCAATTATCTATGAAGCCCACCTCATTTTTTGGACACCACTCAGACAGCCAGCAATTCAAGGAGAACATGCGGCTAAACATGTCACTCCCGGTCCGATTGGGGAGGGGCCCAGAGAAAACTACAGAGTCCGACATTGTTTTTGCAAAGTTACACACCGATTTAATGTTAATTTTAGTGACCTCCAATTGGCGTAACCGGGTGTCATTACTGCCGACGTGAATTACAATCTTACCAAATTTACGCTTAGCCTTAGCCAGCAGTTTCAAATTCGCCTGCTCTGGCCCCCGGAAGACAATTGACTATGGTTGCTGGTGTCGCTAACTTCACATTTCTCAAAACAGAGTCGCCAATAACCAGAGTTTGATCCTCGGCGGGTGTGTCGTCGAGTGGGGAAAAACGGTTAGAAATGTGAACGGGTTGGCGGTGTACACGGGGCTTCTGTTTAGGGCTACGCTTCCTCCTCACAGTCACCCAGTCAGCCTGCTTTCCCGGCTGCTCGGGATCTGCCAGGGGGGAACTAACGGCGGCTAAGCTACCTTGGTCCGCACCGACTACAGGGGCCTGGCTAGCTGTAGAATTTTCCACGGTGCGGAGCCGAGTCTCCAATTCGCCCAGCCTGGCCTCCAAAGCTACGAATAAGCTACACTTATTACAAGTACCGTTACTGCTAAAGGAGGCAGAGGAATAACTAAACATTTCACACCCAGAGCAGAAAAGTGCGGGAGAGACAGGAGAAGCCGCCATGCTAAATCGGCTAAGAGCTAGTAGCTACGCTAAGCTAGTGGATTCCTAAAAACACGCAAAGTGAATAATGTGTAAATAATTTAGAGGTGATTCAGCAGAAGGAGTGCTTTAGTTAAGGCACGTAAAGATTACACTGGGAAACAAATCGTAATCTAGATAACTAGATCAATCTAACTGCGCAGATTAAACAGCTAACAGATACAGAAAAACACCGCTGTGCTCCGGAACAGGAAGTGATACAATACCGCAGTGAGAGCCAACCACCAGTAGAGGCAAGCAAGAGGATGCATAATGCATAATTGTGCAATAATTTGCATAATTATGACTTAGCAAGTCTAATATGTGTTTAGTATTAAATGGTAGTATTCTATCCAGATTAATTCATGATTTGATTAAACAACTGGAACAATATGTTAAATTTAAATAGAACACATTTTTTAAACAACCTTAGGGCAGTCTTACTTTGCTGACTATTGGCTCCAGTTTCACAATTGAGGAAGTGGAGCCCAAATTGTATGTGAGCCACTTTATTTAGCTCAAAACATCTCTGCTGCTCTCCTCTCTGTTTATAAAACCTGTTTAATAAGTGACCTATGCCTGCGCAGTTCAGAACATCAGGTCAGGTTAATATAACATAATTTACAATAATACAACAGGCTGTTTACTTGTTGTTTCAATAAGTTGCAAGCATGCGCACAGCCAACATTACAGCCTCTGCCTTAGATTCTAACATTTTAGGACCAGATAGAAGGAATTTATTTCATTTTTACAGTCACATTTTGGATAATTCAGTGACTGCAATGGAAAACAGTAATGCCAAGGCAGACTGGCATTCTGTTCATGACTTCAGGCAAAAATCTCTCCTTATTTCACTGCGATTTCATATGATTCATAAACAGATTTGATGAAGAAAAATTGCTGAAATAATACTATGTGAGTATTATGGAAGCCTGTGAAGTGAAAAAATACACACAATCAAAATAATAAATCTGAATTTTTATGTCAGTCGTAAATATGGGGCAGCATGTTGACTTAGTCGTTAGCACTGTTGCCTTTCAAGTTCATTTTTACCTGGGGCCTTTCTGTGTAGAATTTGCATGTTCTCTCCATGTTTGTGTGGGTTCCTTCTGGGTGCTTCAGCTTCCTCCCACATCCAAAGACATGCAGGTCGGGTGGACTGGAAACTTTAAAATTGGCCGTAGGTGTGTGAATGTGATTGTCTTGTCTATATGTGACTCTGTGACAGACTGGTGTCCTGTCCAGGGTGTACCATGCCTCACACGCTAGTCTCCAGCTGGTATAGGCTCCAGCGTTCCCGTGACCCTTAATTGGGGTAAAAGGGTGTAGAAAACTCCCCCTCTAGCTGCCACCTTATCGTGGTGGGGGAGTTTGCGTACCCGGATGATCCTAGGAGCTATATTGTCGGGGGCTTTGTGCCTCTTGTAGGGTCTCCCAAGGCAGACAGGTCCTAGGTGACGGGTCAGACTAAGGGCAGTTCAGAACCTCCATGACCAGTAAAAAATCAAGGACCGAGACGTCACCCGGTATGGCGGAGCCGGGGCCCCACCCTGGATCCAGGCCTGGGGTTGGGGCTCGCGCGCGAGCGCCTGGTGGTCGGGCGTTAGCCCATGGGGCCCGGCCAGGCTCAGCCCGAAAGAGCAACGTGGGCCCACCCTCCTGTGGGTTCACCACCTGCAGAGGGTGCCATGGGGGTCAGGTGCAGAGAGGATTGGGCGGCGGTCGAGGGCGGGTGGCCCGGCGGCCAGGTCCATGCTCACAGCCCCTGGCTGTTGGGACGTGGAATGTCACCTCGCTGGGGGGGAAGGAGCCTGAGCTTGTGCGGGAGGTTGAGAGATACCGACTAGAGATAGTCGGGCTCACCTCCACTCACAGCTTGGGCTCTGGTACCCAACTCCTGGAGAGGGGCTAGACGCTTCATTTTTCTGGCGTTGCCCACGGGGAGAGGCAGAGAGCTGGGGTCGCATTGCTTATTGCTCCCAAGCTCAGTCGCCATGTGTTGGAGTTTACTCCAGTGAACGAGAGGGTCGCGTCCCTAGGCCTTCGGGTCGAGGACAGGTCTCTCACCATTGTCTCGGCCTACGGGCCGAGCGGCAGTGCAGAGTACCCGACCTTCTTGGAGTCCCTGGGAGGGGTACTAGATAGCGCTCTGACTGGGGACTCCATTGTTCTCCTGGGGGATTTCAATGCCCATGTGGGCGGCGACAGTGAGACCTGGAGAGGGGTGATCAGGAAGCATGGCCTCACCGATCTGAACCTGAGTGGTGTTCAGTTGCTGGACTTCTGTGCTAGTCACAGTTTGTCCATCACAAACACCATGTTCGAGCAAAAGGTTGTCCATAAGTGCACGTGGCACCAGGACACCCTGAGCCAGAGGTCAATGATCGACTTTGTAGTCATATCATCTGACCTTCGGCCATGTGTCTCGGACACTCGAGTGAAGAGAGGGGCAGAGCTGTCGACCGATCACCACCTGGTGGTGAGTTGTATCCGCTGGGATTGGAGGAAGCCGGTCAGACCTGGCAGGCCCAAACGTATCGTGAGGGTCTGCTGGGAACGACTGGCAGAACCCTCTGTCAGCGAGGTCTTCAACTCCCACCTCCGGGAGAGCTTCTCCCAGATCCCGGGGGAGGTTGGAGACATGGAGTCCGAGTGGACCATGTTCTCCACCTCCATTGTTGATGCGGCCGCTCGTAGCTGTGGTCAAAAGGTCTCTGGTGCCTGTCGCGGCGGCAATCCCTGAACCCGGTGGTGGACGCCGGAAGTAAGGGATGCCGTCAAGCTGAAGAAGGAGTCCTACTTATCTTTGTTGGTAGGTGGGACCCCGGAGGCAGCTGACAGGTACCGGCAGGCCAAGCATGCCGCAGACCGTGCGGTCGCAGAGGCAAAAACTCGGGTCTGGGAGGAGTTCGGGGAGGCCATGGAGGAGGACTATCGGTCGACCTCAAAGAGATTCTGGCAAACCGTCTGCCGCCTCAGGAGGTGGAAGCAGCTCTCCACCAGCACTGTTTACAGTGCGGGTGGGGAGCTGTTGACCCTGACTGGGGATGTTGTCGGGTGGTGGAAGGAATACTTCGAGGATCTCCTCAATCCCATCGTCACATCTTCCAAAGAGGAAGCAGAGACTGGGGACTCAGAGGCAGACTCATCCATTACCCGGGCCAAAGTCACCGAGGTGGTTAGAAAGCTTCTCAGTGGCAAGGCTCCTGGGGTGGATGAAGTCCGTCCTGAGTACCTTAAGTCTCTAGATGTTGTGGGACTGTCTTGGCTGACACGCCTCTGCAACATTGCGTGGCGATCAGGGACAGTGCCTCTGGATTGGCAGACCGGGGTGGTGGTCCCTCTGTTTAGGAAGGGGGACTGGAGGGTGTGTTCCAACTATGGGGGATCACACTCCTCAGCCTCCCTGGTAAGGTCTATTCCAGAGTACTGGAGAGGAGAATTCGACCGATGGTCGAACCTCGGATTCAGGAGGAGCAGTGTGGTTTTCGCCCTGGTCGCGGCACACTGGACCAGCTCTACACGCTCCATCGGGTGCTCGAGGGTTCATGGAAGTTCACCCAACCAGTCCACATGTGTTTTGTGGATCTGGAGAAGGCGTTCGACCATGTCCCTCTGGGCACCCTGTGGGGGGTGCTCCGGGAGTACGGGGGTCCTTTGCTAAGGGCTATCCGGTCCCTGTACGACCACAGCAGGAGCTTGGTTCTCATTACCGGTAGTAAGTCAAACCTGTTTCCAGCGCACGTTGGCCTCCGCCAGGGCTGCCCTTTGTCACCGGTTCTGTTCATTATTTTTATGGACAGAATTTCTAGGCGCAGCCAGGGTGTAGAGGGGGTCTGGTTTGGGAACCACAGAATCTCGTCTCTGCTGTTTGCAGACGATGTGGTTCTGTTGGCCTCGTCAAATCAGGACCTTCAGCGTGCATTGGGGCGGTTTGCAGCCGAGTGTGAAGCGTCCGGGATGAAAATCAGCACCTCCAAATCCGAGGCCATGGTTCTCGACCGGAAAAAGGTGCTTTGCCCTCTTCAGGTCGGTGGAGTGTCCTTGCCTCAAGTGGAGGAGTTTAAGTATCTCAGGGTCTTGTTCACGAGTGAGGGATGGATGGAGCGTGAGATCGATAGATGGATCGGTGCAGCATCTGCAGTGATGTGGTCGCTGTATCGGACCGTCGTGGTGAAGAGAGAGCTGAGTAGGGGGGCAAAGCTCTCGATTTACCGATCGAGCTACGTTCCGATCCTCACCTATGGTCATGAGATTTGGGTCATGACCGAAAGAACGAGATCGCGAGTACAAGTGGCCGAGATGAGTTTCCTCCGCAGGGTGGCTGGGCACTCCCTTAGAGATAGGGTGAGGAGCTCGGTCACTCGGGAGGAGCTCAGAGTCGAGCCGCTGCTCCTCCACATCGAAAGGAGTCAGTTGATGTGGCTCGGGCATCTTTTCCGGATGCCCCCTGGACGCCTCGCTGGAGAGGTGTTCCGGGCATGTCCCATTGGGAGGAGGCCCCGGGGAAGACCCAGGACACGCTGGAGGGACTACATCTCTCGGCTGGCTTGGGAACGCCTTGTGTGGATTGGGAGGTCTCGGCGGCTTTGCTTGAGCTGCTGCCCCCACGACCCGACTCCGGATAAAGTGGAAGAAAATGGATGGATGGATGGATGTAGAAAATGGATGGATGGAAATCATAAATATGATTATTTTGCTAAAACCTAACAAATTTTTGCCTTTTTTATAAAGTTAAAATACTGACTTTATTTTCAAAATTATAATTTTGAAAATCAGAATACATCAACAAGGAGGACAAGCAGATATGATGGAGTGTTAGTGAGTGGGTTCACAGACTATCTGCACCAAAACCCTGGTCAGACTGAATAATGAATGATGAATAATCAGCCATGTACCATGATTTTTTTTTTTTTTTTTGTACAAGTCAAGTTATTCAAGAAACGTGAGAGAATATGCCTCCTCTTAGAGGCAGACTATTTGGCTAACGAGGCGTCATTGCGCGAATTACGTGAAGTTCAAAATTTAGCAAAACTAGCGTGGGCAATTTGAAAATACGAGGTACTATGAGGACAAATGAGTATGTTAGAAGCATGTTAGTAGTGAGTACGAGGCTGTTAGAGGCCCTTTATCCAAGTTACCATGCAGCTACAAGGACTAGTGTGCCTCGCTGTCTCTCGTATGTGCCACGTTCAAGCCTTGTATGGGCAAGGACTGAGCCCCATATGGGCCATGTATTGCAGCTGTCAATCATATACCCGGGTATCCTCGTAGATGCCGTGTATAGGCCACGTTGTGCCATGAATGGGCCACATTGTGCCACGTACAGGCCATGTTGGGCCTTGTTAGTCCGGCGTTTGAACCCTGATCTCCAAGATCTCCAACACCCACACCAGAGGAGGGCACTGAGATAGAGGTGGACGTCACCTCCCCTCCCCACACAGACAGTCCTACCCCAGCAGTAGGTCAGCGAAGCCAGAAAGAGGGTACACAGGATCAGGGGACAGAAAGAGAAGGCCCCCAGTTATACTTCCAGAGAAAACCACTGCTGAGTTAGCAGAGTGGCGGCTGCGAGCAGCATATCTATAGACGTGACCATACAGTAGTGTTCAGAATAATAGTAGTGCTATGTGACTAAAAAGATTAATCCAGGTTTTGAGTATAGTTCTTATTGTTACATGGGAAACAAGGTGCCAGTAGATTCAGTAGATTCTCACAAATACAACAAGACCAAGCATTCATGATATGCACACTCTTAAGGCTATGAAATTGGGCTATTAGTAAAAAAAAAAAAAAGTAGAAAAGGGGGTGTTCACAATAATAGTAGTGTGGCATTCAGTCAGTGAGTTTGTCAATTTTGTGGAACAAACAGGTGTGAATCAGGTGTCCCCTATTTAAGGATGAAGCCAGCACCTGTTGAACATGCTTTTCTTTTTGAAAGCCTGAGGAAAATGGGACGTTCAAGACATTGTTCAGAAGAACAGCGTAGTTTGATTAAAAAGTTGATTGGAGAGGGGAAAACTTATACGAAGGTGCAAAAAATTATAGGCTGTTCATCTACAATGATCTCCAATGCTATAAAATGGACAAAACAACCAGAGACGCGTGGAAGAAAACGGAAAACAACCATCAAAATGGACAGAAAAATAACCAGAATGGCAAAGGCTCACCCATTGATCAGCTCCAGGATGATCAAAGACAGTCTGGAGTTACCTGTAAGTGCTGTGACAGTTAGAAGACGCCTGTGTGAAGCTAACTTATTTGCAAGAATCCCCCGCAAAGTCCCTCTGTTAAAAGACGTGCAGAAGAGGTTACAATTTGCCAAAGAACACATCAACTGGCCTAAAGAGAAATGGAGGAATATTTTGTGGACTGATGAGAGTAAAATTGTTCTTTTTGCCACAGACAGTTTGTGAGATGACCCCCAAACTCTGAATTCAAGCCACAGTTCACAGTGAAGACAGTGAAGCATGGTGGTGCAAGCATCATGATATGGGCATGTTTCTCCTACTATGGTGTTGGGCCTATATGTATATCGCATACCAGGTATCATGGATCAGTTTGGATATGTCAGAATACTTGAAGAGGTCATGTTGCCTTATGCTGAAGAGGACATGCCCTTGAAATGGGTGTTTCAACAAGACAATGACCCCAACCACACTAGTAAACGAGCAAAATCTTGGTTCCAAACCAACAAAATTAATGCCTCGCAGATGTGAAGAAATCATGAAAAAATGTGGTTATACAACTAAATATTAGTTTAGTGATTCACAGGATTGCTAAAAAAGCAGTTTGAACATAATAGTTTTGAGTTTGTAGCGTGAACAGCGGCTACTATTATTGTGAACACCCCCTTTTCTACTTTTTTTTACTAACAGCCCAATTTCATAGCCTTAAGAGTGTGCATATCATGAATGCTTGGTCTTGTTGGATTTGTGAGAATCTACTGAATCTACTGGTATTGTTTCCCATGTAACAATAAGAAATATACTCAAAACCTGGATTAATCTTTTTAGTCACATAGCACTACTATTATTCTGAACACTACTGTAGGTACCATCACACTGAGTGGAAGAGCGTTGAGATAACCAAAAAGGCGGAGGAGCATGGCCTAACATGTAAGTCTGACATTGTCTTTGCATGCATTTTTTTAAGTGTCCCTTGGGTTTTCTGTCATATGTCTCTCAATGAATATTGTGTCACAGCATGAAGTGTCTAATAGTATACAAATGATGAATGTTTATGAGTTCAATGGTACGAATATTTCATGAGGTGAAAGGTGGAACATTCCATTCAACGAGGTCACTAATTCTTTTTCCTCCATCATTTTTCAACCTTGCACTGGTGAACATGCAAAACTGCTGCATTTACTCTGTAACACAGGTTAACTGCAGCCTGACGCACGGATGCACACACCGGCCGGACTGTGCAGGAGTGTCTTTCTTTGGACTGCATTTAAAAAATGTGAAAGAATGGATGCTGTGAACTGAAAACCCACAGGGACCAAGTGTGGGAGGGGTGGGGGGGGGGGGTTGGACCAAACCCATGCCTAAACGTGCACCAACGTCACGTTACATGGCATTACATGGATTATACGTGGCTTGATGTGCATCACAAGCCATTCAAGGCTGGACAGGGCTCAAATGACAGGTCATCGTAGCTGATTAGAGGCTGATAGCTGGCACATGTGAGATACTTCGAGGCACATAGAGGCTTCTTCATACAGGATACGTGGTAGATTTAAATTAATTACATTTAAATTAATTAAAATTATGCATTGTTGGAGCATAAAGTGTCATATTTACAAGTAGCTTCTATTTTACTAACAGTCAGAGCAAGGCCTCATCACTATCTTACTCAAAAATCTCTCAGCCTAGAACACAGCTGTTCACAAGCATACTATGTATTTAAGGCTTGATGGCATTATTCTACCCAGTTAATTAATGATTTGACAAAATAACAAGACGGGAACAACAAATTATAATCAGTAGGACAGCGCCATTTTGTTTGAACCCCTGCATGGTGATTTGACCACATCTGGGGACAGCCTAGTGGACCTGCCCATTGAAACGTGCCGGTTTAAAATGGTGCGTTTTTGCTTTCGGCTGCAATCACCGAAGAAGTGGCGAAAAGTGCAGTTTTTTCATTTCGCAGTGAAGGGAAGACAAGGCAAATTGGACAAGTCGTGCCATTAAGTGTTAGCCTACACACCTAGCCACAGTAGCTGTGTTCTCTCACCTGCACAACCACCTTGACGTGTTTGTGCCCCAGGTCATAAACAAACCGCAACATATGTCCACTTTCCACCATATTCACTTTGTTTGCTATGTAATTTGCCCAAAAACTCAGAGAAAGTATTGTGTTTCTGCTGGGGACGGATGAGGGCTGTCCCCGGATGTAGAAAAATTGTGTCATATTTTACCCCTTTAGCGCCCGCCCTCAAATGAGACTACGGTGCCCAATTAAAGGACAAATGCTGTCCAAATGCTGATGTTCATGTACATCATGTATTGAAACACTGGTGGTAATCAATCCGAGTACCTGACTTACCTTTGACAGTTGCATCCTAAAAAATTAAAAAAATTGTTTAAGCGGAAATACAAGAGTATCAATGATGCATTGCAGTAGAGTTCTAAACAGGGGTTCAAAAGCTGTTAGCCATTGTGAGCAATTGGTGGCAATTTCAGTTTGTCATATGGAAAGTTGAATAGCTACACAAAATTGAAAGGAAAAAAAATGCAGTATGCTTAAAACATTGTTTTAGGCAAGATCCCAAAATATTGATTTTTATTTTTTGCTTTATTAAACTACAATTAAATATAAATATCGTCACAGCCCATCATGCAATGAAGCGGTGTTCAGTTCATAATTGTAGGCATGTAATTTCTGTGCTGTGTAAAATATTTTATAGGGGTGCTGGAAAAAAATCGATTCACGCCCGAATCACGTTTATTTATTATGATTCTGAATCGATCCAAAATGTCCAAGAATTGATTTTTAAAAAGCATTTTTTTAAACATTTTCTTGCTTACTTGCTGTTTGTACTGTTTGTCAGGCAACGGCCTCCGTACTACAGCGTCCCCGTGAGGGGGGGGGGGGGGGGGTCTGGTGTGCTTCAAACATTCGTGAGCTGTAGCTTAGCATGGTGGACGAAGCGCTAATTCAGCCAGCACTGTCTTTGCTGAAGGCAAATGTTTGGGCGCATTTTGGATTTTATTATTTGCTGCGTAAGAAGGAGCTTGACATGACTTATGCAGTGTGCAGAATCTGCAAAATGAAAGTAAAGTACTTCAGAAACACTTCAAATCCGCAAGCCCACATGCTACGCCATCACCCGGAGCTAAAAGAAGTGGAGCAGCGGTCTCTGCCGACTACTGACCAGCGCTTCGCTAAAGTGCCAGCCAACTCTGAACGAGCAAAGCAGATAAGTAAATTTACATCTAGAATCACTTGATTAACCTTGTAAAGTTGCATTTTCTTAAACATTTTTTAAGTAATATAGCTATTTCTGAGAGCTCTTTCAATCGAAAATCGATTCTGAATCGAATCGTCACCCCAAGCATCGGAATCAAATTGAATCGTGAGTTGTACGATTAACATCCCTAATATTTTAAGTTTTTGTGTTATATTGTGTGAGGTTTGTGTTCATGTTGTTGTGTGTGTTCTCCCAAACATTTTGGTGGACATTAATGTAGGGCCCCCCATGTGACTTTGGGTCGCTGGTCTTCAGCCCAGTTAAACCTCTGCTTTAATACACCCCTGGTTCTGGTTATTGATGGATTTATCCATGTCTACACTTTATTCACAGGTGTTATGCACCTTTTGCTCAGTAATTTAAGAAAATCCATGAAATTTGTTATAAGAATTAATCAGAATATTTTAATTTTACATTCATGTGCTACACATCGGCTGAAAATACATGTCCGCATCCACAGCTGATGGTGAGTCACCTGCTCACCGATAACAAATGCCTCCTTATCTACCCTCAGTGCCAGTTTTTGCAGCTACTTAAACAGCATGGCATTACCAACAAGCTGTGCACGGCAACTTCTCTAGATGCTTATGCAAAGGAGTTAATCAAAATACACACACATGAAATTCTAAAAGGCATTTATTTGTATTTTCGACTGAAGCAATAACTGTACAAATTCAACCGATAATTACGATCCCACACAACATTAAATTTCCATTAAATACACAATTCAACATTCAAATCTTTATACCTATGAGCCAAACAAGCCACATTCGAGAACTTTCACAGTTGCGAACATAAATGTAAACGCAATTTATTTTAGAAGCAATTAGTCTTTAAAATATGTTACTCTCCAACTAAGCCTCCCTCATATTTTTTTTAGCTTCTTCCTTTTTCAATGGAGGTCGCCATAGCAGATCCATTATGGATCTACATGTTGATTTCCACATTTTATGCGGGATGTCCGTTCTAACACAACTCCACATTACATGGGGAACGGGAAAAGGGGGGGGGGGGGGGTTGGTCCTTAATTTATTTCAATTTACTTCGTTTATATAGAGCCAAATCACAACAAAGCTGCCTCAAGGCGCGTCACACAAGTACGGTCTAACCTAACCAACCCAAGCCTCGAACTGGGAACCTTCTGCTCCTGCTTGATCTTAATATTTCAGGACTGCACATGCTGGCAGACACATATACAATAAGTAACATGGTTTTTTTTAGTGGTACTGTAACATTTTATTGTACAAACTTCACATGCAAGCTGAAAAGGAGCGGAATAAACAGCTCAAGGGTATAATGTTTTGATAGTATACGATTCATTCATCATCATGTCGGTGACAATAACACAATGGACAAACTCAGACGAAGCATCGCTACAAAGAGAACGACAAAGGGCCGCTGCATTCTGATATTTATGAAGCAGCCCAGTCTCACATTTTTCTTCGTCCTCCCATCACGAAATGATTAAAATTTTCGTGGCAGGGTTTTTTAAACTCACTATTACTAACCCTACTCCTACTCCAACCCTAACCTTAGCCTGCTTCCGGCGTAGGCGATGCACATTACGCCTGTGTTCAGTGGCCATTTTGTAACCCAATATGGTGGGAATTCCCACTGGTCATACCTTGCAACGCCACGAACGTGAGACAACGTGACCAAAACAGAAAAACATGGCGGCCTCCTTGTTGGAGGATGGTGCTGTTGATGATTTGACTCCTGTAAAGCCATAATTTACAAAAGGGATTTGTTTTGTATGTCAAAAACATGCAAAGGACGCTAGGAAAGTTGTTGTGCAAATTTAGCCTATTTGCTACAGAGATATGTCAGATTATACATCAATGAAGGGTGGATGTGCCGTTTGTGCTCAGAGAGACTAGAAACAATCCAGAAAAAGGTTGATGCCTTCAGAAGCGATGTCCTTAGACACGTCATAAGTTATGCACCAATCAGAGCTCAGAGCTCTCAACTAATCACAGTAGGGGAGGAGACCCGCGGTACCTGGCTCTTTTGAGCCACTCCAGGCTACCTGAATTATGTGCACCCGTCACGGAATGAATTAGAATAAATTTGTGCTGCCATTCCGAAAACCTTTGCAGTTTTCGTGACAATATGACGAACCAATAGATTAATATATATTTTGTGCTGCTGAATCATGTCGTTAGACTGGATTGTTATGACGATATCGCTGAATAACAACAGGCCATGCTGGATGCTGCAGATGAAGTAACAGGCAGCTTGTTCCATTGTGCTGACAGAACACCTGACTCGTGTCAGAAGGCAGGAGGTGGACTGCCAACCATTTCACTTACACAGGGGACTGACTGTTATTATTACTGCAGTATACATACCACCACAGGCAAATGCATAGCTAGCACTTGGTCACATGTATGATTCCATCAGCAAACAACAGTTCATACACTATGATGGTGCTTTTGTCATCGCTGGGGATTTTAATGAGACAAATCTCAAGCCTGAACTTCCCAGGCTATACCAACATGTGAAACGCACAACACCTTAGACCATGTCTATGCACCAACTGTGCATAATTAGAACAAAGTTCTTGAATCTTGATTGTGAATCTTGTGTAGAATAACAGTTATACCCAGATTTTATCAATCCGAAAGCTTCTGATATGTAAAATAATGTAAAACGCAGTGTAAGAATAGGCAGTGCAATGAATTTATAATATTTAAAAAGGTGCTCAGGGGTCTATATGGGGGTGGTGGTGGGGGGGGGGTGCAGATAGGGATCCAGATATGGAAGATGTGTTGGCACTTAATGAAAGGAGATATGGCATATCAGACTTGATTGTTAAATATCAATTCCACTGAATTATTGACGTTATGTCCAGCTCCCAGCTTCTAAAAGACATGAGCGTGTGCTTTTCTTCTCTTATACCAATCCTCAAACCACACAAGTTTGCTGAAGCAGCTGTCGAACACTGTGGTGGTGGTGCCAACACGGGCAGAAGGTCCACCAGTATTTCATAAAGGCTGACATTCAGCACTAAATCTTGGGGTTCTCAACAGTTCCCAAACTTATCTCTTTGTTTATCTGAAGAGTTTTAAAGAGGTACAATACACCGTGGATCTATGGTGTGATGCTTCCCAAAAGGTCAGGGGTCAGGTAGCCTTCTGGTGTTGGCATGGCCTTTGGCATTATTATCTGTGGGGTGGGCACTGAGTCCGGAGTCAGCAGAAGGCTGTTTCTTATGTTGACGCCATCTACCACAGTGTAGACCGGAGCAGGGTGAGATGGGATCACATCTGATTCACGCTGAGGACTCCAGTCATCTGCAGATGATGGAGGCAGTTCTAAACTGAAGTCTTCTTTACTCTGGCAAGATTCAGTAACGATCACCTGTGGACTCGCAGTACTGACTCCTGAAGTGTAACCTCCATGATCTACATTCACCATCATAAGCTTCAGCTCTTTCTTTTCCTTTTCTTTTTCCCCATTGTCCATCTCTGAGTCTTTGTTCTCTGCATTCTGGTCCTCATGTTCCAGCAGCACCTCTCCAGATGATTTCACTTCACTCACTTGGGTGTACAGCGCTTCCCTCGTCGGGGATGTAAAGGAAGGCGCACCAGCCGGGAGGCTCTGGAGGTCCGGGGAGGCCGATGGGCATGACACCTCCGTGCTGATGGTCGGGTTCGAGAGGAGTGAATGGAATGGTGCCATTTCGGGGTCAATGGGAAGGTCCGGGTCACAGCAGCTGGCATGGCCCGAGTCGTCGTCTCTGAAGCCCATGGAGAGCGGGGAACAGTGGGTGGACAGGGAGGGGTCCATGAGACAGTCCATATCCAAGTCGGTCAGTCTGTCGTTGTGCTCTTCGATGTCTAAGTCAATGAATTCCACCCAGGGATCGTTGTTGTACAACTCTGGTCTCAGATCAGGATGACCACCTAAAATGGAGGTTAACTCCTTCAATTTGCCTTTCTGTAAGATAAAAAAGAACACGATTTGAACACTTATTTTCAAAATTCTTCACACTGAACAAGTGTTGTGAGCTCACCCCGTTAGTTCCTGTCTTAGTCTTTTGTCTGTGTGTTTAGTCCTCCTCATCTGTCATGTGTGCTGGTCATGTCTGTCCCCTGTGTGCTCTTCCTCCTGTCTCCGGTCTGTGTGTGGCTGTGTCCCTGCTGTCTGCTGTGGGAATGTGTTAGAGTGTGTCTGCCTCTCTGCCTCCCGAGTCCTGTGCGTGTGTTTGTGGAGTCTGGCGCATGTGTACGCGTGATCTCGGCCCATGTCTGTGGTTAAATGTCATTTGTATGTGTGTTCTGTCTCGTCTGCAACTGGTGGTCCTGTATGTATGTGTGTGTGTGTGCATCATGCATGTTACTTCTGTCCATTCTCTGTCTGATGTTGTGTTGGTTTTTCATTTGTATGTTGTGAACAGTGATGCTGGTAATGTGTTTTTTTTCAGTAACGACTAATCTAACGTGTTAATCTTTCCAAATCAGTAATCAGATTACAGTTACTTCTCTGAGTCACTGTGCGTTACTATTATTTTTGTATTGTGGGTCAATCACAGCTTTACAACAGGTGTTCCGACGAGATGCAGCGGGAGGTCTGAACTGCCCACTTCCAGCGAGCTGCTGCACAGAGCCGCATCCACTGTGCACCTCAGCTCTGAGTTGAGGAACATTTGTCTCTCAAAGTGCGGTGGCACTCAGAGCTATTGTTTTACAAAGACATTTTTATACTTTTTTTTCTTTAAAACTCTGTGCCACTCTGTGTTTGTCCTTGTTAAAAACAGCTGATCCGCAACGTGCAAATGCTAACACTTTTTGTCTACCCAAATGCACCCAAGTCTCTTTCTGAGGACGACATGATGTAAAAAATGATAAAACCTTCTTACTTGTCATTATGGTCATGCGTTCTGCATAAATAAACGTTATCCATTCTTCCTGCTCAAACAGCAACCAGGGGCCAATCCATGCGGAAAGGGAGTGTGGGCGGGGTGGGCGTGGCTCCCCATAACAACCCTAGATTAAAGGTCCACTTTTGAAGACATACTATTACTACTACTAATACTACTTAATAATAACAACAACAACAATAATTTCAACAACTAAAATGTTTAGAAATAATTAAAATGTTAGAAAAATTTAGAAGGAAGTTACATTTACAAATAATGTAGGTTAGAAATGGTAAGTTTTACTGTTACAATGCTGTCAACAGTTAAATATGAGCTCAAGAAAGGTGTCTTTATTTTTTTAATTAAACAAGTATTTACGTTCACTGAAGTCAAGAAAGGGTGACTACAAAGTGAGTATTGGCAAAACCGTTTGTCATTTTCATGTTGAGGTGCGGTGGTGGTGGTGGGGGTGTCGAGTCTGTTGACAGCTGCTGAAAGTAACTAAAAAAGTAACTCGTAATCTAACCTAGTTACTTTTAAAACTAGTAATCAGTAACTGAACTACCTTTTCAAAGTAACTGTGGCAACACTGGTTGTGAATATGTCTGTCCCTGACCTTAGCCCTGATGTCCTCCACCGTTTCTTGTGTACAGCTGTTTATTCTTAGTTTCTGGTCTTTGTTCTATTGCATCATGGTTTTTGTTGTGATTGTCATGTAGTTTTATATCGTTGATGTTTTGTTCTATTTTTTGTGTTTGTTTGTATACTAGGCTTTTATTTCCGTGTGGTTATTGTTTGCTTAGTTAATGATCTCTTTGTGTTGTGCTCCTTTAGTTATCACATGTTCTTGTCTGCCCTGATTAAGCACCTGTTGTTCATTAGTATGTGTATTTAAGCCTCTCCCTCCTCACTGTTGGTTGCGGGTCTACCGCATTGTTCTGGTGATTGTCGTTTGAGATCGTGTTTAGTATTAGACATTTCTCTGTAGCCTCTCGTTTGTATTTTTCTGTTTCCTGTCCCTGCAGTATTTTTTTTTTTTTGTTATTCCACGACTCCTGGCTCCCTCACGGAATGTCACGTCAACTCTGTTTGTTGTACAGGGGTATCACTTGGAATTATTAAAGCACTTTGATTTTTTTTGCATCCCTACTTCTGTGTCCTCGCTACCTGCATCTGGGGTTGTTTGACTTTGTTCCTGGCTTATTACCATAACAACAAGAAGCCAAAATCTCATTTATGGCCCTCCTAATCCTGGTTTGGTAACAAATATGAGTTAGCAAATCAACACATGTACGCACATATGCACGCATGCACACACACAACTAGCCTTTGATTCCAGAAATTTTAAACCCCAAGGTGAAACTCTTCTCATAAACGTCCTACAAAAGATTCCGTCAATTTCAAAACAGCATGAGTCAAGATTTTGTAAAAGACACGTCCAACATGCAGGCATGTCAGAGGTACATGAAATAAATAAGCACATTTGATTAATGTTATAAAAGTAAAGTTATGATTCTAATTAAAACACAACATTGACAGTCCATTGGCCAATAAGGACCAGGATTGATGTAAAAACATGATTATAAATAGGGAAATACCTTGAGCAGCTCGGGGTCAATTCCTTTGATTTTAGGTCCAGGGACAGGAGGTAAAAGGATCACCATCAATCTTAAGGGAAGACAAATTATAAACTCTCAATTTAGATATTTCAAAGTCATACATATTAATAATTTAAAAATTTACTATCCTGTGAAAGCTACAGCTGCTAGCATTTAACTCTTTTCTCAACACAAAACCTTTCAGACAAAGAAAATTTACTGTGCTGTCACTTCTTTAAATAACATTTCTGCTGGTGCAGCTTCTCCAGCTCAAGTGTATTGTGGTTAGGAGACACACAAAGACCATATGTGGAATTTTTTTAAACCTTCAGTCCTGCACATAAATCTTGGTGGCTATAAATGACTTACTTTTCCTGGTGGGATATGATAACTAACATCAGGATGGCCACTAAACACAAGGCGCCAAAGATGAGCAGACCTACAACAGGAAATCTAGAATCTGGAGGGAAAAAAACATAGATATACATGTAGTGCATATAGAATGCATTGTGGAATCACATTCAAAAAACCCCTATCTATATATTAAAAGCCAAGTGGCTTCTTTGTACATGCATGTGTGTGTATACCTTTGATCACAGAGAAACTGGGGAGAGCTGACATTTGCCGTTTGGCATGCTTATGTATTTTGGGTCAAGGATAAGCGCCACCAAAACGGTATGTTGATAGGACTGATATTTTTAGAGAAACTACGGATATTAGCTAACAACAGTGAATGCTAGATGTTGGTAATTACATTCTGGACTTGCACGCCATTCCAGCAGGGGGCGGTAAATCATCTAAAGCGAAGTGACCTTTGTATACGTGTATGCATATGTGCGTGTAGCTTCGAACATGGAGAAACTGGGGAGAGCTGACATTTGCCATTTGGTATGCTTATGTATTTTGGGTCGAGGATAGACGCTGCCAAAATGGAACATTGATAGGACTAATATTTTTGGAGAAATTACAGATATTACATAACAACAGTGAACAATATACGTTGATAATTACATTGTGGACTTACACGCCATTCCAAATCATTATAAAGACTTTACACAATTTATTACCACCCTTGAAAAATGTCAGCTACCTATTTTATAAACACTACCCAATGTAGAGCCTGTGGATCCCCACGGGCAACGCGCTAGTAATAAGATTATTTATATACTGAAGTGTATCTCATTAAAATTTAACAAAGTAATAATTGCACTGCTGGAAAGGAAAGAATAAAATTGTATGAAACACGTGAGCATTTTTAGTAGGAAGACACATAGGTAGGTTGTCTTGATTTCTAGCGTATCATAATTTGCGTTTGACTTTAAACCACTACCACCACAAATGGACATTATTAATATAAATGGATTATTATATGTGAATGACAATCCAATCATCTCAAGAATACAAGCTAAATTTACATACTTAAAAAATGTTGATAAGAGCATATCTATGCCGACACACACTGTTCTTTGTACCTTTTAAGGGAACGTGTATAAATATTGACTCGCTGAATTCTCCAAAGTCTTTCGAACCAAGTCTCTTGCACCGGACACGGACCTCATGGTCTATGTTCGTTTGTAGCCCATAGAGAGAACACTGCGTGCCTTTCTCAACGCTGACCTAAAAATAAAGTCAAAAATTCCAAATGTTTGCTAGAAAAGAAAATTACAATAACAGAAACACTGTTGTGGGCTGGGGTGTTTGGCTGGCTTGGGTTTTGTTTTCTGTTTCTCCCACCAGGTGGTATGCATTCAGGACTGAGTGGCTGAGCATTAGGACCTCACCCTGAACACCTGAGGCTTGTTTTCACATGCAGGTCATCAGGACTCACAGCTGTGGTGTATTCTGTCTTAATCAGAGATTGCTGCATTTAAACCTTGAATGCACAGTGTGTGATTGCCAGAGACTCGACCTTGTGAGCAGACGTGTGAGATCGACGTCAGGAGAACAATCTCACCATCACGGACGCAGAGACCGCTCCAGGTTTGACGCCACAGTCTGTGAAGGAGGATTGGGTGAGGTCTCACGCTCTTCAGCACACTTCCTGAGGTAATTTGGTTTTGGTGACTTTTATGAAGTAATGACAGTGGATTTGGTGTCCCTCACACCTTGTGTTATTGAGCTGTCACGTTAAATCTAATTGTCTAATCAGCTTCTGCTGCAGTGGAGATTTGAACTGAGTTGTTCCGTGCCTGCAGGGTGAGAAGCTGATGTATAGATTTAAGCCAGGAAGTGTTTGCTGATTGCATGCACCTTTGAGTTGTGTCTCTCTGTGTGGAGTTGGACTCACCTCATGTTTTCTTTCTTCACAGACTCGGTTTGTCGCGGCCACCTGGGGGGTGTCTGCGGGGTCCCTGGGTCCGAACTGCTGTGGCTCCGGACCGTTTGAGCTGTTAAGAGCGCGCCGTGTTTCCACCTCACCAGACCGCGGACTTTTTAGTTGTTTAGCACTGCATCTCACTGTTATGTTTATTAAATTCTGTTATCCTTTGAACCGTGCTCTGCTTATTTTATGCTGGGTCGGTGCGAAACATAACAGTAGTTTTATTGGTCTATTATCCGTTTCTTGTTTTAGTATGAGGTGTTTTTATCAGGGGTTAATTTGTTGTTTTTGTGGGTTTTAAAGCACTGTCTGTGGTCTGGTGGAGTTGAAAATGCAGGCTGTCTGGAGCATAGTTTGACCCAGGTGACTTTATGTTAGTCTGTTAGTCTTTTTTATTTCTTTTGGTTTCACCTCCCAGGGTTTGATGGGACGGTCCTCTGGGGGGTGATGGGGGGGTAATTGGGTTGTTTTTTGTTTTTTTTTTGTTTTTGTTGTGCCCTCTCTTCTCCTCTGGCTCCAGCCGTGTGAGCCGTACGTTGTCGGCGTTGCTGGAGTGGTGCAGTTTGGTTATGCTGGGCTTTTCCCAGGTAACCTCTGCACCCGGGAGGGGGGGGGTTTGGGGTATTTTTTATTTTTTTTAACTTCCCTGTCTTCTCCTCTGGCCCCAGCCGTGTGAGCCGTAGGTTGTCGGCGTTGCTGGGGTGGTGCAGTTTGGTTGTGCTGGGCGTTTCCCAGGTGACCTCTGCATCCGGGAGGGGGGGGGGTTCGGGATGTTGTTTTTTTTTTGTTGATTCCCTGTTCCACCTCCGGCTTCAGCGTGCCTTTGAGCCGTACGCCATCGGCGTAGCTGAGGTTTGGGGCAGTGGAATATACCCGCAGCTGGTGGCTGGTTTAAAAGTCGGAGGGGTGGCGCCGTCTTGTGCCGTACACCATTACCACTGTTCCACTCCTCCCGGTTGACTTTTGGGGTATAGTCGTGGTTGGTGACACTGGACGTACTTCCAGTTTCCACTGCGCTGAGGGGGTGGGGTTGTTGTTTTGTTTGTATGTTTTTTTTTTCCCCCCAGTTTCCGCCCTCAGGGTGTGACTATGGTGTCCTCTGGGGGGGAAAGGGCTGTGGGTCCATCTAGCCGTAGACGGCCGGGGCTGGGTCTGTTAGTCATGGGGGGGCGTCTCCTGGGGTTTGATGGAACGGTCCTCTGGGAGGCGCTGGGAGTCCCCGTGGGTGACTTTGGATCCCAGAGGGACCTCGGCTGTGGTTATTACTCCTGGAGCTGGCGGGATGTCCTCTGGGGGGTGTTGGTCCCTACATGTCGTCCGGGGGGGGGGGGTGTAAGAGTTTTTTTTGTTTGCAAGCTTAAGTTTGGGCTGTGTTTTTTCTTTTCTCCTCTTCCCGGGGTTTGATGGGACGGTCCTCTGGGGAGGGGGGGTTGGTATGGTTGTTTGTGTTTGTCTTTTTTTTGTTTTATGACTAAGCAGACTTTAACACATAGTCGGAAGAAGGCTGAGTGCACAGGTTCAAGAACTCCTGGCCAAAATTATGCAAAGTGAACAACTAAAGCAAGAGTCGACAGGAATGAACGCAAAGGTGGAGACTCTAACAGGTTTGCTAAATGAAACAGAGGGCAAGACCATTAAAGTCAACAAAGGATGTCTCTGCACTGGAGTGTCAGCTGCGGAGCAGTCTGCTGCAGACAGGCTCAGGGTGGGAAAGGATGAGCTCCAGGATGAGAGTGATGGTCTCGGCACGGAGTTCCCTGTTGACAGAGAAGAGGCGGCTGGAAGCGTGCGTTATCCAGCTGAGGGAAGAGCTGGAGAGGCTCAACATTGAGATGATCAATGACTGCATGAAGAAATTAACATTGCAGGTGGAGCAGCTGATGATGGAGCTGTCGTCAGAGCACAGTAACGCACAGCTCCTGGAGACAGGACTTTCCCAGCTGGATTGTCAGCACAAGGAGCCGAAACTGAAGCTGCAGGTGGTGTTTTTTGTTCCCAGCCAACATTCCAGCCATGGTCCCTGGAGGGGGGCTTTGTTTTTTCTGGCCCAGGTCCGTGTGGTCGCCGGGAGGCTTCCCGTGAGGGTGGGGTACTGTTGTGGGCTGGGGTGTTTGGCTGGCTTGGGTTTTGTTTTCTGTTTCTCCCACCAGGTGGTATGCATTCAGGACTGAGTGGCTGAGCATTAGGACCTCACCCTGAACACCTGAGGCTTGTTTTCACATGCAGGTCATCAGGACTCACAGCTGTGGTGTATTTTGTCTTAATCAGAGATTGCTGCATTTAAACCTTGAATGCACAGTGTGTGATTGCCAGAGACTCGACCTTGTGAGCAGACGTGTGAGATCGATGTCAGGAGAACAATCTCACCATCACGGACGCAGAGACCGCTCCAGGTTTGACGCCACAGTCTGTGAAGGAGGATTGGGTGAGGTCTCACGCTCTTCAGCACACTTCCTGAGGTAATTTGGTTTTGGTGACTTTTATGAAGTAATGACAGTGGATTTGGTGTCCCTCACACCTTGTGTTATTGAGCTGTCACGTTATGCTAATTGTCTAATCAGCTTCTGCTGCAGTGGAGATTTGAACTGAGTTGTTCCATGCCTGCAGGGTGAGAAGCTGATGTATAGATTTAAGCCAGGAAGTGTTTGCTGATTGCGTGCACCTTTGAGTTGTGTCTCTCTGTGTGGAGTTGGACTCACCTCATGTTTTCTTTCTTCACAGACTCGGTTTGTCGCGGCCACCTGGGGGGTGTCGGCGGGGTCCCTGGGTCCGAACTGCTGTGGCTCCGGACCGTTTGCGCTGTTAAGAGCGCGCCGTGTTTCCACCTCACCAGACCGCGGACTTTTTAGTTGTTTAGCACTGCATCTCACTGTTATGTTTATTAAATTCTGTTATCCTTTGAACCGTGCTCTGCTTATTTTATGCTGGGTCCTTTCAAACGCTGGGTCGGTGCTCCGACCGCGTCCGAAACATAACAAACACATTGTTTAGTTCTTGATTTTGTAAAATTATTTATATTATACAACAGAAATAAAGATAAATAAAATAATGAGTACAAATGCATGAATGCATGAATGTAAACAGAAAATACAAACAGTAAAGGTAGTATCTCACTGGGCTGCAACAACCTGCGAACGGCATCTGCGAGGGAATTTGCGCAGTTTGGCATGAGGTTCACTGACCCTCGCCTCAGTGGCGGAGCGGCACCCACGTGTCGCTACATTTTTTTAACAAACCAAAAAATTGGCCGCGATGAACTCCCTCACCAAATCCTCAGGTGGACCAACCAAAGATATTTCAACTGAACTACAGAAGTCTAGTGGCATTAAACTCAGTTGAAAGTTGAAATAACTTTAAAAATCTATGCAAACTGTTACATCAATTTTTCTCGTTGAGACAGCAGTTCCTTTTTTAGAGTGCACCAACAAGCTGTGCCTTCTATTGGAACTCAGTTTTCTGCATGGCATGGCTGTGAATGCACAGTCCAGATGTACGTGCACGCTGGACGCATTGTGCCGGCCACAGAAGAGCATATGAGCCAGATTCTCTCTTTTTATTTATTTATTTTACTGAGGACAGTAGTCTAATACTGCCGGCCAGCAGCAGGGACAGCAGACTTCACCTGTCTGATCTGGATTTATTGTTTTTATTTTCATTGTCTGTGAGGACATCAATGGAACTTGAGAGATGCAGCTCAGTGGACATCATTCTGTAACACCCCAATTCCACAGGACACTGTTCTATTCAGCCCAGTCTCACGTTTTTTTTTCGTGCTCCCGTGACGAAATTAGTCAAATTTTTGTGATGGGGTTTTTTTTAACTCACTATTCCTAACCCTACTCCTACCCCCGACCCTAACCTTAACCATAACCTAATCTTACTCTTTCCCCCCACCCTAACCATAACCGCCCCAACCCCCCGCTTCACTTTTAATTTCGTGCAGCCATCACAGAATGTATTAGAATGAATTTGTGCTGCCGTCAAGAAAATGAGGCGCTTTTCGTCACAATATCACGAACCAATAGATTAATGTATATTTCGTGCTGCTGAATCGCGACTTGCCGTGAGGCCAGGTTGGTTCTATTACGATACCCCACAATCCAGAAAAAGTGCAAAAACAAGATGAAACGGCTGGCTTTTAAAGGGCAGACCTGTCAACTTGCTGGCTTATAAAGTGCATATCTGGCAACCCACTCAAAAACAAAAGTAATCTGTAAGTCGGCGTGATGTTGTTTTATAATTGCCAAGGCAACAGCAGCGCCATTTTCTAGTAAGTGAATATGTCCATTACACACATGCTTTTGTGTGGTCGGAGAGTAACCAAATTTCAACAGAAATGGAGTTTTCACTTGTTAAATGAGCGACCAGTACCAGGTTAATTTCGGTGGTGAGGCGATAGCAAGCGACGTGTCGTTGCCATCATGTTACTGCTGTTTTCTCGTAGTAAGAGAGTTTGTATTTGTAAGTGATTTTCTATGGCAAGTGGGCTTCAAACAAGCGCCAGTAGACAGCCCGAAGCAAGCAAACACATGGACATTTGGAACTGGGCCGAAAGAGCAGCAGGAGCAAGTCCAGCGGAGAGGGAGAGAGAGAGGGGTTTATCAGTCGGACCTGCAGCCCGGAGGACAGACGCACAGCTGGTAACAGACGTTAACAGACGGTGGCAGAGAATGAGTCACTTGGAAGAAAAGCGCTTCATCAGTGAAGTTTCACAAAAACCACACATGAAAGATATTTTTTTTCTTCCCTGTTTTACACAAGGGGCCGTAACTTTAGCTTATCAGTGAGCCGACGGGACACCGATAACACCAGCAGCATTTGAAGGAACGAGTCACATCTCACAAAACAGAGGACATTATTTTTAACTTCAGTTGAAGTGGTGAAGTGGCAGATATTAATGATCCAGTCCGGGTCTGAGGCATGGCTGCCACACGAAAAAGCCACGTTAATGAGGAACAAATAAAAACTCCGGTGTGACACGGTGGACGAGTCTTGTTTCTTGCTCGCACCAAGAGTCCTGGTTATGGACTTTAATCCACAGAAAGGTGATTCACGACTGATATCTTGAAATGGCTTTAAGTTGCGGTAAGCTACGTTTGTTTTACGAGTGAGAGCATTTTACCGATTAAATGTGAATAGTGTTTTCAAAACGGGTGATGGTGTTATTTTATGCACAGCAGAAAAACATTGTCAATTGCTTTGGGCCCTAATTTTGTATTTAATTAACTGTACAGCTGGCGAGCAACACAGCACACTTTTGGTGTATTTACCGGATTATAACCAATCAAAATACTACAGAAGACAAAGAATTGCCTTTCCTTGTCACTTACTTTAAAATGGCAATGATGGCACGCTGCAGATCACGTGACCAATGTCCCGCTGTCCCACTTACAGAAAAGCTGTGCCTGGCTTCATTCTCAGGCAGAATCGCATCAAACGCTGCTTTTGCTTCATATTTTTACCCCAATGGAACACAACCAAACGAGTATCAAGCTGTACTCACTAGGACTACCCCATTTAAAGATGTCTGAAGACGTGATTAAAGCTGTTAAGACTACAAACACCCAGAAGTAACTGCATAATGATGCTGATTTGTCAAATCTGGATGAAATTTTTGAACAGCTTGAAAATTTCACCCTGATTTTAAAACTGGTGTTGATGATGGCCATAACTACTACATATACAAAGTTTGTTCAAGATTGATAACCAATGGATCAAGGACGTACTGTGATGCTTCAAAACATGCCCAGATGTCTTTTTTTTATTATTTATTTTATTATTTTTTTTCTTCCTAAAGTTGGGGGAATGTTCACAGCCTCTTTCACATAATACCACTGTAATAGTTATACTGTAATAGTCACATAATAACACAGTCATCCTGAGAACTGTCTGTGCAAATGTGCCATCATTTTAGCTGTGCCAGTGGCGCTGAACATCCATAAGCGTGCTGCATGGTATTCACGCGCAAGCCCTTGCGCCTGCAAAGACCGCGCTAGTGCCACTCAACTTTCGCATGTGTGCTGCTCGCCATGTCAGTCATGGCTCTCGCACAGTATGTGTGCAGACTGTTCGAGATTTGTGGCCGTAATTTTTGCTGCCGTTCTGGACGCCATTCAGCAGACAGTCGGCCGTCATGCGCTCACGTGTTAAGAGGCCCAATTCAAGGAGATTCCACATGAGAAAGTTATCGCCTGTTTTTGCATGATTTTGTGTCCCCGCCTCCTCTCCACCAGTCGTGCGCCAGTGAGATACGAGCCTAAAAACCTTCAAGTCTTAAAATGAATGAAATTTATACACGTTTTGAATAAATATTTCATGTCATGAGTCTCTTTGGATAAAAAAGCATCAACTAAATTAATGTAACATAATGTAACGCAACATACAACCAGCTAAAACAGCACCCACCACTTTCCATAGGTCTGAGTTGGCTGCACGGTGTTGGACCTCATACTGGAGCGTCATCCATCCTGTTTCAACATCTGCAGACTGAGGCGGCCGCCAACGTAGCATTATGTCAAGGAAGTTGCCAGTCATACTCACATTCAGCAGTGTCCAGTTAAGATCGACTGGGGGATCTGGTTGTACTGCAGACGACATTAGTGAGGGATTTTAAAACAGCAGCACTATAAATAGTTAAGAAAACACAAATCCACTATTTATTACACTTTATGGAAGCACTGTACTGTAGTATACTATCCACAAAAACCAAAAGAACAAGGTCACAGATAAAAGACACGGAAATGAGGTTCCTCCATTGAGTATCTGGGTTTACACTCAGGGACAGGGTGAGAAGTTTTAATATCTGGGAGGGACCTAGAGTAAAGCCATTTAGAGAGAATGGTCCCTGGTCGTCTCTCAAGGAAGATCTTGGAGTGTGAGATTGATAGACAAGGTTGGGTAGGATTACTTTGAAAGAATACATGTGGATTACATGTATGTATGTACATACATTTGGATTACTTGTAATCTGATTACTTTTGGATTACATTTCAAAGTAATCCTACCCAACCTTGTCGACAGATAGGGACAGCGTCTAATGTTTCATGGATGCTGTACTGAACCGTCACGGTGAAGAAGGAGCTGAACCAGAAGGTGAGACTCTGAATTTGCCAGTTGATTTACACCCCTATAGTCATGAACTTTGGGTAATGACCCAAAGAATAAGATCGCAGATACAAGCAGCAGAAATAAGATTCCTCCATCAGGTATCTGGGCTAACACTCCTGGACAGAGTGAGAAGCTCGACTATCTGGAGTAGAGCCACTGCTCCTTTCGCAACGATTGGATCCAGCATCTGGGCATCTGGTGAGAAAGCCCCCTGGTGGTCTCCCTAGGGAGGTCTTCCAGGCACATCCAATTGGGAAGAGGCCCTGAGGAAGACCCAAAACTCACTACAGGGATTATATTTCCCAGATGGCTTGGGAACACTTTAGGATTCCCCCGGAAGACTTGGAGGACTTGGCCGTGGTTAAGGAAGTGTGGGATGAGCTGTTTGATATGCTGCCACTGTGGCCTGGACTCGGAGAGGAGGCAGAAAATTAATTGTCAAACTTTATTGCAGACTCCAACGTCCAAATAGACATACCATCACATACAAAACATAAAACAAATATGTAGTATAAGAAAAAGTGTATATATCACATAATGTTAAAAAAAGAAAACAAATAAATAGATATATATACACATACGCACATATACAATATATATACATATATACATACATACATACACCCATACACATGTACACACCCATACACATACATACATAAAAAAGTGCTTATGCAAATTCAATAAAAAGGCATGTAATAAATAGAAGCAGTAAAAAATGCCATTAAAAAAAAAAAAGTGCATACACAGTGATGTCAACCAGTTCCACAAAACTTGGATATTTAAATGGCAAACATGTAAATAATTGTAACAGTTTGTTACAATTGGCTTTTCCCACTTAACAAAAAGCTTTGTGGAACCAGCTGACATGATCAGATTCATTTTTAATGACATTTTACAAATAAGAGTTGAGCAGTTTATTGATATGCTAATAGTTCAAGTTGGTGCTTTAATTGAAGCAATTTCTGAAATTTGTTTAACCTCAGATGAGTTCATGTGCACCTTTTCTTACATTTTAACATCAATCTCTTAACTGCATCCACTATGATCTTACCGATGTCAATAAAGACAAAAAAGTCCTCATCATAGACTATGGACTGATCCCGTGAGCGGAGCTGGACGCCGTAGTTTGTCCACACAGATGTGTGGTTTTTGTTGAAGAAACACTCATTTTGCCTCTCGGTGCTGTAGTGAGGACACTCAGTCCACTCTTTGGGAGAGTCCTGGGTGGTTCTGCATGGGTGGGAGTAACATACGGGTGGGGGGGGGGGGGGTCCATCCATCACATACAAGACGGGAAAGAGGCGGCAGAACATACAGCAGGAAGTCAGTCAATGAAAATTTACACATCATGAATTTTTTGTTTAATTTTTACAAAAAATATCCATTTATACAGCTACAGATTATAAGAAAAAACCCACAGAATGAATTTGTTACAATGGACTCATGATGGCACTCAAATAAAACATCATTGTCTTTAAAACCAAAGGCACTTGGCAAATTTAACTGACAATGAGCCAATTTAAACATCTGAGATAACCTGATGGAGCAAGTTGATATTTTGTGTTGAAGGTGAAGCCAGAATCAAGAGTTTATGAAAACTAAGCATTTGTCCTTTCGGGAGCATGAAAATGAAATTATGAGGCATTTTATGTGAAGAAAAAAAAAATCTGACCTACAGTTAGTGCCAGAGGAAAACCTAAAGGGTTCAAAAATAAAAATGGTTCATTTTTGGGGCATAATGTAATTGATCCTTGTGTTGAGCTCTTTGTGGGAATGTGATGGTCTAGTGGTTAAGTGGTGGGCTTGAGACTAGAGGACCCTTGATTTAAACCCCTGTCTGGCTAGAAAATCACTAAGAGCCCTTGAGCAAGGTCCTGAATCCCCAGGTTGCTCCTGGTGTGTAGTGAGCACCTTGCATGGCAGCACCCTGACATCAGTGTATGTGTTTGTGTGTGGGTGAATGTGAGGCATCAAAGTGCTTTGAGCTTCTGATTAAGGTGCAATAGCACTCTATAATTGCAGTCCATTTATGGGTATACAACATCAAAATATTAAGCTAGAACTGAGCTAAAATAATGGTCACCACAACAACTCAGATTTTCCATGGGGATCAGTTTTAGTCTTAAAAATGAGGCAAAATGGTTTTATGACAGACCCACAAAATTTATCTCTGACATAAGCAAGGATATATATATATATATACTGTATATTTGCACAACTTATAAAAAAACAACAAATAAACAGAAAATACATGAAATGTAAAGTTAAGGTATTGCACAACTTACTCGTAAAAAACAACAATCAACAAACAAAAAGCAAGCTAAAGGGCCCTATCTTCTGCCAGGTGCAAAGACGTGGACAGCGCGGCAGAAAGCATCATCGCTAGTAACCAGCTGATGCAGTTGACTTTTTTTACAGCCAGCGCCTGCATTCTTTAAATAATGAGTGCACTTGCACTCATTTGTGTGCCCATGAGTGTGTCGTTGCTGTTGTGAGGCAGCAGAAAGTGAATCGCTTGTTGCCAGATCAGTTGTCTTGCAAGAGGAAAAAAGGTATCAGATTGGTATCAGTATCTGTAGGTACTGAATGTTCCAGTATCAGTGTCATATCAAACATGAAAAAGTGGTATTGTGCCACCCTAATTTAAATACACCTCGCTAGCCTGATTCTTTCCATTCTGGTAGTGCCAGTGCTTGTTTCCCTGTGCATCAGACCAATTAAACATTTGTTGCAATTTACATTTTCCCCCACAGTTTTTCATGCAACACAACATTTAAACAGCACAAAAATGTGCCTTTTTGTTTCAGTAGTGACAACATTGCCTCACTCACTCTTTCCTAATGTAGAAAAAGCGGAGCTCTCCCAGCTCGGAGAGGTTCAGGAATGTGCCGACATTCCATCTGCAACGAAATGTCTCCATGTCGGCGGAGACGCAGCCCGTGAGGTGTGGGTGTCTCTCGAGCAAAACTGTGTGGAAAGAAATACCGAAGAGGAGAAAGAGAGAAATAATACAGATTATTTTTGACGTGCTGAGATTTTTTATTTATATTTTGCTTTCTTTTCACCAACTTTCTTTTCACCTTGTCTCCACTCTGCTTTTCAGCTGCACGTCAGAAAGGGGTTAAAAAAGTGCAACCTAACTCCTGTGTGCAGCACATCTGCGTTTTCCTGGAAGCGTTGTTACTGCTCTTCAAATAAAACCTGATGCCAGAGAGGTCAGTGCCATGGCTGATGTTTGCATTTTGTGAATGCTTACTCAAAAAAACCACGACCTGGATCATGTTTAATTAGTGCCATAAATCCAAGCTGTGTGGGCACATTTTCTTAAACAGACCTTCGCATCTTTACATGTGTTAAAGTAGGTCACAGAAAATAAAACATTCAGGTCAAAAAGCACATTGGATTTCTTTCTGCAACACCTGATAAAGGGGCTTAATGAAATAAAACTATAGAGATACAGTATGTTTGCTTCCAAGCACCAGTTTATATTTAATTTTATATTTCAAAGTTGTATGCTTCAGAAATAAAATGTCCTATTTATTATGGATTATGGCATGCTAAATTCAAATATGACAACAAAAATGGCTGATTGGCTACTGTTTCCAAGATATTTACATTTTTACATTTTATAACTACATAATATTGTGTTGACAGGAGAGTTTTCATGATAAATCACAAACATGGGTCTTTTCATGTTTATCTGATTATTTATATATATCTCACCTGTTCTCTTTATGTAACACTTTAAAAAAACAGCAAAAAGGATTATATATTAACTCTTAAGGTGCCCTGACACTTGCACACCTTTGATTTGTGCACTTGCATGCACATCGTCGTGACGATCCCACCCACTGTGTTCCCAGCTGGATGCAGTGCTTTGTTCCACTGGCTGCCATGCATTGTACGCTGCGTATATAAAATAATTATTTCGTAGTGGATTCATCATTTTCTCTTCGAGTTGGCTGTTGAAAATGGCTCTAATCACTTCTGGAATCACAGAAGACCACTCCAGCAGCAGCTTTTCTTGCGCACACACGCTGAACGAGGTGGAGAAAGCATTTGGAACCATCTACAGAGGTAATTATTTGTCATGTTTACATTGTCATGGCTTGGTAAAACAGTTGCGTGTTCTTTCCTTCTTGTGTGCAGCTGTAAAAGTATGTTTATGATAGATTTAACATCTCATTATAATCGTTCAGACGAGCTGTGCTCTGATGCGGTGCGCTGACGCAACCACTCGCACGCACACGCTGTGTTTTTGACTTGTTTGTGCAATGTTCACTTGAAGCTCACGTCGTTAATGTGTGATGGAGCTTTTGAACATTTCAAAATTCATTTTCTTTGTGCACTTGCATGAAGCTGCACACAGTTTACAGCGGTTTACAAAGAGTACAAGATGAGTTTACTCTCATGCACGGTCAAGTGGGTGCAAGTGCGCAAATCAAAGACGTGCAAGTGTCAGGGGGCCTTTAGTAGCATAGTAATAGCCTATCTTGAGAGCCAATCAACAGTTTGAAATAGCATTTTCATTCTCATTGGTCCAAAATTACTCAAGTTTGGCTATATTTATTTTGGAAGCATTTTGGCTGTGGACCAGTGTAATATTCCATGACTGTTGACTTATGTCTTCTTGTGATAATGACTTTATAGCCAGTTATATCGATAAGAAAAGTGTTTGACGAATGCTTTGACTTATATGTGGAACTCATCAGAACAGGAAAACCACCACAGCCTGAGTGCTGCCATTCTGATTAAAGCTACATATTGATTTCCAAATTAATGGATATTTGCCATTATTTCATTTTATGTTATTTTTAACATAGATGAAATAATGGCAGGTATTCTCATTATATTGATGTCTCAATGTTGACGGTATTATGCAAGCCATATCGTGCCACACTGGTGATAACTATGACACCAGTGTACCACCCACACCAACAGGTACATTGGGCTTATGGTTGGTTAGAATCGGAAAACAATCAAGGTCAGAGATCACATTTCTGGTGCAATTCAATTCAATTTATTTTATTTATATAGCACCAAATCACAACATCACTGCCTTAAGGTGCTTCACACTAGTAAAATGTAACCTAACCAACCCCCCTGAGCAAGCACACAAGCTACAGTGGTAAGGAAAAATTCCGTCTGATAGTAATGAGGAAGAAACCTCAAGCAGACCGGACTCAGAGAGGTGACCAACTGCTTAGGCCATTCTAACAGTTACAAACTGTTTTTTTTTTTTTTTTTTTTTTTTTTTTACAAATTTTACAAGAATTTCCTTTCAAACCAAAGAAACAGAAAACAAAAACAGAAAAAACAGGAGAATTGAAATAAAAAAGCAGTCCATCATGGGTCTTCAGGTGGTTGAACAGGGAAGTCATGGAAGTGTAGGGCCTGCTGGTATCAGTCCAACATCCTGGCATGCATGGCCAGCATCTATTAAAGATCTCATCAGTCCCTCAGACAGAGAGAAAACAAGCACAATCAGTTGGCTGAAAATAACTGCACATAAATTAATTCTCCAATGTGTATGTCAAAGAACAATGTGGGATCAAAAATCACCCCAAGGTTCCTCACTTTGTCAGTGTGATGTATGATGCACGAGTCTAGATTAAGTATTAGTTGGTCGAACTGGTGTCTATGTCTCACTGGATCAAGGACCATCCTGTTAGTCTTCTCTGAATTTAGTAAGAAATGGTAAATTTTACAAAAATAAGTGAAGAAATGTTATTGTTGGTGAACTTGACAGTTTAACAGCCTACTGTATGTCACATTTTGTCTACATGCGCGATACTTTGAAATGTGACTGTGGATTTACTGTCTTCTTGAAGCACTTTTCATCTCATATCTTGGTCATGACCAAGATTTTCTTCAAAGGATTTCATATTGTCTGAGGCGTAGAAATGCCTGAATTTTGATGACACTCTTCCGTCAGTTGGTGGAGCTAATAATTATTACCCTGGTGGAGGTATGCATGCTCTATTTCCTTCTAGTTTTCACTTTGTTTTTAGATCTTGTGTCTCTACACTGAACCTCAAATTGATGACATGATAGCTGACAAGCTGCTTTAAAAAGGACACGTTTCATGGCAAATATGTTTTAAAAGGGCAACAGGCATATTTAAAAAATTGGATGAAAATTTCTTTCATGTCATGTTTTAAATCACAATCAGTTCTCTAACAAGTCCTTTACCTCTTGCCGTCCCTTATTATGTTGGAGCGTATGACTTTTAAATCATGGGCTGAGGGAGTGTGTCTGTTCCGTAAACAGCGCCAGTTCCTCACATTGTTGCCAGAAGGCTTTCTAATCAATTGCCATCCATCTCCAGCAGCCGTCTCCTGGGGAGGACAGCACGTAATACGCCAAACTGGAACAGCAGCACAAGTCTGGGCTGGCTGAGTACTGGGAAATATGAGGACATGATGGCTCCTTCACAGCAGCTACCTCTCCTCTGCTAAGGGGGGTTTCAGGGCAAAGGAGCTGCAGGTTATAAATAACCTGTTTAAAGTAAGTCCCTTCGGCTGCTCCCTTGTTTGCACTTGGGGTCGCCACAGCAAATCCAAGGTGGATCTGCATGTTGAATTGGCACAAGTTTTACGCCGGACGCCCTTCCTGACGCAACTCCACATTACATGGAGAAATGTGGCAGGGGTGGGATTTGAACCCGGAACCTTCTGAACTGAAACCAAGCGCATTAACCACTTGGCCACCACCCCTTATAAATAACCTGTTTACCACATCTTAAATCACTCATCGGAACTGTGTGAAAATCAGGATTAAGAGAAAACTCAAATTGATGCTCAGCTTGGTGGTGCATTTTACCAGCTCTTCTAACCGTGAAAACTGAGGTTTGCAAGATTTTACGAGACAAAGAAAGAAGACGAAATAAATCTTGTTGCTATCTGACTCACAATTTGGATTTATTACATACCGGCAAAAGTGTTTACATCTATCACTGGTCAGAATTCCAAAGCTATAATACCTCTTAAGTGGCAGTATCAATAATTATATCAGTATGATATAATTGATCAAGTAGTTTATTGACAGAAAAAAGTTGTTAAAATCCATAAATTATTTAAGTTATTTAATAAGGAAATGTGTCAACTTTTCAGTCATTTAACAAGCTGAAATAAGGATTTACTCTCTTTGTATTATTGCTATTATCATTCTTATTGTAAATTCTATTTTGGGTTATTGTTGGGAAAAACACTTTGAAGATGACACCTTATACTGTATAAAATCAGAATTAACACATCATCTTTTACTACTTTATAAAATTATGTCAGCTAAACAATTAATTAACTAATTGTACAAATAAATAATTCCCAAAATAACTGAAAATGAAAATAGTCATCCATTGCAGCACTAAGAGATGTTTGCATTGACCCATTTAAAAGACCGTCTCAATTCCCGTAGCATCTGTGGTATTGTATTTCTGACCACGTTGCAATTTAAAACACATGAAAAATGCCTTACTTTTTGCTAAGTTTAAGCAGAAATCTTCAAAGGAAAAAGTATTTTTAATATCTTCGTTTTTTATGGGCCTGACCAACTTGACAACAATAAAATTCTCTGAGAAATGCTGCCATCATGCCAAAATTCATCCTGAAATTTAGAATCATGGTTTGCTACAAAATGTCCAATGACAGGGACATAGCAAATTCTGCTTTTGGCAGCTTTGGTCTTTAACAAAACAAACACCGCTGAATGTTTGGTGATATTTAAGAGGCAACTGTTATTAGAAGAAAAGAATGCATCCCCAGTTCCATTGCAGAGAATGTACCTATGTACAGTTGTGCTCAAACGTTTACATGCACTGGCATAATTTTTGATTTTTTTTGGCCATTTTTCACTCATGGTTAGTAGTTGTGTGAAAACATTATCTGTGATCCACCACCGTGATTCACAGTAGCAATGGTGTACCTGTCATCACAGGCTTAAGACAGGAGAGGGTGAAACAATCAAACAGACATGAGGGCTCATAAACACTTGGACACATACAACACGAAGAACTGTCACAAGGGGGAGTCAGGGGACATGGATCAATAAAGATAAACCCACAGATGCAAAACCCAAAGACAGACACAAGATGGAGGCAGAGAAACAACTGACTAGCCTATCCCAGCAGTCATACAGTGCGAGGCGGGGTACACCCAGGACGGGACGCTAGTCTGTCGCAGGGCCACAAACAGACAAACAAGCACAGACACACCCACACCCACACCTACGGACAATTTAAAGACTCCAATCCACCTAACCCGCATGTCTCTGGATGTGGGAGGAAACCGGAGCACCCGGAGGGAACCCATGCAAACACGGGGAGAACATGCAAACTCCACACAGAAAGGCCACGGGAATTGAACCCATGACCTTCTCGCTGTGAGGCAACAGTGCTAACCACCAAGCCACCGTCTGTTAAACAAAGTCCGTTATATACAGTATTAATTATATGGAAAACCATACAAAAGCACTGGGACTTTTGCGTTTGTCCAGCGAGTGCAAATATTAAGTTTATACAATGACGAGTTTTAATGTACAGTTATACAGCTTCATGGTGGAGTGAAACAGAGAAGGATTTTCTTCAAAAAGCAGATGTGACATTTCAGCTGCAGTTTGCCAGAAGGCACATATGAAGGGCAACTGAGAAGTTTTGAACTTGCAGAAAAATAAGGCGTGGTTCTCCATCTTTTGCATTCTGAGAAACCAATATTTCTCATCACTGCACCCTGTGAGTCAAAATTTCACACATTTTTGAGAAATGCTGATTTCTCAGATTGCAAAAGATGAAGAACCACGCCCTACTTTTTCTGGGTCAGGCTCAAAACCTCTCGTACCTCATACACGAGGGGTGTCAAAATCAATCCCCTCGTCTGTTTCGTGACACCTGGGTAACGGATCAAAGAGGGGATAGATTGCCTGTTGGAGTGAAATATGGTGGGGACCTTGTGTGCCCCATGGCTGCTACGGTAACCATGAAGGCCCAGCAGGAACACTGAACACAAGACTGCTAACCGGGCTCTGGTGAAACAAGAAGTCCTCAAAGGCGGATCAGGCGGAGGAAATGATGGCTTGTAACCCAACATCTGTGAAGGCAGAAGAAGGTGGCAGCAGATCCTCAGACCACAATCGTCTGAGATTTCCTAGCCACCAGACCAGGATAGGATCTGTCAAGGACCATGTGTCTATCGGTGTGCAATGACATTCCCACATTAAACAAACCCACTGACAGGCATCTGTAGCTTGAACGTAGATGTAGAATCAGTCAAGAGGCATTCCTTCCCACCAAAGAGATTACCATAATGACACACGTGGGAAACTCAAGCCTTGATTTGATCTGTTTTTTTTTTGTATGAAAATGCTTCTTTGTTCCACTCCACTACAAACCTGTGACTGGTGGTGCAATCATCAAAAGTTGCACTCCATCCAGTCTCTCCAGTCACAGCCACAGAAGCCTATAAGTCTTTCAGAGTTGTATGATTGTCTTGGTGGCTTTCCTCACTAGTCTCCTTATTACCTGGTTATGATCCACATGTTGACTTGGCAGAAGATACGTTTCTGACACAACTCCAGATGTACACAGCGAGTGGGGCATGGGTGGTCTTGAACTGTGGTCTTGAACCTCTTGCACAATCATGCATGAGTTTTGCTTTAATCAAGCAGCACTAACACAAATGAAATGCAAACATCTCAAATATGCAAGAACATGATACCAATGCGAGCTGTCGGAACAGTTTGCACTGGACTTGCAGGCGCTTCTATTTTCATGCTTTTGCTCTGTCTGGGCCCGTGGTAACTCCACATTAAAAACGTGGAACAAATTCGTCAAGGCTGCACAGAACAGCTGTATGCAACATTAAGGTCTTATGCGCCCACAGTGTGTGTTTGCAAACAGGCATCATGTCCATTGAGACGGTGTATGTAGCAAAGTGCCCCCAAGTGCTGAACAGCTTCTCATTGTTCAGCAGCGCGGAGTGTTCTCTGCTGCCCAGAATTCCTGGGAATCCACTTCTCAGGAAATCTGTTGGCCGTGTGTTGCTGTTGTGCAACAAATCTGTGCACAAGCCAAGGTCAAACTTTCTATCCAACATTTTTTAATGCTGACACTTCTGTGTTGCGCATTAAAAGCAGAATATGTCCATTATCTTTTCCACGGGTGCAAGTGTTCACATACACGTATGAGCCAAACTAACCACAATGTGGAAATTAGAAATAAGCACCACTGAAACATCTTCTACATAACATCATTTCACAGCATACAGAAATATACTCAATTATCTGCAGACTATAATCATTACGCTACTCCAGCGCACTGCAAACAATGGCTACTAAATAAGGACAACCATGAGGAAACGTACCCAGGTCAGAGGTCGGCTGGAAAGTCGACGCAGTGAACGTGTGGAGGAAGAGAAGGACGGTGACGAGAGCAGCAGCCATAGTGTTCATCTGTGGAGAAAACATGTGGTCAATGTCAGATTTTCAGTGCAGATGAACCAACTGAACCACAGAACGTGTGAGGACCCAGCCCACAACCACATGAAACTCTGCAGATCTACTACTCCTGAAGAACTACACCCATAATAAAACTACCCAGAGGAACACAACTGTGAAGTACTTTAAGTTAAAGTCAATAAATATTCATTAGTGGAAACTCCGTGACATTTTGTTGTTTTTTTTTTTGCACTGTATCCACTTTGTAAGCATTTTACCAAATACCTGGAAGTTTGTATTCTTTAAGATCTACAGAAAAATAAAGAAGCTGACATAGAAATAGAGTTCTGGGCCCAAGATCTGGGATTTTGTACCGTGTTGGAAAGAATTAGAAACAAATCAGAAAACAGAACAAACTGTAGGTGAATGGAGAATGTTTAGATTTTTTTTTTTTTAAAAGTGGGCGTGGATCTGCTTGTTAAAAAGATGGGGGTGTGTTTAAAGAGACAATCCCTGACATTGAAGTGAAAGGTTTGGATCCTGACAAAAACACTGCTTGAAAAGACTAATCTACTCACAGGGACTCAGAAACCTCTCATCCTGTCAAAAAGAACATTCTGTATAAATGTCAAAAAAACAGTCACTGTTACTTGACTTCCTCTGTGACTACGTTGTGCGTGTCATAAACACCATGACACTGGGAGTAGATGATTGGCTGATCTCATCCCACACCTCCCTCAGCCTTTTGCCAGGGTCGACCTACTTGAAATGAAGAAACTATCATGCCTGAGACCACAACCATGGTGTGTTGAGAAATCAAGACCTATTCTTGTCAACTGATATCCAAACCACAAGCCTCAATCTACAAAGACACGCTCCTGCCTACTACACAACCATACCATTCAAAATAGTGTTAAATCAACCTTATCACACTGTAAATTATTAACTCCTTTAATGTTGATACAGTTCAGTGAGTCCATATGGTCCCATTCCCAATGGTCCCAATAGTGTTCAATTAACTCTATCACATTATAACTCTTAGTGTTGATCAACTTGATTTGACACTTTAATAGAGTAGGTTTAACACTTTGCTAGAGTTGGGTCCACACTGTCCCATTTTAAATAGTGTCAAATCAACTCTGTCATAGTCTAAATTAATTGTGTTAGTGTTGATCAACTTGATTTGACATGCTAATAGAACAATTAACACTTTAGGAGAGTTGAGTCCCTGTGGAACCCATTTTAAATAGTGTTGAATCAACTCTACCATAATATAAATTAGCTTGATTAGTGTTGATGAATTTGATTTGACACTCAACTGAAGTAAGTTAAACACTTTAATAGTGTTGACTCCACATACAACCCATTTCAAATAGTGTTAAATCAACTTTATCATAGTGTAAAATAACTCAGTTACTTTTAATCAACTTGACATGACACTCTAATGGAATAGGTTTAACACTCCAACAGAGTTGAATCCACATGGGCCCATTTCAAAAAGTGTTAAATCAACTCTATCACGGTGTAAATTAATTTTGTTGCTCAGCTTGTCACAGTACAAATTTTTGTCAGAGAATAGATCCTTCTCTTTGCCACTGTGACTGGCATTATAACAGACGCCTATACCTTCTTCAGAGTGATTATAGGAGTCTTGAAGGCTTCTTTAACTTGTCTCCTTCATGCTCAGTCACACAGTTATTGAGGACTCCCTACTTCATATAGATTCAACATAGGGTACTATAATGTTTGTATTTCTTAACAATTAATGGAAATGAAGTCTGAGACATATTCAGTGACTTGGGAAAATGCTCATGTATTCATCCCTTGGTTTGTTTAAAGAAAACTGTCTGTGAAAGTCATGACTTAGGGCCCCTTTACACATAGTACGAATAAGTACAACTCAGGGCGACTCATGGCGAAACAGCTTGTATGAGCGGACCATGAAAACAGTGCCAACTGGCAGGTGTGCATGATCACGGTGTGACGGTTCGTGTACATGACAGTTTCTTTCAAGCAGGAACACAGTGTGAGCAGCTGCACCACATCATGCTGCTGATGTGGAGAACAAAAAAATAAAAACCAGCTGTATAATTAATGAATATCTCTGGGTTGATATAAATAATACATAAAAAGGGACGCAATACAGAACCTCACGGTTAAATAACTCTGGTTAAAAAAATGTCACTCACAGGATTCAAACCCATAAGCTCTGATTGCCAGATGGAAAAGTCACCACTGCACTACCATCACTGGCCTGTAATCAGTGTGGAAAAATACCTGAAATCAACAAAGGCATGGAGGAAGTGCACTATGTCCGGCCGCTGCAGCCCGGCGCAAAGGTGAAAGATGTTTTACATATTTCCACATGAGGACAGCAGGCAGAGACACGCACCTCATGGAGAAATGTTTTCAGTTCATGTCCTTCCAAACACGGAACGTGTTCTCAAGCTGGGACATCCAGGAGCAGAAATCTTTACAGCCGCGGCTGTGAGCGGAACCCCCCCCCCCGTTCAGCGCCTTGACCGACGTGTCACTCTGTGTTATGTGGTCATTCATTTTCATTATTTGTTATGTAATTGTGTATGTAGGTGTTGTCGTAATTATTTATATACCTGTCCTGGCGGTGGTTCCTGTTTTTAATGTATGCACTGAGCTGCCATCCAGCTGTCAGTGTGCTGTGATCATCTTATAGGCCCCTCCCCCTGCTGTGTGCAATCGGACATCGCTGTCCAACCCACGTGTGATCAGATCTGTACATACATATAAGCATTTTATGCAAGTGTGCTCCCCCCGGCGCGACACACCGGCACACATGTGAGACACACGCACCACATGTGTGTGGCTTTTTGCAACTCCACAGTCGTGAGGACACTTAGACAAATTTCACATCCAGCTCGACAGTGACATCTGTGGACTGTTGTCATGTTTGTAGTGTGAATGACCACACATTTTGTACGTGCCAAGCGAGCGGTGTTAGATGTTTGTGTGTGTCAGCTGGAAGTTGGCCGACACCTGCCGCTAGAGGGTTCGATGGGCTCTCACAGCGCACACTCTGTCTTTCAACCGCTGGTGTGAGCAAATAGTTGTAGCAACAGGTGTATGAGGCATTGGAAGCAGCTACGATTTTACATGTTTTGCCTATGATTCCTGCTTCACGCATACTTCATGCGCAATTTGACCAAATTCGCACTATGTGTGAAGGGGCCCTTACTTATGTTAAATGAAAGAATAACATTACTCTTGCAGTCCGTTATTTTGGCTTTGATATTTTTATTTAATTTATGTCGTGTAGAGATTTGTTTCTGGTTTGAATTTAACAGGGATAATTTCAGTAATTGTAGTACAAAGAAGAAGCCTGTTTTTTTTAAATGGCACAAAGAAAATGTGCAAATGTCAAATGACCATGTATATCCACTGTAGCAGTGCAAATATAAGTGACAGTCATTTTAGAGCAACACCACAGTGAAAGCAAGCGGTTTGAAACATTTTTACAGTTTGGTTCCTGCAAGTGGAAGGTCATTAATGGTTTCCTGCAGAGAGATTAATAATTATGGAACAATGTATTATTTATTCAAACTGTAACACACAAGACTTGATTTTTTTGACATAACATTCTCAGTGTCTTTTGATTTACAGTCTTGAAATTCATGCAGCTTGAATGTTCTTGAAATGGAGTTTTGTTTTTCCAAAATGTGCCATTTTGAAAGAAAACCTAAAAAATGAATCAGACTAAATGGGCACAGATGAGCGCTCAAAGCAGAGCATGTTTTTATTTATGACAGTCTTCGAGGTTTAGCCTCCCTCTCGAGCCATGTTTTGAAACAATAAACAGCCAAGAACAGAATGTGACTTCCATCCTTGGCTAAAACAGCTCTGGCTTCTCTTCCTCACTCTTGAGTCATGTTGAACTCATGTTTACATCTTTCTGTGAGCAGTGATATTATTTCATCCTCCAATTTACAGGGTTCAACCCCAGCATTTGACCGCCACCTGTTTGAGATTGTCATACATGTGCCAAGAAATGTCTCTGCATGACATAAATGCTTAAAAGACTTAAATTATACACATTGCTTCTGCACCTGTTGCTTTAAATGTGACATGAGTGATGGGCATAATGATGCAATAGCACAAAGCCATTAATTTCTTCACTGATCATTGGCCCCTGATTGACGGAGAGCTCCTACGCCATCGTGGTGACACAATTGTAACTGGGGGTCAACCGATATGGATTTTTAAGGACCGATACCGATTATCGGCAAGGTTTGGTTTTACACCAAGATGTTAATAAAATTAATGCTGGCTATTCTCAGAATAAAGTACTTATATCCACAGTTTCAAATTGCATAAGTCAAATGGTGTCCACTTTATGGTCTTCTCATCCATCCATCCATTTTCTTCCGCTTTATCCAGAGTCGGGTCGCGGGGGCAGCAGCTCAAGCAAAGCCGCCCAGACCTCCCGATCCACACACACCTCCACCAGCTCCTCCGGGGGAACCCCAAGGTGTTCCCAAGCCAGCCGAGAGATGTAATCCTTCCAGCATGTCCTGGGTCTTCCCCAGGGCCTCCTCCCAATGGGACGTGCCCGGAACACTTCTCCAGCGAGGCGTCCAGGGGGCATCCGGAAAAGATGCGAGCCACCTCAACTGACTCCTTTCGACATGGACGAGCAGCGGCTCGACTCCGAGCTCCTCACCCTATCTCTAAGGGAGTGCCCAGCCACCCTGCAGAGGAAACTCATCTCGGCCGCTTGTACCCGCGATCTCGTTCTTTCGGTCATGACCCAAATCTCATGACCATAGGTGAGGATCGGAACGTAGATCGATCGGTAAATCGAGAGCTTTGCCCCCCTACTCAGCTCTCTCTTCACCACGATGGTCAGATACAGCGACCGCATCACTGCAGACGCTGCACCGATCCGTCTATCGATCTCACGCTCCATCCGTCCCTCACTCGTGAACAAGACCCCGAGATACTTAAACTCCTCCACTTGAGGCAAGGACACTCCACCGACCTGAAGAGGGCAAAGCACCTTTTTCCGGTCGAGAACCATGGCCTCGGATTTGGAGGTGCTGATCTTCATCCCGGACACCTCACACTCGGCTGCAAACCGCCCCAGTGCACGCTGAAGGTCCTGATTTGACGAAGCCAACAGAACCACATCGTTCGCAAACAGCAGAGACCAGATTCTGTGGTTCCCAAACCAGACCCCCTCTACACCCTGGCTGCGCCTAGAAATTCTGTCCATAAAAATAATGAACAGAAACGGTGACAAAGGGCAGCCCGCATTGTCGGTAGTAAGCCATGGTCTTCTCAAAACATTAAAATTACTGTTCTGGATGCTCAAAATGCATCTGAGCTTAGAAACCATTGGCTTCTGGGGGCCTAAAGTGGCTCCCACACCCCCGGCCTATGGGCTTCGGCCCTGCGGGCCTAGCATTTTGTCCCCCCAATTTCTAGTTCTAAATTGCGCCCTTGTTTGAGGCTGATATTTACCAGCAATAAAATGTGTCAACAAGGTGTCAAAATGTAGTATAAGACACTTTTAATACAAAGCTTTGTTTCAATGTTTTGCAGCATATTGTTTAAGTCACAGCAACTTTCAACACTACCTTCACCAAAAAAGTGCAAGGAGCTACAAATAGCATTATCAAGGTTCAAGGTTAACTTTATTGTCCCAAGGGAAAATTGTCTTGGGCTTGCAATGCTGTGATTAGAATAGTAAAAACACATACAATCATACAACAACATAATATACAATTATGGGAACACAGGAAACAGTTAAAATTAGATAGTCTTCGGTGAGACCCTTCAATGTCCAGTAATGCGTCTGTAGGTACTATCCAGATTTATTCAAAAGAGTAACAGACAAAGGAACAAAGGAATTTTTAAATCTATTACTCTTATACCTGACAGCCTGATGCCATCTCCCTGATGGCAAGAACTCGTATTCGCTGAAAAGCGTATGGGAAGGCTCCTTAAGAATGTTTTTAGCTTGCGCCAGGACCGAGGTTTCGAAAATAGTTTTAAAAGAGGGATACACTCTCTTGCCAATAATTTTCATGGTGTATCAAACTAGTTTCTCAATTTTGGATTTGTTCTGGACAGTAAGAGAGACAAACCAGGCTACCATGCCATATCTTATTAGGCTCTCCAGCACAGCGTTGTAAAAAGAAGCCAATATTGTTGAACTCACACCAAACAGTCCGAGTCCTCTTAAAAAATGATGCCTCTGGGACAATTTGCAGCACAAAAAAATCCACATGCACATTCCACTTGAGAAGACAGTCCACATAGACACCAAGGTATGTGAAAGACTCTACCTGTTCTATCTCACTACCTCCAATGATGACCGGGTCATGGAACAGCAGCCCTTTGGGGTCAAAGAACATCTCTAGTTTTTACAACATTAAGAGTCAATTGGTGCCTCACACACCATGAATGAAAGGAGTCTATTTCATCCAAGTATATGGACGGACTCTCACCTGATGTTAGTAAACTCAAAATGATTGTATCATCAGAGAATTTTAAAATTTTGTTGTGATCTGGCCGTTCACTCCTACACTCATTTGTGTAGGAGTGATGAAGTTATGAAGTTGAACAAATGAAAAATTAAATAAATACAGTCGACACAGCTCCAGTCTGCACATTGCTATCTTCTTCTATGCCAGTCTGTGGGACCGCAGGCTTCAGCACTGACAGGCTGAACATGTGACATCTAATAAATCAAGCAGTGCTGTGGGCGGGACTTTGTTACAAACCAGACAACAGGGATATTTTAAAGAGAGATATGGGGTAATGGCCCCTCAGTGTCTGATGTCAGGGAGCATTAGCTCCATATGATGGGAACTTCTCAAACATCAACTGGAATTGCAATTTTTTTATGACTGAGAATGTTATTGTCTATTACATGTTTATATATATGTTACTGTCTGTGTTGTTTGAGCCACATTTGTGATTTACCTTTGTATTTTCCCTATCCATCAGGTCGTTATTGTAAATAAGATTTTTTTTCTTAATAACTTACCTGGTTAAATAAAGGTTAAATCAAAATCAACAGGCCTTTGTGAAGTGGAATAAATAAATGTAATTTTAGATGTTTTTATTATCTTTTGTAACCAACTTCAGGCAATTTAACTTAAATATGATGTATATTTCATGTTTCTATTGTGTTTTATGCTATGCGCAGGTCATAAATAACATTTAAAAGGTTAAAAACACATAAATATTGGGTGGCATGGGTGCACAAAGCATTTCTTCTTCAAAACTACTTAAAAAAAATTCCCTTCAACATTTTTTTACAAGGATTGCTTTTTTTTATTTTAACAACATAACCCCTTTAATAACTGTCTTATTTGAACAAGAGCTGAACTTGATTTTCACTGTCCAACCTGTTTTTTAACCCTATTCAGGACATTTGGGGTCCATTGGACCCCATGACAATTGTTTTCTCCATACTGTGCTCACTAAAATCCTGAATAGGGTTAAAGGACAAAATTTGGATGAAAACCTTTCTGCATCATAGTTTTTCACACTTCTACGTTTCATAAACATGAAGCTGTGTGCTGAAGATGACTGTTTATGATCATTAGCTACTTTACCCAGCTTAGCGCTAAAGTCCGCTGTTCACACAAGGTGCTCATTTCTAAACAGTCTGTACAGTTTTTAAACAGTTCCAAGAAAATTAACTGTTATGTTTTGTGAAAATGAATGACCCCCCCCGTTCTCATCACCACCTCACCCCCTCCACTCACTCCTTGTTTAGCTCAAAGCCAGGATCAGTCTTTTCTCTCTTCCTGGATCTTTTCAGAAACACAAAGCCTTTAATCTGTAAAATAAACCATTAATTTCTGAATGTGACAGCACCCACAGACATAGGATGAGCTCTGGATTAAAGAAGGATTCGTATGAAACTTTTTCTTTCTGCAACTCTGAACTGAAATTCAACAGAGTCCTGTAGCGGGAGAGAGACGCAGCTTTCTCAGAGCTCTCTCAGCTGCAGCTCACAGCGTGGAACACTGAAGTCACTAAATGGCGATCTCTTTTAAAAATGAATGCGTGAAGGTGGAACTTGGGGACCAGTGAGTCGCTACATGCAGTGCTGAGAAAAATAAACATGATATCGGCCGCTATAATTGGCCAATATGATATCTGCAAAAATGCTGAATATCAGCACCGATAATCTGCCTGGCCGATAATCGGTCGGCCCCTGTTGTGTGGGCCGCCAGAAGAGGAGGTACTGCTGGCCCGCCACCAGAGGGCGCCCTGCCTGGAGTGCGGGCTCCAGGCACCAGAGGGCGCAGCCGCCTCACAGGAGCAGCTAGGGTGACAGCTGTCACGCATCACCTGCAACAGCTGTTACCAATCAGCAGGGGTACATCAGCAGGACGACGTCTCCACCTCTTTGTCGAGATATCGTTCTACCTGGAAGGTAATATTCTCAGCTGACTGCTTGACAGTAACCTTTTGTGATTTTTGTGAGTGATAACAGACCTTTTTTCCAACGAGAGGTGGAGGTAGCTTTCCTGCCGTGCGGATTACTGGGTGCAAACGCGCCCACCTTTAATTGTGTTTTTGTTCCTCGCCAGCAGTACCAGGTCCGACACGCGGAGGCAGTGGCCACCTGGGAGTTCGGGACTTGGCGGCTCCAGTATTCCCGGGGTCTGGTGGCGGAGGAAATCGTGTGGTTCCGGTTCTGCTTTGGACAGGTGTCTCCTATCTTCGAGCCTGCCCACACAACACCTTTGTGAACTGATTCTGATCTATTGTTGTAATCTGTTGTATTTGTTGTGCACATTCACAACAGTAAAGTGTTGTTATTTTACCTACTCCATTGTCCGTTCCTTTGCGCCCCCTGTTGTGGGTCCGTGTACCGACACTTTCCCAACAGGATATCTCGGCCAGCGTCATGGATCCCGAGGGGCGTCAACCGGCTGTTGAACGGCCAATGGAAGAACAGGGCGCACAGGCGTCCGCAGGAGGAATGATCGGTGAGTTGCAGCGGATCCTCACCGCTTTCACGGCTCGGTTGGATTTAATGACCGAGCAGAACGTCCTCCTTAACCACAGGGTGGAGGCTCTCGCCGCGCAGGTGGAAGCGCGCCCTCAGGGCGCTGCTGCGGCTCTCCCTCCTGTCGACCCTGTGCGTAACAGGGACGTTCCACAGGTCGTTCAACGACCCCTCCCACCTTCCTCGGAAGCATACATAAGCCCTCCAGAGCCGTACGGAGGTTGTGTGGAGACATGCGCGGACTTTCTTATGCAGTGTTCGCTCGTCTTCGCACAACGTCCCGTCATGTACGCGACTGATGCTAGTAAGATAGCTTATGTCATTAATCTGCTTCGCGGCAAGGCACGCGCTTGGGCTACAGCGCTTTGGGAGCAAAATTCACGGCTCCTTCTGATATATGATGGGTTTGTGAGGGAGTTCAGAACGGTGTTCGATCACCCAAATAGAGGAGAGACCGCTTCAGCCGTGCTGCTGTCAATGAGACAGGGGCGCCGGAGCGCAGCTGTTTATGCAGTCGACTTCCGCATCGCGGCTGCGAGGTCCGGCTGGAATAACACTGCCCTCCGCGCCGCCTTCGTAAACAGACTGTCGTTGGTCCTGAAGGAGCTCCTGGTGGCCAAGGACGAACCGCGGGATTTAGACGGGCTTATTGATCTCGTTATACGATTAGACAATCGGTTAGAGGAACGCCGTCGGGAGCGAGGCGAAGGACGTGACCGGATACGCGCCGCCCCTCTCCCTTCCGGGTTCGAAAAGGGGCCGCCCTCCCCACGCTCCACAGCCGCAGCGCTTTGTGGGGCAACAACTCCCCCTGGTGACGTTGTTAGGGAAACGCACAGGGCCAAAATGGGGAGGCTGATCCGTGGAGAGTGTTTTCTCTGCAGCTCAACAGAGCACACACAGAGAGACTGCCCCAAACGGCCAAAACGTCAACACTCACCCTTAGAGACTGGGCTAAGGGGGGGTCAAGACATTCAAGTGAGACACACACAAATTGCCACACGACTCCCAGTCACAATCCTGAGCGGGGATTTAACCCTTCAAGCCCGAGCACTGGTGGACACGGGGTCAGAAGGGAATCTGCTAGACAGCAGATGGGCAAAGGAGGTAGGGCTCCCTCTGGTGGCGCTTCCTTCGCCATAGCAGGTGCGGGCACTAGATGGCACCCTCCTCCCTTTACTCACACACAAGACACAACCAGTAACTCTGGTGGTGTCTGGAAACCACCGGGAGGAGATTGAGTTTTTTGTAACTTCTTCTACCTCCCGCGTGATTTTGGGCATCCCATGGATGTTAAAGCACAATCCCCGGATCGATTGGCCGTCTGGGGTGGTGGTTCAGTGGAGCGAAACCTGCCATCGGGTGTGTTTAGGATCCTCGGTTCCTCCCGGTTCCCAGGCTAAGGAGGAGGTCAAAGTCCCTCCCAATCTGACGGCAGTGCCGGTTGAGTACCACGATCTTGCTGATGTCTTCAGCAAGGATCTGGCACTCACCCTTCCCCCGCACCGTCCGTACGATTGTGCCATTGATTTGGTTCCAGGCGCTGAGTTCCCGTCCAGCAGGCTGTACAACCTCTCACGACCTGAGCGTGAATCAATGGAGACCTACATCCGGGACTCATTAGCTGCCGGGCTGATCCGGAACTCCACCTCCCCGATGGGGGCAGGTTTCTTTTTTGTGGGCAAGAAAGATGGCGGACTTCGTCCATGTATTGATTACAGAGGGCTGAATGAGATTACGGTTCGCAACCAATACCCGTTGCCATTATTAGATTCCGTGTTCACCCCCCTGCATGGAGCCAAAATCTTTACTAAGCTGGATCTTAGAAATGCGTATCACCTGGTTCGGATCCGGAAGGGAGACGAATGGAAGACGGCATTCAACACCCCATTAGGTCACTTTGAGTACCTGGTCATGCCGTTCGGCCTCACAAACGCCCCCGCGACGTTCCAAGCATTGGTTAATGATGTCTTGCGGGATTTCCTGCACCGATTCGTCTTCGTATATCTAGACGATATACTCATCTTTTCTCCGGATCCTGAGACTCATGTCCGTCATGTACGTCAGGTCCTGCAGCGGTTGTTGGAGAACCGGCTGTTTGTGAAGGGCGAGAAGTGTGAGTTTCACCGCACATCTTTGTCCTTCCTGGGGTTTATCATCTCCCCCAACTCCGTCACTCCTGATCCGGCCAAGGTTGCGGCGGTGAGAGACTGGCCCCAACCCACTAGCCGTAGGAAGCTGCAACAGTTCCTCGGCTTTGCAAATTTCTACAGGAGGTTCATTAAGGGCTACAGTCAGGTAGTTAGCCCCCTGACAGCCCTGACCTCACCAAAAGTCCCCTTCACCTGGTCGGATCGTTGCGATGCCGCATTCAAGGAGTTGAAACGGCGCTTCTCGTCTGCACCCGTTCTGGTGCAGCCCGATCCTAGTCGCCAGTTAGTGGTTGAAGTGGACGCCTCTGACTCAGGGATAGGAGCCGTGCTTTCCCAGAGCGGGAAGACTGATAAGGTCCTTCACCCGTGTGCCTATTTTTCCCGCAGGTCGACACCGGCCGAACGGAACTATGACGTCGGCAATCGAGAACTCCTTGCGGTGAAAGAGGCTCTTGAAGAGTGGAGACATCTGTTGGAGGGAACGTCCGTGCCATTCACGGTTTTCACTGACCACCGGAACCTGGAGTATATCAGGACCGCCAAGCGGCTGAACCCCAGGCAAGCCCGCTGGTCACTGTTCTTCGGCCGTTTTGACTTCCGGATCACCTACCGTCCCGGGACCAAGAACCAGAGATCGGATGCCTTGATGAAGATGAAGTCAAAGCGGAGTTGTTGGATCCACCAGAACCCATCATCCCGGAGTCCACTATCGTGGCCACCCTCACCTGGGACGTAGAGAGAACCGTCCGGGAGGCCCTGGCACGAAGCCCGGACCCCGGAACTGGGCTGAAGAACAAACTATACGTCCCACCAGAAGCTAGGGCTGCAGTCCTGGACTTCTGTCACGGCTCCAAGCTCTCCTGTCATCCAGGGGTGCGAAGAACCGTGGCAGTTGTCCGGCAGCGCTTCTGGTGGGCGTCCCTAGAGGCCGACGTCCGGGATTATATCCAGGCCTGCACCACCTGCGCCAGGGGCAAGGCTGACCATCGCCGGGCATCAGGTTTACTCCAGCCGCTGCCCGTGCCTCATCGCCCCTGGTCCCACATCGGCCTGGATTTTGTCACGGGCCTCCCGCCGTCCCAGGGTAACACCACCATCCTCACGATAGTGGACCGATTCTCCAAGGCGGCCCACTTCGTGGCCCTCCCGAAGCTCCCAACAGCCCAGGAGACAGCGGACCTCCTGGTCCACCACGTCGTCCGGCTGCATGGGATTCCAACAGACATCGTCTCCGATCGCGGTCCCCAGTTCTCCTCGCAAGTCTGGAGGAGCTTCTGCCGGGAACTGGGGGCCACGGTGAGTCTCTCGTCCGGGTACCACCCTCAGTCCAACAGGCAAGCAGAACGGGTAAACCAGGAGGTGGAGCAGGCCTTGCGCTGCGTGACTGCCGCACACCCGGCGGCCTGGAGTACCCATTTGGCCTGGATCGAGTATGCCCATAACAGCCAGGTGTCTTCAGCCACCGGCCTCTCCCCTTTTGAGGTATGTCTGGGGTATCAGCCCCCGTTGTTTCCGGTGGTTGAGGGAGAGGTCGGTGTGCCCTCGGTCCAGGCCCACCTGCGGAAGTGCCGTCGGGTGTGGCGTGCCGCCCGTTCTGCTTTGCTAAAGGCCCAGACGAGGGCAAAAGCCCATGCAGACCGTCGGCGGACCCCGGCCCCTGCGTATCGGCCTGGGCAGGAGGTGTGGTTATCCACAAAGGACATCCCCCTCCAAGTGGACTCCCCCAAGTTACAGGACCGTTACATCGGCCCATTCAAGATCCTGAAGGTCATCAGTCCAGCCGCAGTGAGGCTTCGGCTGCCGGCCTCACTGCGGATCCATCCTGTGTTTCATGTGTCCCGGATTAAACCTCATCACTCCTCACCCCTCTGTACTCCGGGTCCGGCGCCGCCCTCCTGCCCGGATCATCGATGGCGAGCCGGCTTGGACTGTACGCCGGCTTTTGGATGTCCGTAGGATGGGCCAGGGCTTCCAGTATTTGGTAGACTGGGAGGGGTACGGCCCCGAAGAACGCTCCTGGGTGAAGAGGAGCTTCATCCTGGACCCGGCCCTCCTGGCCGATTTCTACTGCCGCCACCCGGACAAGCCTGGTCGGGCGCCAGGAGGCGCCCGTTGAGGGGGGGGTCCTGTTGTGTGGGCCGCCAGAAGAGGAGGTACTGCTGGCCCACCACCAGAGGGCGCCCTGCCTGGAGTGCGGGCTCCAGGCACCAGAGGGCGCAGCCGCCTCACAGGAGCAGCTAGGGTGACAGCTGTCACGCATCACCTGCAACAGCTGTTACCAATCAGCAGGGGTACATCAGCAGGACGACGTCTCCACCTCTTTGCCGAGATATCGTTCTACCTGGAAGGTAATATTCTCAGCTGACTGCTTGACAGTAACCTTTTGTGATTTTGTGAGTGATTAACAGAACCTTTTTTCCAACGAGAGGTGGAGGTAGCTTTCCTGCCGTGCGGATTACTGGGTGCAAACGCGCCCACCTTTAATTGTGTTTTTGTTCCTCGCCAGCAGTACCAGGTCCGACACGCGGAGGCAGTGGCCACCTGGGAGTTCGGGACTTGGCGGCTCCAGTATTCCCGGGGTCTGGTGGCGGAGGAAATCGTGTGGTTCCGGTTCTGCTTTGGACAGGTGTCTCCTATCTTCGAGCCTGCCCACACGACACCTTTGTGAATTGATGCTGATCTATTGTTGTAATCTGTTGTATTTGTTGTGCACATTCACAACAGTAAAGTGTTGTTATTTTACCTACTCCATTGTCCGTTCCTTTGCGCCCCCTGTTGTGGGTCCGTGTACCGACACTTTCCCAACAGGCCCCTAGTTGTAGCACTGCTCCCACTGACCTTTTGAGGCAGCAATGAATCAGTTACAGTAAAATGGAACAGCTCGGTTCAATAGCATGCTATCTTATGCAAAAATTCTACTGCATGATTGATCTGAAAAGAGTCACTTGATTATTTTCCCCCGATGATTGAGACAGAAATATTTTGCAGAGTGCAAGTGTTGTAAAAGTGTAAAAACAGTTCATAAGAAAACTAGATTCTTTTGACTCGGGTTGTGCAGTCACAGTAAAGTATTCTGTCTGGGTTTGCCTGTTTATTTAATTATTTATTTATTTTCATTTTTCATAACTTCGAATTATTTTATATGCTTGCACATGGTGAAAAGTAAAATTTCCACGTGGTGATCAAAAAAGTGTAATTTATCTTTTAATCAATCGATCTGGGTTTCTGTTGATTGGTCAATTGACCAACCTGTCCACCTACAGTATATAATATATAGAGATTACTGAACCAGAAGCATGCGTAAATAAATAAATAAATAACACTTCTGTTAGATTTCTGCGTAACAAGACTCTTTTAGCACTTAAAATGATGTTCGCCACCAAATGAAAAGAAAGAAACAAAAGCTACATTTCCGGTGTGCAAAATCAATCAATCTATAAAATCCACTATAAACAAAATAAAAATGTGTTTTTTGTGTGTGTGTGTGGGTGCTTGCGTGCCATGGTACAATATACAAATAATGAATGTTCCGCCTCGTTGAATGGAACAGTCCATCTGTCACCGCATGAAATATTCTTTCCATTGCATTAATGAAAAAAAAAATTCATTATTTGTTCTATATAACAACTAACAATCCTGACGAAGCAGTCTGTACCTGATGCCGTGTATTGACTTCTTCATGTACAGACTGCCGTCTGCTTTCCTCAGTCCAGCAAAAAATCGTGACAGCCTTGTACTTCAGGTAGAGATGTCCCAGTGAATACTCTAAATTAGGGCTGAAACGATTCATCGAGTAATTCGAATAATTCGATTACAAAAACTGTTCGAGGGAAATTCTTTGCCTTGAGGCTTCGTTTAAAGCTGTAGTACATATGCCAGGCCTGTATGTGGCGCTGTAACGCTCCCACAGAAAATACAGAAGAAGACCATAGTGCTAATCAATGTAGCAGGCGATGCTACAAGTTTGCAAAGCCACACGCTGAGTAAAATAAGCCTTTTAAGAGAAAGGGTCCACGCGGATCATCTGAAACTGACTTATTATGCATTTAAAGTGAAGCAGTGTATTTGTATATATTTACAAAAACAACACGTTTTGGCTCCACTAGCCGTTCTCCACCTCCGCAGATGAAGCGAAAGGACGCGCACTTTAATGAGTCATGTTTAATTTAAAAAAGCTTTAATTCAGATTAGGTAAGAGTTTTTATCAACAGGGCAGCTTTTGTGGAAACGCTGCAATCCACAGCTGTTTTTCAAAGGCTGTGTTATTCGCCAAGTATCCACAGAAAAGAAAGAATTTGACTTTGGTTTGAGCTACACTCTGTATGGCATGTAGAAATATACACTAAACACTGAATAAATCACAGTAATAAAAAGTACAAATGAAATACGCAATAAGAAAGAAAAAAGAATGCACTGTCCGCAGACTGAAAATTTCACAGACTGCCTGGGCTTATGGTTTGGCAAAGCTCTAAAACTCTTAATATGAAAAAATTAATAACCTGGCAAAACAGAGAGGGGGAACACCCTAAACTTAAAAATCTGCATGATGGCACAGAAACATTGTGCCAGTGCTTAGGGAGAGCCCTGCCTCTACTGATATTGTTTAAAAACACAAAGGTACTTTTTATCCGATTACTCGATTAATCGATAAAATATTCGCTAGAATATTCGATTCCAAAAATATTTGATAGCTGCAGCCCTACTGTAAATGCCTCTAGATGGCTTACAGCATACTCGATTTTTGTGTGTGTGTTACAAGAATGAGCACCGTTAATAAAACAAACCCCACCATGTTTGTTTTTAAGCTAAGTGCCGTCATTGTGAGTGTAAGCGTGTGTGGTGGTAGCGCCGTGCAATGGTACAAAACATATGGAAGCAAAATTGCACTGTAAATGGAACCAAATTTGCACGGGTCCTGGAACACAATGCAAATGGGATGAATGATCCATATCATGTGACATACAAACCACCAATCAAATGACAAGGATCTATTCAGGCTTTATATAAACATACCACTAATGATCTTTGAGTAGGAATGGTGTACTCTCATGAGCTAGCTTTTTTTGGTTTAGGATAATTAATTATTAGAGGTGGGCGATACCGGGAATTTTGGTATTGATCCGATACCAAGTAAATACAGGCCCAGTATCGCCGATACCGATACTTTTTCATATTTAAGCTTCATAGATCCAAAGGATCCAAAAGACAAAGGATAGAATTTCACCAAACATTGTACGTGACAACAAAATATTTATTATCACAATCAACATTTTTGTTTAAAAAAATATCGCTCAACACAACTTAAAACAAAATCTCCTGAGGTAGAGGGCTGACAAAACACAATACAAAGGTGTGCTGCTCCGTGTTGTGTGACAGCGCAGCGCTGCTTACAGAGAGTAGACTTTGATGAGTCTGCATGCATAGCAGTCAGTGCATGTGGGAGAGAAAAAAGCTTGAGTATCGATCTTTTTACACAAGGATCGTTCAATATCAATACCACCGTTGGTATCGATATTATCGATATTAGGATCGATCCGCCCACCTCTAGTAGGAATGATGTACTCTCATGAGTGCCTTTCTAGCTTTTTTTGCTTCAGGATAGTTACTTATAGTTTGTTATAACATATTATTACTGAAATGCTACTGCTAAAGCACTCTGACTTGACTTACAGCTTATAAATTTGTCCATTTGTGCTCAGAATGTGTAACTTTTTTACTATGTCTAAACACATATGTTATAAATCTGTTTTACCGCATGAACAACCTTGAACGTTACTCTCTAATAACCTGGTCAACAATCTGTCACGTCTTTTTTTTCAGGGTGATAAGTGAGAGAGAACCGTGAAAGCGTTTTAAAGCTCGGAATGTCCAAACATGAGAAACGAGTCACCAGCAGGCACCGAAAGTTTACATTTAACTGGGAAAAAACCACCATAACTCACCTCTGTGTTGAACACCAGCCTGCTGTCCGTTATAAAGAATTAACAGTGTGTCTTTTCTTTGCAGTAATCCACAAAAATCCACAAATAAATGCACCGCTGTTAGCTTCAGGTAAAAACCGTCAGGACTCAAACACGGTCGAAGAAAATTTAACAGGCAGCCATGAGGCAGGCAGAACTACGCCATCTGTCGGCGGCGTGACGGTACAGCATGGAAAACACACTAACAATATAGGAGTTTTATTAACACTATCTTTATTTCAAAGCACAAATGCAACATGTAAGTACATCACTCACAAAAAAAAAACAAACAAACATGAATGAACATGTACATATATTTTAGTTAAATATTAAACATTAATTGGTACACTTTGACCCACTACCCACAAAATATACAAAAATCAATCAAATCTTAAAGGATGAACTGTTTTTTTTTTCTTCACTTTATTAAATAGGTTAATTTCACAAGGAATGACCTTTTGGAGTTGCCATGAGTGCTTTGGTGGCTTCCCTCACTATTCTCCATCTGACGGTCACTCAGTCTTTGAGAACTGCCTAAACCAGACAGATGTACCCTGCAGTATCATCCTGTTTCTATTGCTTAATGACGCAAATATACATATTAAAATGGTTGCCATGGCAACCAGGGAACATAACTAAAAAAAAAATACATATAAATGAATAACTCCAATTTATCATGCTAAAAGATAACAACGTGGTCCAAAATAGAAGGTTTGCTAGTCGTCATCTGTACCTTATTCAGAGTTAAATCCAGAAATTTTGCAGTCTCACTCACTCACTCAGTCACTGATTAACTGACTTCATTATGCCTGTGCTTGTCCTGATAATCACAGGGAAATATGAGAAAGAATCTATGCATGCAAACCAGAGTAAGTGGGAGTTACAGTCACAGGTTCTAAGTGAGTGTTCCTGTGTTATATGGGGACTGATCCACTGTCTCCTGCAATAATTTGCGTTTTACATTCACATGCCAATCCAGTAGGTGGCGGTGACACAACTGAATGTTGGATGTTAACGTCTAATTTGAAAGAATGAATAAGAATCGTAAACTTAGCATGTAGTTGAGCTTTTAGGAGCCACAGATTAAAAATAAAATCACAATTAAATAATATAGCTATAACAAAAGCCGTTTTAAAGGAGAGGCAAAGATGCCTCGTTATGCGCAGTTGGTGATGGGCCCAGCGGGCAGCGGAAAAGTAAGTCGTATGATGACGTGCTGCTGAAGTGTTTTGGTGATGCTGTTCGGCTAAAGTGTTCTGCTAAGACATGAGGCGGTTTGTTTGCTATGTTTTTGTTTTTTTGTTTGTTTGCTTGTTTGTTTCAGAGTACCTACTGCTCCACTATGGTCCAACATTCAGAAACCTTAAATCGCTCAGTTCAGGTGGTGAATCTGGACCCAGCAGCCGAGTACTTTGACTATCCGGTCATGGCAGGTGACTAAATTATGATTTATTTAATGAATGGATCATTATTAGATGTTAATATAACACAAGGAACCAATTTATACAACTTGGTGGACTGAGACAGTTTTTGAAAAATCTTTTTATGATGTCAGTGCATATCAAATGTTTTTTCCATAGACGCAGAGGGGTAGAATGAGCAGGATTTAGATCTACATATTGGCAGACTAATTCCTTATTTACTGAGCATGTACAAGAGCAGACAGATACCATGTTAATAAAATAATTATGGCTATATTCTGAGCCTTTACGGGTCTGAAATGTAAGACACTTGAGGATATGTAGGCCAAGGCAAAACCTTGTTCAAAGTGTGTGTATATGTGTTTTAAAGTTGGAGTTAGAAGACGATCTTTCGGGCATAATCTGTCATTTCCAGTAGCATGTAATAATTTCTGCTAATTTAAGGATTCATGTAAGAATAATTGCTGATGCAAGCTGTTTTTTTTTTTTTTTTTTTACTTTGATGCCTATATAACATCCTTAACATTGCTGTTGTTTTTTTTTTTTGTAATATTTATACAGACATTCGTGAGCTGATACAGGTGGATGATGTAATGGAGGATGACTCTCTCAGGTTTGGACCTAATGGGGGCCTGGTCTTCTGCATGGAGTACTTTGCTAACAACTTTGACTGGCTGGAGGCAAGCCTGGGTCATGTGGAGGATGATTACATATTGTTTGATTGCCCAGGTAAAAATGAAAAAGCACCCTTTCATTACAGTAACACTGAAGACTTGTTAACTATGAAAAAAGAAGTGACATCTCATATGTTAATATATATTTTGACACAGATATTTTTGCACCACAAGGTCTAGAACTGGTGTACTTACCTAACCTGTCATTACTAGTTCTGCTTGCAGGCTTAGTTCCTACTAGCTTTTGATCATACCTTTTGTATAATTTTGTAGCTGTACTGTTGCTGTAATTTCGGCTGATAAAATGCAGCTTTGTAGAGTTGATGAAGTAAATGTGTTTCCAGGTCAGATTGAACTTTACACACACCTCCCTGTGATGAGGCAGCTGGTGGAACAGCTGCAGCAGTGGGAATTCCGGGTGTGTGGGGTCTTCCTGGTAGATTCACAGTTCATGGTGGAGTCTTTTAAGGTAAGTGACAACTTCAACAGACTCTTGACCTGATTGTGTGATTGTGCCTGAACACATTTCATGACTGCATTGATGCAGATGTAATGAACGATAACGTGAAGTCTTTTATTTTGCTAACTACAGTTCATCTCAGGGGTCATGGCTGCTCTAAGTGCTATGGTCTCATTAGAGATCCCTCAGGTAAACATCATGTCAAAAATGGACCTGCTCAGCCCCAAAGCCAAGAAAGAAATTGAAAAGTAAGTGTCATATGCGGCCACTATATGTTGCTAACACACCATCAAATTTCTGTGAGATTGCAAAAGCGTGAAACGTCTGAAGGTAGTAGGGCATGCTGCAGGGATCAGCTTCTTCAGACAGGTGGAAATGCTGTATTCATGGTGTTGCAAGTAAAGAGTGATAACCTGGCTGGCAACAACACCACCTACTACAGGGGTATTACACTGCTCTCTGTGTCAGGCAAGGTACTTTCAAGAATCATTCTTCACAGGATTTAGTTCCAGCTGCTTGCTGCTCAGTGACTACAGCAGTCCATCCTATATGCAGATACTCTGAGTGCTGTGCAAAGTCTCTGTCTCTACTCAACTCAATGAATTGCAGTGTTTGCCAGGAATGTACAACCCCTGGCAAAAATTATGGAATCACCGGCCTCAGAGGATGTTCATTCAGTTGTTTAATTTTGTAGAAAAAAAGCAGATCACAGACATGACACAAAACTAAAGTCATTTCAATTGGCAACTTTTTGGCTTTAAGAAACACTATAAGAAATCAAGAAAAAAAGATTGTGGCAGTCAGTAACGGTTAGTTTTTTAGACCAAGCAGAGGAAAAAAAATATGGAATCACTCAATTCTGAGGAAAAAATTATGGAATCACCCTGTAAATTTTCATCCCCCAAATTAACACCTGCATCAAATCAGATCTGCTCATTGACATTGACCCTATGACATGACATTGACCCTATGTGTCTTTTTGCAAGGAATGTTTTTGCAGTTTTTGCTCTATGGCAAGATGCATTATCATCTTGAAAAAATGATTTCATCATCCCTAAACATCCTTTCAATTGTCCAAAATATCAACATAAACTTGTGCATTTATTGATGATGTAATGACAGCCATCTCCCCAGTGCCTTTACCTGACATGCAGCTCCATATCATCAATGACTGTGGAAATTTACATGTTCTCTTCAGGCAGTCATCTTTATAAATCTCATTGGAAAGGCACCAAACAAAAGTTCCAGCATCATCACCTTGCCCAATGCAGATTCGAGATTCATCACTGAATATGACTTTCATCCAGTCATCCACAGTCCACAATTGCTTTTCCTTAGCCCATTGTAACCTTGTTTTTTTCTGTTTAGGTGTTAATGATGGCTTTCGTTTAGCTTTTCTGTATGTAAATCCCATTTCCTTTAGGCGGTTTCTTACAGTTCGGTCACAGACATTGACTCCAATTTCCTCCCATTCGTTCATTTGTTTTGTTGTACATTTTTCGATTTTTGAGACATATTGCTTTAAGTTTTCTGTCTTGACGCTTTGATGTCTTCCTTGGTCTACCAGTATGTTTGCCTTTAACAACCTTCCCATGTTGTTTGTATTTGGTCCAGAGTTTAGACACAGCTGACTGTGAACAACCAACATCTTTTTCAACATTGCGTGATGATTTACTCTCTTTTAAGAGTTTGATAATCCTCTCCTTTGTTTCAATTGACATCTCTCGTGTTTGAGCCATGATTCATGTCAGTCCACTTGGTGCAACAGCTCTCCAAGGTGTGATCACTCCTTTTTAGATGCAGACTAACGAGCAGATCTGATATGATGCAGGTGTTAGTTTTGGGGATGAAAATTTAGAGGGTGATTCCATAATTCTTTCCTCAGAATTGAGTGATTCCATATTTTTTTCCTCTGCTTGGTCTAAAAAAGTAACCGTTACTGACTGCCACAATCTTTTTTTCTTGATTTCTTATAGTGTTTCTTAAAGCCAGAAAGTTGCCATTTGAAATGACTTTAGTTTTGTGTCATGTCTGTGATCTGCTTTTTTTTCTACAAAATTAAACAACTGAATGAACATCCTCCGAGGCCGGTGATTCCATAATTTTTGCCAGGGGTTGTATTCTGGCTTCAACTCTTTTCAGTGTATGCATGGACTGGGTGTTACCTAATGTTGTGAAATCTAGCATCTTGGGCCCATTTGTCAGTGAGGACAGGTTCACGGACCTTGACTCTTTGGGCAGTCATGTGTACTTTGTCGAAAAAATTGATGCCCTGATTGTAGCACTGGAACGGCTGAGTGAGTCATCTAAGTGTTTGAGTTTGTGACTATTCTGGATCAAGACTAAGATCCAGGCTTTTGATAACTTCCAGGGGCCAGTTTCCTGTGCGTCACTTGAAATACACTCAACAAAAATATAAACGCAACACTTTTGGTTTTGCTCCCATTTTGTATGAGATGAACTCAAAGATCTAAAACTTTTTCCACATACACAATATCACCATTTCCCTCAAATATTGTTCACAAACCAGTATAAATCTGTGATAGTGAGCACTTCTCCTTTGATGAGATAATCCATCCCACCTCACAGATGTGCCATACCAAGATGCTGATTAGACACCATGATTAGTGCACAGGTGTGCCTTAGACTGTCCACAATAAAAGGCCACTCTGAAAGGTGCAGTTTTGTTTTATTGGGGGGGATACCAGTCAGTATCTGGTGTGAACACCATTTGCCTCATGCAGTGCAACACATCTCCTTCGCATAGAGTTGATCAGGTTGTCAATTGTGGCCTGTGGAATGTTGGTCCACTCCTCTTCAATGGCTGTGCGAAGTTGCTGGATATTGGCAGAAACTGGTACACGCTGTCGTATACGCCGGTCCAGAGCATCCCAAACATGCTCAATGGGTGACATGTCCGGTGAGTATGCCGGCCATGCAAGAACTGGGACATTTTCAGCTTCCAAGAATTGTGTACAGATCCTTGCAACGTGGGGCCGTGCATTATCCTGCTGCAACATGAGGTGATGTTCTTGGACGTATGGCACAACAATGGGCCTCACGGGATCTCGTCACGGTATCTCTGTGCATTCAAAATGCCATCAATAAAATGCACCTGTGTTCTTTGTCCATAACAGACGCCTGCCCATACCATAACCCCACCGCCACCATGGGCCACTTGATCCACAACATTGACATCAGAAAACCACTCACCCACACGACGCCACACACGCTGTCTGCCATCTGCCCTGGACAGTGTGAACCGGGATTCATCCGTGAAGAGAACGCCTCTCCAACGTGCCAAACGCCAGCGAATGTGAGCATTTGCCCACTCAAGTCGGTTACGACGACGAACTGGAGTCAGGTCGAGACCCTGATGAGGACAACGAGCATGCAGATGAGCTTCCCTGAGACGGTTTCTGACAGTTTGTGCAGAAATTCTTTGGTTATGCAAACCGATTGTTTCAGCAGCTGTCCGAGTGGCTGGTCTCAGACG